>NW_006772681.1:1271181-1288925 GCF_000442215.2 Lipotes vexillifer | reverse complement strand
AAAGAGTGTGTGAAGCACCTAGCACAGTAACCTGGCATGTAACACTAATAAATGGTTTTTTTCCTCTTAAGAAAGACCCATTGGGGGAGTTCCCTTGTGGCCTAGTGGTTAGGACTTCAGGTTTCACTGCCATGGCCCAGGTTCAGTCCCTGGTTCGGGAACTGAGATCCCACAAGCTGAGCAGGCAAAAAAGAAGAGAGAGAGAGAGAGAGAAAGGAAGGAAGGGAGGGAAGGAAGGAAGAAAGGAAGGAAGGAAGGGAGGGAAGAAGGGAGGAAGACCCGTCGGGAAAGGCACATAAATCTCTCAGACCCTTAGTTCTTTATTTGTACAACTGTAAAATGGTTGTACTGAGTATATGGAAAAATTAGCTTGTGAGAAAATGATGATGGCAAAGTACTCCATATATCTGCCAATTGTTGATTATATCTTGTTCGTAAAACACAATATGGACTCTGTCTTCCCAAATGCCGTGTGTTTTTTAGGATTAGCCAGGTTCCTTTATCTCCTCCCTATTATCAGTCTAATACGTGTTAGAATATGATCCTGAAGCAACTTCGCAGAGATGACTGCGTGTTTTCCCGGTAGTTTTTGTGTGTGCAAGATTATAGAATGGTTTAGTTCGTTAGTCTCACAATGGAAGTGAAAGAACTGTGTTAGTGCAGCACTGAAATCCCTTCTGTACTTTCACTGCTGTATTACTGGCTGATGGAAAAAGGGTTAAGAAGTCAGACTTCAAGAAAATGAACATAAGGCCGCCTTGGGTCTGCGAGCAGGTTTTTCTGGTTTCTGTGGAAATCAGCGAAGCCCTGGAGTCTGGAGGAAGAGTGTGTGGAGCCCAACAGTTGGTGAGGCTGCAGCACCTTAAAAGAGGACTTTACCGCTAAATGTGGGAAGAATAGGAGGAGGAGCAGTGGCTGTTTGAAGAGTGCAAAGGCAGGACTGGTGAATAAGATGAAAGTCGTGCAGAGGTAGGTTTAGATCATTCCCTGAAGGCCCTGGAAACAGGTTTTTCTTTCTTTCTTTTTTGTTCCCCCTAAACTGAATTTCTGATCTAAAGCAGGCATCCAGGGATGGCTTTCAGAGGAGTGTGAAAATACCTCCCTTGCTTTGGGGCTGTGATGATCAGCTCTCCTGAGCCAAGGCAGGTTGATACTTGGAAGGTGGGAAATTGGAATAGCGAAGAAATCACTGAGGAAGGGGAGAATGTGGGAGAATTCTGGCACTTAGGTTTAACCTTAAGTATATCCAAATCCATGTTATGACAGGGTTCTGCTGTTCTTTCCTAACCTTTTAGGCTTATTTGAGAATACAGTAAGCTAACCATTGAAAAGGACTCTTTAAAAAAAAAAAAAGCCACATTACAAATACTCATAGTGATTGTCTCATTTTAGGATCTAAAGATTTTTTAATGTTTTTTGTAGGGCGTGGGTGGGGAGAGGAGTGGTAACTGTATAATTTACCTTTTTAAACCTGAAAGAGCTTCTAGGCCACAGAGTCAGTTTAATTTCGATGAAATACTCCTAAGTGATGTGCTAAAGGAAAGTAAACTCTAACCAGCCACACCTGACATTCAGATGGCTTCATCAAGGGGGCTCACTAAAGGACTCAGGCTGGTGAGTCAGAAACCAAGCGTCTGAGCCGTCTCATACCAGCTCTTCAAAATACTACTGGGTGTGAGTGCTGCTTATGTGAGTATTGGTGGGAATGCAGAGAGGAAACAAAGGTGCTGAAACTCCAGGCATGCATTTCTGCCATTACAAGGATGAGGGTTAATTTTTTTAATTTAAAAAAAAAAAAAAAGTTGTATCAGTCCTTCCAGCCAGGTTCTCCAGAATATAATGGAAAAGTGTCCTGAGAAGATCCTTCAAGACAGATGAAAAGAGGGGAATGTACCTTTCACCAGCAGTTACTCCTGGTTCTAGGATTTTTCCCACTGGGATGTGTGGCTGGTTCCAAAAATGACTGAGACTGCACACTCAGCTTTCTTGGGGTAAATACCTGACTCTCAGGATGCAGTCTGTCTTTGGACTTCCTGGAAAAGAACTTACTGAATTAGTATATCAGTTAGGAATTGCAGTTTGTTGCTAGTAACAGAGACTCAAAATCACAGTGGTTTAAACAAAATAGAACACATTGAGGTTTATTTCTGTCTCATGTAAAGTCAGCCCAGAGGTCAGCAGGACTGGACTGGCACTTTCAAGGTGTCAGCCCGAGCCCAGCTTCCTTCTGTCATTCTCTTCCTTTTCACAGGGCCAGGGATGTTTGCTTGCTTTTTAATGCACCCCAGGCACCTATCAAATGCCTGGCTTCTGTTTTCAGGATTGCCTCATGGTCTTAGATGGTTCCTCTAGTTTTAGTTACTATGTCTACATTCCAATCCACAGAAAAGCAAAAGGGGAAGGGAGCAGGGCAGAAGGGGTCATGGCCGTTCCTGGAAGTCCCAAATGTCAGTTCATCTTAAGTCTTGACCCAAAGTTAGTCACACATTCATACCTAACTATAAGGGGAAGTGGTGGTTTGTTTTTTGTTGTTTGTTTTTTTAAGCTGGGCATATTACCAAGTAAATATAGGTTCTATTAGTAAGAAATAAGAAGAGAAATTGGGTAGGTAGCTGGCAGTCTCTACCAGTCAGGATGCTGCCACTTGGTATAGAACACCTCTCTTGGGCAGAGCTTGTCTAGGCCATCTCAGAGTGGTACTCCCCAGAACCAGTATCATTCCCCAATCCACACTGCCTCTGCTGGAGTGATAGGGTTGGTTTCACTGAGAAAGCACCTCGTAGGAGCCATAGAAAACTACAGATTGGAATCATTTTCCAAGGAGACAGTTGCGTATGCACGTGGCAGACACTTAGAGTTCTATGGACCTCTCCTTCAGCCCATCTAAGATATGGGCCTTCCCTGATATATGAACATTAGACTTTTAGGGAACTTCATGCTTTCAGCTCAAGCCCTGAGTTGGGAGAATTAGATGCCACATCCCTCTGTTTTTGTTTTTGTTTTTGTTTTTGTTTCACTCTGAGTCCTTGGAGAATAATTGTGTAGCAGAAAGAAGCATTTCTTGGGCATACATATCCCTTTCTTGCTGTAAGGCCCATTTTCCCACAGATTCAAATCTGTAAATTAGTTAAGCTAGTACTTAAACACTTTCTTAAATCCATAGTGGTATTGGAACTCTGAAAGGAAGGAAAGAAATCCCATGGGGAAGTGAAACTAAATTTTTAAAAAGCAACACCTGTCATATTGCTTTGTACCCAGTAGATGCTTAGACACTTTGTAGAATCTCACTGCAACTGAAAAATGAGAATACTGAATTAATTTTGGCTGTATTTCAGGTTAAATGGGTTTCAGTGGGCCTGTTTCGATGGAAAATGCATTCAAAATTGCAAACAACAAACATACTAAAAACTACTTTTTGGAAAAATGGCCTTCAGGAGTCTCATCATTTATATTCCAAGTTCACATCTCGCTTACCATGCTGTTTAGTTAGGATGTCAAATTCAGTATTAGTTGAATCTCTGGCACAAGGCTAGACACTGAGGTGTGTCAGTGAATAAGATGGACCATGCCTTGGAGGAGCTTACCATCTGTTGCGGAGATTCACATAGCAAAAGCGGTTTCAGTACCGCGTCATCAGTACTCATAGGGCCAGCAGTGTAGGAGAGCTTATGGGAGCTCCCCACAGCCTTCCAGGCGTCAGGTATTTTGAAAACTTTATCAAATGAAACTGTCTCATTTTATTTGTATTACTATTGAGGCTGAATGCTTTTTTAATATGCTTATTGGGTATTTTTTAACTCTTGAGGAGAATAATCAAGTTTTATTATAGTGGAACTAATGAGGTTACTTCCTAATTAGCTGTGAAACCCTGGGAGGCAAATTTCTTTTCCTAGCTGAGTCTCTAGTCTCTTATCTGTAAAATGGGGAGGATAATAAACATGGTTCAAAGGATTGTTGTGAGAATTAAATAAAGTAATACATGCAGAGCACACATAGGCACATAATAGGTTTACAATAAATTTTGCCTCTTTATGTCCCCAGTCTCTAGCCCAGTGCCTGCCAGGGTTCAGTAAATGTTTGTGAAGAATAGGAATATATGTATTTTGTGTATGTGTTAAAAGGGACTATATATAGATGCTTAACACAGATCCATCTGTCTTGAAAAGAGTGTTTGACTTGCATCAATATTCAACTGGAGTGGCTGAGTGCACATGCATGACTCTTCTTGGTTTACCACATCCCCTGCTAGGCAGATGTCCATTATAATGAAATGTAGAAAGGGAAAAAATAATAATAAAGGCAGAGCAGTGTGATGTTACGGCTTTATTTGACAGGGCCTCCTGCTGCTTCAGCTGCCAGTGCCAGGCATGGAGCAGATTAATCTGTATTCCAACACACCAGTGCTGAAGTCAAGATCGATCTAATTAGGGTATTTTAAACATCCTGTTTGCATCTAGAGTCTTACCAGAAAGCAGGATGTCTCTCCATCTGGGGGAGCTCAGGGGGAGGTGGGCAGCAAGGTTCAGCAATAAAACAGAGATGGCTTTCATTTTAGAAATGAGGGAAGATCACTTCTGTGTGATTTCATGAAAACAAAAGAGCTAATGGCCTTAAAAACAAAGGCAGCTCTTCAGCATGGCCTTGAATTTTAAAGTGGCCCTGCAAGATCTTGCCGTGACATGGGCCTGCTGGTTGAAGTACAGGGACCGTTTCCATCCTAAGAACAGAACTCTGGCTGACCCATATCTTTCTTAACCATTTGGGCTGCTGGAAGGAGGTACAGGCTCTGAAGCTGGGTGGGCAGATCAGCCCTGAATTCATTCCCCAATGAGCCATGCTGGGCCAGTATTTAAATTCCAGGCTATTGGGGTGTTGGTTAGGGTCCACTTTCCATAGTCCAGCATGTACATTTATCCATTATCTGCACCCCTCCCCCACCTTTCCAACCTAATCACCTTTTGTCCCCCTTCCCTCCCACCACACTGATCTCCTCCCAGTTCATTGCCTGTACCCTGTACGTTTCAACTTAAGGCCTTTGCTTCGCGCTTGTCCATCTGTTTGGAATAATGTTGTTCCCATTGCCCCTTCTCCTGCCGAGGCTCTTCTCTTACCTGCTTCTGTTCTTCAAGGCTCCGCTCAAGTGCCATCTTGCCTACCAGCCTCCCCAGATATCCTCACTGGAAGAGTATTTGCCTCATTAGTAGTTTTTGCCCCTTTCCCATTCACTATCACTTTCTGTCAAGTAATTTTAGACATAGTATACCTCAGTCACCTAGCGGGCAGGATTGCCTGATTGTCTCAGTCCCCAAACACTGTATCTTATATGTTGTAGGATTCTATCTTATGAATAAATGAATAAATCAGTGTCAGTTCCTGTCCCAAAGATAGTCCTGTGGCCCAGCTCAGCTGGTTAATGCCTCCTTTTCCTTTCTGGTAAATATAATCTTCCCCTGCCTCATGGGACCAAAACTCCAACAGAGATGCAGGTGGGACACCTCTGAAATCCAGAGGCACAGAAGGATGAGGAAGTCACATTTGGGGATTATTACTGAGCACCTTGTCACCTTCTTCCCTCTGTTCCCTACCTCCACCCCAGTCCTCACCTTGGGAGACTTGCTAATATAAATAATAGTCCATTTGTCCCAGGATTCGAGAATGTGGTCCAAATTTGTGCTCCTAGAACCCAAAATTCTAGCTTCTGTCTACCAGCTTTGCCATAGAAAATTTGGGGTTGTGAGCTCACAGACATTTGCTTGCCAGTGTAACACCTCCAGCCTTGCCCATAAGATGATGAGGATGAGCTTCTCTAGAGTGGAACATCTTCTTTCATCTCTACGGTCCCAGTACTTAGTACATTGCCTGGCACACAGTAGGTACTCAGAAGTTTGAGTAAAGGAATGGCTGGTGGATGTACCACTTTGTGCCCTGTAATTACTTGTCCTGTGGTTATAAAACTCATAAAGGAGAGTGTCTTTTTCATTTCCTCTGCAGATCATGTGTTGTGTTTTCAGTTCTTGCAGCAAGATCAAAAGGCAAGAACCATCTCTGCTTAGATGTGCTGTGTCCTTCAGCTTACTGATAAATAGCCACTGCCCACCTCAGGACTGTTTGCAGGTCTCCCAGAATCTTGTATTATTTGGCTTTATAGGCAACCACACATAAGGTCTTTATTTTAATTTATTGTGGGATTAAAGAGTCTGAGTGAAGTTGGCCTTGTTCCATTTTAGAGTTAGAACAAATCTCGAGTTGTAGAAAATAGCCCTACCAGCTGAGAAAGTCAAGCCATCTAAGTTCCTATTTATCTCAGCAGGGGCTAGTTAGAATAGCCCAGGCCGACTGAAACATGTTCGGTTGCCAACATGTGATCAGGATGCAGTACAGAAGGAGTGAGGTGGCGATCTCTGACAGGTGCCTCAGTGAGAGAATCTCTTGTGATGCTCTTTTTCAATGCAGCAGATCTCAAACTAATGTCTGTTGAGTGCCTACTGTGTACATATCTCACTTGATACAATGGATTTAATAGATAGAAGGGACAGCCGCATTTTACAAATAAGAGAACTGAGGCTCAGAGATTAAACAGTATGCCAGTGGTTTAGTTTAACCAGCTAGTGAGTGTCAGAGGCAAGATTTGAGTCCAAGTCCGTCTGATCCTGAAGCCCCACGTAATTAATTAATTAACTTGGCATTTCTGGAGGAGGTCCCTGGAGTTAGTCCTCTCAGTGTACCTTTCAGCAGTAGGACACTGATAGGCCTAGTTGTTTATAGGCCCGTCTGGGTGAATAACTCTCCTCACAGAGAGGTGATGTTAGCCTACTGGGATTTGGACCATACTTTTTTAAGAATGAGGATGGGAAATGCACTTCCATCTCATTCTTTACAAAAGTGGCACATACTGCAGGAGGCTGGTTAGAGTGATTGCCACAGTCTGGTTGTGCCATTCTGGAAAGACCTCTGATCTGGGTATACTGGATCTTGGGTTCTTAACCCAAGAGCCATCCCTAAGAGATGGGAACGCTCTGAAACTTCATGGAAATGTGGCATTTGTATCTATATATATGGGAGGTAATAGCATGCATAAGGGTTCATCAGATTCTCAAGTGTTTGTCATGATTTTAAGAAGGAAAAAATAAGGACTGGGGGGACAAATTGCAGATCTAGATTTCAGTGGCCTAGAAAGATACTTTTGACTGGAAGCAGCAAATCACATCCTTTGTCAGGGCTCTTGTTTCTATACTCGAAATCCCAGAGGAGTTGAACCAAAGATTTCTAATTCTCCTTTCAGGTCTGAAAATTACAGAATTCTGATTGACCCTAGAGGATCAAACTTTTAGCCCCCATTGCATATATCCAGGGGGGTCTAACCCATTGCTAATCACTCTTGAGAGGCCCTGAAGGGATTTGAGCAGGGGGAAGAATGGGCCAGAACCACTCCTCTAGGCAGTTTCACTAATTAGTGTCTGAGGCAGTCAGTTGTCTGACTGTTGAGCAAGGCACCCAGCAGGAAGGGACTCACACTGGCACACAGTTTCAATACTGTCTCTCTAATTCTCCACCAAGACCCCTGCCTCCTTACCTAGTGACTTCAAAGTGTAGATTTGCGTGACCTTCCCCTCCCTGCGCCTTGTGGATTCCTTTAATGTGTGTGCATGTGCGTGCGTATGTTCTGCTCTTCCTGGGTCCTGCCTTAGAGGTTGTTCTCTGCAGTGGGGCCCCCACATCCACCCTGTCTATACTGACAGCTCCATAGCCATCCTTCACCTCCATTTTAACCTGTCGAAATGACAGAGCAGCTGAGCGGTGTTGGCCAGCAGATAAACCTGTTATCTCCCCTGCTCTCTGTGCCAGCAGCTCTCCCCATCTCCTTGGTGCGTGAGAAATTGACACCACCTTGGGCTGAAATCTGTTCCTAGGGAAGCTACATTTATTAGTGGCTAATGAAAGCGTGTGTGTGTGTGTGTGTGTTTGCACTCATGTGTATGCGCAAAACTTAGGGTGAATGAAGTGTTTTCCTATCTGGCAGGCACCAGTGACCTACGACCAGCCACAGCACCCAGAGAGAGAGATGCAAAGAACATAGGCAGATTCAGGTCTGCCTATGACAACCTGTCCTTTACTTAAAATCCCAAACTAATAGGTATATGTCATTTGTTCTTAGTATACCACTGCAATTGATCAAGGTATCTCCTGTTCCAGGCTGGGATGAGCTGTGGAAATACATGCTAATATGATCTAGTTCCAGAAAAAATGATTCTCCTCTATATTATATTTTCCTCTTTGAAAATTACAGCTCCTGACACTCTCTCTGTGCCACCAGCACCCCACATCCCATCTTCTTGAGGTGTATAAAGAACATTCTCTTGGGAATTCCCTGATGGTCCAGTGGTTAGGACTCTGTGCTCTCACTGCCAGGGCCTGGGTTCAATCCTTGGTCGGGGAACTAAGATTGCGCAAGCCGTGCAGTGTGGCCCTCCCCCCCCCAAAAAATAAAAGAACATTCTCTTGCAACTCCTCATCCATTTTAATCAGGAAGATTAAGTGGGAGAATTATTGAGAAGTTTTGGTTTAGTATTTGTGGAACTGCCCAGAACTCAAAGTCACTTCTTTATTTGGACTCTGCTAGAAATTGCTTCTGGAAAGGGTAATTCAGTAAAAGAGAAAAGAAGGGTGTTATTCATGTCTTACCTCCATATGGCCTTTCGCTTCACTTTCCTCTTGTTAAAACTATTGACTTTTTTCTTAATCCACATTTACATAGTGCCTGTCTTTTGGACACAGTGAGCCCCCCCCCATGAAGCACATTTTCAGGCTTTGCATGGTTTAGTTTCTGATCTCTTTTATCATAAAAGCTTCTTCTTTAAAAGCTTTGATGGTTACCTTTTATATATGGGAGCATGTAACCTAGTAGGAAAAGCTTCCATTTTGGAGCCAGACAACATGGGTTCAAATCTAAGTTCCCACCACTCTCTCAAGGACATGACCTACTAAGTAAATTGATTAACCTCTCTGACACTTGGATTCTGCATAATAAATCAGAAATGAGAACAGTACCTTTTGCATAGCTTAGTAGTGAAGATTCAATGAGAAAATTGTGTACAGACTCAAGCCTACTGTTATTGATACACAATAAATTGGTGACAGTTATTATTGTACCCTGCTTACTTTCATACCGGAATTTGAAGCAACTTACAGCAAAACAATATGGTGATACTAAATCTTAGCTTTGAGTAAGAATTTGTCAAAAGACAGATGTCAAACTGGGGGAAATATTTGCAGTGTAGAAGACAAAAGGGTAATATTCTTAATTTACAAAGAGCTCATAGAAATCAAAATGGGCAAAGGATAAGGCCAGGCAGTTCACACAGAGAGCAATACAAGTGGTCAGTAAACATCAGAAAAGGTGTTTGACCTTATTCATAACAAAAATAAAAACATGCTAATCGAAAGAAGATCCCATTTTTCACCTACAAGGTTGTCATAATTTCTAAGTTGGATATTATCCAATCTGAGTGAGGATATGGGAAAACAGATATTCTTTTACACTATGTATGTAAAATTATACTTCCACTCTCAGTGTGTATGTATGATATATGTGTATGTGCATGTAGGTGTTTCCCAGCACATTCTGGTTAATTAACTTAAGGTCATGCCCTTGAGCAAGTATCTAAGGTCATGCCCTTGAGCAAGTATCTAAGGTCATGCCCTTGAGCAAGTGGTAGGAGCTTAGATTTGAACCTATGTTGTCTGACTCCAAAATGTAAGCTTTTCCTACTAAGTTACATGCTTCCCACATATAAAAGGTAATCATCAAAGCTTTTTGTACGTACAAAACACGTAGATACACACACATACACATACTGAGAGTGGAAGTTAATTGGTACAACCTTCTTGGAAGACAATTTGTCAATGTCTTTCAACATTTTATATGTCAATAGCTTTTGATTCACCACTTCCACTTCTAGGAATTTGCCATAAGAATATATATGCAAAAGTGTATCCATGCCAGAAATAAAGGTATATGTGCCAGAATACGTGTCCATGGACGTTCATTGCAGCATTGTTTCTAATAGCAAAAACAACAAACAACCCAAAACTGGAACCCACCTAATATCCATGACTGGGGCATTAGTTAAATTATGATAAATAAGTTCAGTGGAATTCCTGACAGCCAGTAAAAAAAAAAGTATGTGCTGATATGGAAAAACATAGTAGAGAATATATGTGTGTATATATATATATATATTTTTCCCCCCTCCTGTAAGTGTACACAAGATACTAGTAGTTTTTTGTCCTTTGGGAGAGATGAACAGGGTAGTGAGAGGAGTATGAGAAAAGAAAAATACTAGTACGTGCTCAATAAATATTTGTTGTGGACATTCATACCTTTTTGTATAGTTTGGTTGTTACCATATGCATCCATTCCTTTTATTTTAAAATCCATTGGTGGAGGATGGAGAGAGTCAATAATAAAGTACTAAAAGAAATTGTCTCCTGTGGTTGAGCATGGACTCACCTTTGAGCTTCTTAACAGCCAAGGCAAAGGGGTAACTCAGGTAAAAAGCACAAAAAATTTATCAGGACAGAGAAACATTATCTTGATCTCTAAAAGGAATCTAGCAGCCAGGGATTGGTCTAAACTCATATCTAGTCTTACCTGTCTACAGCTTAAAATTCATTGGTGGATCCTTGTCGCTTTTTGCTCCAGCCTTTCCCCACCTGACTGGCCTCTCCTCCCCCATGTGTATGTGATACGCCATCCAAACCGGCCTTTGCATATATTGTTCCTTCTGCCTGGAGTGCTCTATCTTCTCTATCTAGTTGTCAGCCACGGCTTTTTAGTTTTGTTTTGTTTTAAGATTTTCAGTTGTTTGTTACCTCCAGTGGGAATTCCTCTAGGTCAGCTATACCTTGTCTGTGCTCCCCAGATCCCCTCCGCCGACCTCAGTGATGGAACTTGTCACACTGCACTGTAATTATTGTTTTGTTTTCCCCACTAAACACAGAGCTCCTTAAGGTTAGGGATACTATGTTGCTTGGAGGCCCTGATAACCAAGTGCTTGCCAGGCACAGAGGTAAGTGGTCAGTGAATGATTGAGTGAGTAATCTGAAATTTGGGTTCTACCTCTTTCACCAATTAGCTGTGTGGACAAGTCACTTCTCTCTGGGCCTTGATTTTTCTATAGGTACAATAAGAGATTTGGCCTAGATAATCTATGAGAACTCTCTGGCTGAGTTTTTTTTTTCTTCCTCTATGGTTGTCAGATTGTCATATATACACATGGAAATTGTTAGCAGTTGTCATGCTGAGTAATTTCAAAGTTTCAAAACTAAGCTTGTTAAAATTCACTGCATTTTTTATGGCCTGTGCCACATCTGTTCACCAACTTGAAGAGATCAGAGCCACATCCAGTTGCTTGGCCCAAGATTGCAGAACTAATTACGTCCCCCACTCTTCCTTCCTCTAATCTTCTCTCCTTGACATACACAGAAGTTTGTTTTTTTGTTGTTGTTTTTGCCTGATGTGAGCCTCCAAAGACGTCCCTTCTTATTATACTTTGTCACCCTGAGCTGAGCTGTCTTGGTTCCTTACCCTAGGTTCATGATGGTTTTTGCCTTCCTGTGAAGACAGGTCCTATTCTGTCCACTCGCCACTTTCTACCCTCATCTCACCCTACTCCTGTTCCGTGCCCCTTCCTTTTTATCAAGGTGGAGCTTATACCAGCTCAATCCCAGCTTTACATCGGAAGTTAGAAGAAAGATATTGGGGTGAACTTGGGGTCTTGAGAAGGTATAATACCTCTCTCCACAGCATATTTTAAGAAAAAATTTATACTTAAAAAAGTGAATCTACTGACTAGAGATATTTTATTCAAACTGATGGCTCCCTAAGAAAAAGTCATCCACTTGCTCCCAAATGCAAAATATCTTTAAGGACCGTTTTGTAACTGATGGTTTGAGAGCATATTACCAATGCAAGGGTGCTATTATTCTGAACTTGGGATAGGCACTATATACAAAAGGTGAAAGCTATTCAAAGGCATTTGAAAAATACCCAGAGTTCAAGAGTGATTGGTTTGTCTGGTTCCACCACCACCACCACCAAAAACCTGTATTGAGAGCCTGCTTTCTTCCCATTTATTCAGCAGATATTTCTAAAGCACCTACTATGTGCTAGACATTGTTGTGGGACCAGGGATATACCAATGAACAAAGCAGACAAAAATCCCTTCCTTCAAGGAGCTTATATTCTAATTGAAGGGTGGCAGTGAACAAAACAAATAATTATACAGTATTTTAGAAGATAATGCATGCTGAAGAGAAAAATAAAGCAGTTAAGACTTGGAAATCGGTGGTGTTGGAGCACTGCATTTTTAAATAGGGTGGTCAAGGAAAAGCCTCATTGAGAAGATGACAGTTGAGTAAAACTAGATTTGAAGGTTGAGCCATGCAGATAGTCTGGTGAGGAGCATCTCAGGCAAGGAAAACAGTAAGTACAGAGGCCCCAGGGCAGAAGCCTGTCTGACGTTAGAAACAGCATTTAGTCTGAATGAGCGGGGAGCCATTAGAGGGTTTTACACAGAAGAATGATAGGGTCTGACTTAGGTTTTAACCTTAAGGATCATTCTGACTGCTCTATGGAGATCAGGCCAAAGCCGGCAAGGGTGGAAGCAGAGAGCCCCACAAGCAGGCTGTTGAGTATTCCAAGCAAGAAGTGATGGTGCTGTGGACCAGTGTAATGGCAGTGGGGGTAGCAGTAAGAAGACATGGAGTTCTGGGTGTAATCTGAAACTACAGCTGACAAGGTTTCTGTGGGACGTGTGAGAAAGAAGAGAATCAAGGATATCGCCACTGTTTTTGGCTTGAGAAACTGGAGGACCTGGTTGCCATTAACTCAGTGGAACAAACTGGGGACAGGCCTGAGGAGGGAGGTCAGGGGCTTGGTTCCAAAACCATGTTCAGTTTAAAGGACCTGTTAGACAACCAAGTGGAGAGAGCAGGTAGACAGGTGAATTCATGAGCCTGTGTTCAGAAAACAGGACTGGCCTGTAGACACAAGTTTGGGAGTTGTCAGCACGTAAATGGTCTTTAAGGCTGTGGGACTAGATGAGATCCCCAGGGAGGTGAAGGTAGGTAGAAGAAGGCGTAGGAGGTAGAAATAGAAGTCTAAAGACTGAATAACTCTGGCATTACGAGACTGGGGAAATGAAGTAGTGAGGAAGGCTTCTCTGATGTAAGTGAGGAAATTGACTTTTTGAGAACTCAGACTTTGGCATATGAAGATGTTCAGTCAGTTTTCAAACAGAATATTCGTTGCCCACACTGTGAGCATTTTATTTCAAAACAAACTTTACTCTGCCATCTCCTTTTCAACGTCATTATCCTTGGTTTTTAAAAATTCTTTTTAAAGAAAAGAACCTCTTTACAGCTGAAGCCTATAATATACCCTTCAATTACCCTCTTCCCTGGCTAGAAGAATAGTATCTCATAATAGAAGCCTATAGATTATGTGGACTGAAAAAACATTGTTATCCTTTTGAAGTCCTTACTGTCCTGCTGTCTTTAAACTTGAGGTAGGGATTTTAGGTGCACCAGAATGTAAGTGATAGCACTGGGACCCTTTCATATTTCTTATTTAATTCTCAGATATTTACCTGGGAAAGTTATAAGGTAATTTGAGAATATGGTAGAACATGTCTTATTTGTTCATTATGTGCTCACCTCATGGTTAGTATTCATCCTCTATTTACAGGTTATTTCTGTAAATGGGGGGGTTAGTTTGAGGTTCTGTTGCGGACAATAAAACTCAATTAATTATAGGCAGAACAGAAATTCTAACTTAGTTTTGATTCACTTGCTCAAGTTGTCCTTGGGGATATAATCCCTTTTGAATATGTTTCTTGCACCGTATGTGAAAATCAGTTCAGTTTTCCATTGACACAATTTAGGTTCTTCTCTTATTAATCAATAGCAGCAGTCAGGGAAGATCTACTTATTCCTCCTTCAATAGAATCAGACCAGGCTTGAAGAGAGGTAATAATTACTGCTCTGATCACAGCATGTTCTCTTTTCTCCTTCCCAACCCAGAGCATGTCTGTTCGATCCTGGCTTCCCTCCTGCGGAACCTGAGAGGGCAGCAGCGGACCCGGCTTCTGAATAAATTCACTGAAAATGACAGTGAGAAGGTGGGTGCTTGTTGGACTGTAAAGATGGGACTGGGACCAGCGGGAATAGAATCACTATCTCCCTGATGTGATCTGAGGAGTGCTGGGTTAAGTGTTCCTGCCCTAAAATATCTTCTCCAGCATCTGGGCTCCATTGGTTTGGATCTCAAAGGTTTTTCTAGTTATTCTGCCTCTCATCTCCTAATGCATCATCACCCTTGACCCCAAATATTTTGAAACCATTTCTGTACGCAACAGTGTACCATTATGGATCATTGAGATGAGGAGGAAAAGATCAGGTCAGTGCTTTAAAAATTCTTAATATGCAGTGAAACCATCTGTTACCATGTAAGTAATACAAATAAGTGCAATTGTTGTTTGCAAAAAAAAAAAAAGAAAGAAAAGAAGAGGACATTGGGTTAGGACACAGAACATCTTAGCAATCATGTCACCCTGGTGACATTTTCTAATGTCTGTGCGTCAGCTTCCTCATCTTTAAGATTAGGGTTGCTCTCTATCTTCCCTGCCTGCCTTATCAGGTTTTTCTAATGTTTAAGGATATAGTGGATATGAGAATACTTTGTAAACTGAAATATATAAGATCTTAGGGTCATCATTGTTAACCAGGGAAGGTTTGGGCACAGTCTTCCTGACTGTCTGATGCTGTGTTGAAGCAACATCTACTATTAATCAATACCAGCTCCTGGATAAATACCAGGGTTGCCAAGAACCATAGTGGTGCCAACCCAGTAAAAACAGAGGTTAGAAATTTAGGCTGGCTTCACAGTGTTCCTTCAATCTTTTGGAAGTCTTAGGGAAAAAATGAAACTTTCAAGCCCACTCAGTATTCCTCAGGCCATGTTTGAAGCATGACTTTCGCTGAGTTTGAAACTGATTTTTAGGTTATTGCTAAGCAAAAGTCAGGGGCTTTTTTTAAGTTGTGAAGGAGTTTTTCTTGCACTCTCTTCTGACTGAAAAGCAACTAAAGAGATTTTACTTAGACCTTTTTTAAAAAAAGATCAGCTCTGGGGCAGAATCTGAACATGAAAGGTTTCAGTTTGAAAAAAGAAATTTCTGTATAGTTCTAAGTGAATATCAAGTATGTAACTTCACGCTTCTTCTCTGTGCAAGAAGGGACTTGAATTTTTATTTATTTGTTTGTTTTTAACAACGTGAATTCAGGGGAGACCTAGAAGGGCTGGGAATGCATAGTGTCCTTCGGGAATGGCCTGTGTTCAAACTGCATGCATGCTAAGTGTTTGCTTTGTTCTGCCCGAGCCGTTTGATCCATTCCTGACGTGTTCCACAGCAAAGCTCACATCCAGAGTGAGAAGTGGTAGAGTGGCTCTCCCTTTGTGGGGAGTGACAGTAAGACGAATAGGAGCTCCAGTGTCCTCTTGCCTTGGTGTACTCTTCCTTTCTCACTCATGCCTGTGAAGTACCTCTCTTTCAGGTTGACAGGCTGATGGAATTGCATTTTAAATATCTGGATGCAATGCAGGTGGCCGACAAGAAGATTGAAGGGGAAAAACACGTACGTATCCCTGCCTGTCTTTTGCCAGCTATTGACTTGCACTCCATTGGGTCCCTTGTGCACCTCGTATCTCCCCACAGGACAGGCAAGGGCAAAGGTGCCATCTACCTTTGTGTGCCACCTAACATGTCGTAAGAGCTGAGCAGATGACAGTCCGCCAGCGGTTATAACTGCTCTTTTAACAGGAGTGAAGTCCCTGAAGAGGATGGATGTGTACAATTGATTCCGGTCTGACCCGGGAGTCTGGGTGGTAGCACAAGTACCCTTGATAAGAGCTTCTCTTCGAAAATCTGACCAAAGCACAGTGCTGTGACTTGGTACCACAGTGGCAGAGTGTGTCTTGGCACACACACTTGCTGGCTTCTGTAGTCATAGGGAGGCACTGGAAGGAAACTGTGAGGTCATTGAATACAGTTCCCGCATTTGCAGATGAAACCTGGAGACCTAGAGAAGGGAGCTCAAAGCTCTGCAGCACGGCCTGCACACAGGGTCAGAGTGACTGTGCCGCATTGTCTGATGAGGTGGTTGCTGAGGGAGATGAAACCTGCTAGATGTTTCTTCTTGACAAGCCATACTTACCTAGGGTGTTATCCTACCTCCTGTATTTTTCATCTGCTTCTATTTTGTTCTCTGCTGTCTCTGTCCTCGATTGATTTCTCATCTGTCCCTTTAATCGGGGCAGGTTTTCATATTGGTTAATGTCTGATTTGTATTCTCTGTTTTTGTTTTTGGCTGTGTTGGGCCTTTGTTGCTGCGTGTGGGCTTTCTCTAGTTGCGGTGAGCAGGGGCTACTCTTCATTGTGGTGCGCGGGCTTCTCATTGCAGTGGCTTCTCTGTGGAGGAGCACGGGCTTCAGTAGTTGCAGCATGTGGGCTCAGTAGTTGCAGCACGTGGGCTCTTGGGCGCTCGGGCTCAGTAGTTGTGGCACACAGGCTCAGTAGTTGTGGTGCACGGGCTTAGTTGCTCCACGGCATGTGGGATCTTCCCGGACCAGGGATCAAACCCATGTCCCCTGCATTGGCAGGCAGATTCTTAACCACTGCACCACCAGGGAAGTACCCTCAGTCTATGGTCATGTTGCACAATGATCCTTTTTTTGCTTTTTTCAAAGTCTGTAGTAGAGCCCATTTTCTTTGTGATCTGGATTTGGTATATCACTCTATTTTCTTTTCACTCTTCTTGCCTTAAAGATACACTGGAGGCTTTTGAGCCTCACTGGTGGGAGAGCGTGCTTCAGCACACCTCCCATCTGTGTTGGGGCAGGCCAGCCATGAGGCAGAGCTGTGTACATTGGGAATTACACTAGCATCTTTCCTCAAGTTGTGCCTCGGGCCAGGGTGAGAGACTAGAGCTTGGGGAAAACAGTGACCTTGTTGTCTGTGCCCTTCTAAGCCACCCATTCCCCTTCACAAACTATACCTTCATTTATGAATACCAGTAGATAGGTAACCATATGTATCATTCTTGTGATTTCCCTGTGCTCTCTAAACCTAGTAAGTCCTCAGATGTTTGTTGATTGATTGAATTGATTGACTGGGACTTTCTTCTTTAATGTGGTGATACTATTACAGGGTAAATGGCAGAGACTCTGAATTCTGAGGCTGGACTTCAGATACCAGCATGTTCCACACACAGTCCTTTCATTCCACACACCTCACCCCCTTTATTTTATTTTATTTTTTTTATTTTTATTTATTTTTATTTTTTTTTTGCTGTACGCGGGCCTCTCACTGCTGTGGCTTCTCCCGTTGCGGAGCACAGGCTCCAGGCGCGCAGGCCCAGCGGCCATGGCTCACGGGCCCAGCCGCTCCGCGGCATGCGGGATCCTCCCGGACCGGGGCACGAACCCGTGTCCCCTGCATCGGCAGGCGGACTCTCAACCACTGCGCCACCAGGGACGCCCTATTTTATTCTTTGATTAAACTTTCCTCTTCCCTCTTTTCCTCCATTCACAGTAACTTGTACATGGTCGACACTTAGTGATTGTTAAAGTGCCAAAGTATATATTCTTCATCTTTGACTGAATGATAATCAGAAACAAATTGAACTTT
>NW_006772681.1:1258303-1271171 GCF_000442215.2 Lipotes vexillifer | reverse complement strand
GTAGGGAAACAGCCATGGGACTATTAGAACTCCTGCTCTGACGGAATTCCCCAAGTTATCTGCTGAAGGAGATTTTCAGGGCTGGTTGAAGGTGCACCTGGGAGTCCGAGGGCTAGGATTTTAATGCGGGCACGCACCTCAGAATCACTGCCTTGCCACACCTTGTCACTGCGCCTTGTGTAGCCCCAGATTCTTAGCCATAACATGGCATCATCAAAGGCGGTCTCTCAAATCCCCTCCAACTTAACGTTTTCCCTCAGATTCAGGTAAGCATACTTTGGTAACTGCCATTTTTTGAAAATGAAATGGGTTAAAAGCACAATGAGAGGTTGATCAGCGACTGTCTTCTTTGTGGAGTGCCAGCAGCAGCCTAGTAGAAAGGTGTGCATGAGGTAGGGGGTCAGATAAGCCTGGATTTGAATTTGAGCTCTACTGCTTCCTAGCTCTGAGACCTTGGGCAAATGAGTTGACCTCTCCGAGCTGTGATTTTCTCATCTGTAAAATGGCCATAACACCTCCCTTTCAGTGCTATCATGAAGACTAAGCATAAACTATGTATTTACTTTGCTCAATAAGTAAAAGTTACTGCTGTTGTTAGATTTTCCTACCTTCCTTTGGAATTCCCATGTAACTTTTAAGTATGCCAGGCAGTCCTTTTCCTAAGAGCATCCTCCTTACAGATAACCCAGAAGGAGTTGTCCTAGCAGACCAGAGCATTGGCACCATCAGATGCTTCATCTGAGGTGAACCTGGAATAGACTTTGGTTTTTGCTTGTTTTTTTTCTGGGGGGGGGAGGGTGTTGTTTTGTTTTGTTTTGTTTTGTTTTGTTTTGTTTTTTTGCATTACGCGGGCCTCTCACTGTTGTGGCCTCTCCCGTTGCGGAGCACAGGCTCCGGACACGCAGGCTCAGCGGCCATGGCTCACGGGCCCAGCCGCTCCGCGGCGGCATGTGGGATCTTCCCGGACCGGGGCACGAACCTGTGTCCCCTGCATCGGCAGGCGGACTCTCAACCACTGCGCCACCAGGGAAGCCCTGTTTTGTTTTTTGAGAGAGACCAGAGGAAGCTGTTGGGCATCGGGGAGCAGGAATATAAGGGGGAAAAAAAAAAAAAAAGGTCATGAAGAACCTAGGGGTAAGACGGGAATAAAGACACAGGCCTACTACAGAATGGACTTGAGGATACGGGGAGGGGGAAGGGTAAGCTGGGACAAAGTGAGAGAGTGGCATGGACATATATACACTACCAAACGTAAAATAGATAGCTAGTGGGAAGCAGCCGCATAGCACAGGGAGATCAGCTCGGTGCTTTGTGACCACCTAGAGGGGTGGGATAGGGAGGGTGGGAGGGAGGGAGACACAAGAGGGAAGAGATATGGGAACATATGTATATGTATAACTGATTCACTTTGTTATAAAGCAGAAACTAACACACCATTGTAAAGCAATTATACTCAAATAAAGATGTTAAGAAAAAAAAAGAAACTTGGGCTGCTTCCTACAAGATTATCTATTATCAACATTGAAGAGGGTGTGAAATTGATTAGCACTGACGGAGAGTAATGGCTGCAGCCACTCTCGCCAGCCTTCACGGTGCTTCTCTGTGCCACAGGCGCAGGGCCCTGCCATTCCCTGACAAACACCTGTCTCCTTGATGCCAAGGCTGTTTTGCTGGGCACTGGCAAACATTCCAAGGCTATTAGTGCTCAGCAGCCTCAGTGTTGCTGGGAGAGTCGTGGCGGGGTGGCGGGGGAGGGACGTGTTTGTGAGCAGCACTCTCTGCCAGCACTCAGGCTCATCCTGCCAGATGAAGCCGCCTCACAGGTATGAAGTGACCTGGAACAAACCACCTCTTTTCATCTCTCCTTCATGCAGCCTACTCCCTTAAGTCTCTCTTAAATGATTTGTTGCCTCACCCCACCCCACCCCCGTTAAATTTGGATGTCCTACACCTACTGGGAATTCAGCAAATATTTGTTGACCTGAATTGAATACTTTTTTCTCAGGCATTTGATAACGTTCACTGTCATATCCATAATGAATAAATATCTCATATACTCTGCCAAGTCTGCAACAAAAAACACCTTAAATAACAGGGTCAGGTATTGATCAAGAGAAGGGGGATCAAGTATTGACATTTTTAGTGTCTCGGAGCCACCGTCTTCCCTGCAAACTTCAGATTCCCATGGGCACGGTGCAAGTGTCCATGGTTTGCAGTTGACCAAGATTCACTGAAAAGAATCCAGTCATTTGGTAGATGTTTCTCAGGCACCTGCTCTGTGCAAGGCACTAAACTAGGCACTAGCTGGGGGTGAGCACAGGTGGAAGTGTCAAAAGAAGAATGAGCCCCAGGAGTACTGCTGCCACTGCTGAGGCCTGGAAGAATTCAAGGAGCAGGGGGGAAGCCATCTGCACCTCGAGTCACCCCTGACAGTTTTGTGGATGAGGCAGAATTCAAGCTGAACCTTAAAAGGAGGAGACATATCAGGCATTTCCAGACTAGAGAGGAACAGGAGCAAAGGAGGGGCAGTGGGAAGCCAAGTTAAGTTTTGGGGCGAGTGATAAGTTATACTCCAGGGCAGAAGGTGTGAGGGGGGAGCACGGGCTTTAGAGCCAGGCTTCTTCTGGTTCTCCAACTGCGGACAAATAGCCTAACTTCCCCAGCTTTATTTTCTTCCTTTCTGGTGTTCTGTTTTTAAGGTATACATCCCAACCTGTGGGTCTGTGAGGAATTACGTATTTAGGAATTTGGTGACATAGCTATGACACACGTGAAAGCTGCTTCCACAGCAGAGAACATTTAGTTTTCTTTTCTCTGTGAGCACTGTTTCTACCACCACCTCTCTGCACACGTGATTTTCTTCCTTCCCTAATACTGCAAGATTTTGTGTGATCTGAGTCCCCTCTACTCCCACTTCCTCTCCTGCTGCTGTGCGTTAGCTTCCAGCTGTACAGCCTTTGCATTTGCTTCTCCCCCGTCCTGCCTCTTCTCACGCTGGTGCCTCCTTCTACTTTCAGGTCTCAGCCTAAATGTCACCCCCTCAGAGAGCTTTTCAGTGACACCCACATGTAAAGCAGTGTCCCCATGTCAGTGCTTCTTCGTAACCTGTAATCATTTTATATGTTTGTTTACTCTCTGTCTCTACGACTCTAATCTCTTGTTCATCATATTCTTGGGACCTACATAGTGATTAACATGCAGTAAATGAAGGACAACTACTCATGAGATAATATTTGTCCATGGGTATTAAGGAAGATAGAGGGTCCTGAGTTTTCTACATTACATCTAAACTCTCATTTTAACCCTAATTTTTGTTTTCTCTGAATAGCCCCATCATCAAAAAAATATTTTCTACAACTGTGTAAATTCTGTGGCATACCTGTAGCTATATTAAACACAGAAAGATACTCCTATTTAGAAGAGTCTACAGGACAAACTGATAATTGTATACATACTCAGTTCAAATCACATTACCTACAATAATCTGTAACTAGGAAAGAGTTTCACGTCTTGGGCAGTTGCCCAATGCTTTCACGTTATATTCAGTGTCCATGCGACTTCAGGGCCACAGTGTATCTGAACATACCCTTGGGCTTCCTGGTTAACCTTTTAAAGGTCATGTAATTCTTAAGACTCTTCTAGTGAGCAGCAGTTCTCTGTGATCTATAAATACCCAGGGTGCTTGTCTCAGCAGATTTCACCTGACTCCCCAAGCAACCAGAAGCCCAGAAAATGCCAAGGTCCCTGTTGTTGGGAAGATATCCTGACTTCTCATGTGTTCCTTCTGGCTTCTGTTGGTTAAATGTACAGAAATGCCAGGCTTCTGAGTGTCAGAAGTAAGACACAATTATATAGATACTGGCAGGGATTTTAAAAGAAGGAGAGCATTGCAGAGAGGTTTTCCTTTTTTAGTTCCTAGGAAAATTATTCTCAGCAGGTTTATTCAGTAAAGTGTTCTGCCACATACTTTGCACCATAATGACTTACAAATTGTATGCTAATTTTGCCACAGTTAAATCATCCCAGGCTTTATCCTGGAAAGAGAAAGAGGGACTCCTTGTAATGAAACAGTATCCACAGGCCGTGATGTCTGAAACAGACTTTGACTATTCCCTTAGCATTTAAAACGCATTTAAGGATTTGTACAAAGCGGGTAAAGCACAGGAACGAATGAGTGGGATTGGTGATCATAAAGCACTGGTAGGTGTGTAGACAGTGGAAGTGTGAGACTGCTATCAAGTCTTCTGCTAACTGCTGGAAGCTCCTGGGCAAGCCTAAGAAAAGGGAGTCCTGCTGAGAGTTCCTCTCAGCTGTTCTTGAAACAGTGGTTCCCAAACTTCTCAGTCTATGAACTTGGCAGAACACAGCTGACAGTCAGTAGAAGCCAGAGGTAGTGGGGCAGGGGATGCTATGGTGCTTTTCCCTGTCCTGCTTGCCTCTTTCCTAGATGCAGATTTAGCCATATGCCCCTTCACCCGCTCTCTCCTGCCTCCCTGCCCACGCCCTTCCCGATCACAGTCATCCTTCCTACCATTGGAGGACAAGTTGGGGGGCCTGAGTTCTGGCCCCCCACCTCTGACTCTTACCTTGCAGTGTAGCCTTGAGCACTCTGTTTTGCTTTTCTCTTCCTCTCTGTCCTCTCTCAGTGTGGTCCACAGTCTCTCCCAACTTCACAGAAGCCCTGGTTCTCTCAAGGCTGGCTTATGTGTTGTGAAAATTCAGATGAATAGTCTAATAGTCTAGTTGTTTGTTTGTTTATTTTTAGTGAATTTGGAAATGGATGGCCTACCTGTGATGGAGGCATCATGGTACCATAGAAGGAACATGAACCCAGGGGTCATACAGACAAAGGTTAAATCCCAGCTCTGCCACACATAAATTCTGTTCTTTGGGGAAATGCCTTGCCTTGTGTGTGTATGTGTATTAGTTTTCATGATAGTTTTATTAGAGGGTCATTTTGAAGATTAATGAGATTGTTTGTAAAAACCTGGCACATGCTCATGTGTTAAGGCTGGCCTAACACATAGTTTTCCCTTTGTGGGCAAACTCTGGCCTGATATCCTTGGATTCTTATTAGAGCTGCTATCAGTTAGCTGTATGTTCTCAAAAAAAAAAAAAAAAATCCCTTTTACTAATTCTCCAGCCTCTGTTTCCCCTGCTGAAAGTGACCTACAGTCCTAGGATCCTTCTCTAACAGTCTGCCCTATTTCAGAAGCTCTTGGAGGAAGATTCTATTTTGCTGTTGCTTGTGCCTCCCCCAACTCCACATACCTATCTCTCCCTTTGCTTTGGAAGAAAAAAGGAAATTGGCCTTTTCTCAATGGTGGGGCAATTCCTGCCCATGACTACAGACAGTAACTGTGACCCCTGCTGGGTTTCTGAGTCATGTCCTCTCTTATTAAGAAAAGAGGGATTCCTGTTGGCTTCATAGCAGCTTCTTTTATGACTGTCTCCTTCCATCAGCGAGGGGCAGCTCGCTGCCTGTCGGGGGCAGATTAGGAGTAGCATCCACACGCTCATTTGGAGGCTTGCGACTTGCCTGCGGAGAAAGATAGAGGCACCTGGAAAGGTAGCGATTTGGTAGTGCTCCCGAAGACAGATTAACATTTAAAGTGAGGATGTGGCTGGAGGAGGGTTAGAACACACACACACACAGCCCTGCAGAAATGGCACCTTGATGCCACACGTACCACCTCCTTGTGTGTCTTTGGAGACGAAGCTGTTTATTTTAGCAGCCCCCAAACAGGCTTATGCTGCTGTGAATTGCAATGTGTTCTATTTAATGAGCTATTCACTGAATTACCATCTAAGTTTTTTATTCTAGCCCTGTCTTATGGAATGAACAAAATAAAACCTTTCAGAGTGTCTTTTTTTTTTTTGGTTTAACTCTCCCAAGTTGCATGTGGAATTTCCTGGTCTAGCTATAGATTCCCACCCCCCTCTTTTTTTTTTTAAGTTTCTTCAATTTATAAGGAAAAGACAGGCAAAGGAGCCAGATGACCTTACATTTAATGCGGCTGGTTTGCAGTAGTTCCCAGATATGGCATAAAGAACTCATATGCTCATATGCTAATACCAGAAAAAGTCTATAAAACAAAGACTTTTTCCTTCTTTGAACTATGGAAGTGCTCACAGGCTTGGAGCCAGACTTGTGTGGGTTTTTATCCTGTCTCCAGCACTTAACTCAGCTCTGAGCTTTGTGACCTTTGGAGAGTTCTCCAACTCTTCTAAGCCTCAGTTTCTCATTCGAAAGTGAAAATAGTAATGATTCTTACCTCTTGGGGTATAAGGAAAAATGAGAAATCCATGAAAGTGCTTATTAGCACAGTGCCTGGCAGACAGTAAGGACTCAGGAAATTGTGCTGTTATTATTCAATTTTTGCTGCCCATCCCTTGTCAGAGTGAAAGGACTAACAGAAAAAGGTTTTGGAGTAGGAAATCATGTTCCAGTCAAGTCTCTAACTGAAACTCAGTGACAGTCATTTGACATCTATCTCAATTTTTCCATCTGTGAAATCTGAAAATGGTGTTTGCTGTACATACCCAACACCGGCCATATACAACAAGTGAGGTTAATGCAGATCCACTGCTTTGAAAAGTAAAAAATGCTGTATGTGGATGTTGAGTTGTCATTGCTTCACAGAGAAAACGGTCACCTTCGCTCTTCTCAAAGGTGAGAGTTGAATGAATTAATTTGTGGAAGACATCCTTTAAATCTTAACTCTCCTGTCGTATTTCAAATACAATTCAGTGTATATATAGATTTTCACTTTGAAATTTTGTAAAGTACGATATCTTTACAATACTTAAGGAGGTTATTGATTTTTTGGAATTTCTCTTTAATCTCTATTAATCATATTCCCATTTTTTTTACATCTTTATTGGAGTATAATTGCTTTACAATGGTGTGTTCATTTCTGCTTTATAACAAAGTGAATCAGTTATACATATACATATGTTCCCATATCTCTTCCCTCTTGCATCTCCCTTCCTCCCACCCTCCCTGTCCCACCCCTCTAGGTGGTCGCAAAGCACCGAGCTGATCTCCCTGTGCTATGCAGCTTCTTCCCACTAGCTATCTATTTTACGTTTGGTAGTGTATATATGTCCATGCCACTCTCTCACTTTGTCCCAGCTTACCCTTCCCCCTCCCCTTATCCTCAAGTCCATTCTGTAGTAGGTCTGTGTCTTTATTCCTGTCTTACCCCTAGGTTCTTCATGACATTTTTTTTTCTTAAATTCCGTATATATGTGTTAGCATACGGTATTTGTCTTTCTCTTTCTGACTTACTTCACTCTGTATGACAGACTCTAGGTCCATCCACCTCATTACAAATAGCTCAATTTCGTTTCTTTTTATGGCTGAGTAATATTCCATTGTATATATGTGCCACATCTTCTTTATCCATTCATCCGATGATGGACACTTAGGTTGTTTCCATCTCCGGGCTATTGTAAATAGAGCTGCAATGAACATTTTGGTACATGACTCTTTTTGAATTATGGTTTTCTCAGGGTATATGCCCAGTAGTGGGATTGCTGGGTCATATGGTAGTTCTATTTGTAGTTTTTTAAGGAACCTCCATACTGTTCTCCATAGTGGCTGTACCAATTCACATTCCCACCAGCAGTGCAAGAGTGTTCCCTTTTCTCCACACCCTCTCCAGCATTTATTGTTTCTAGATTTTTTGATGATGGCCATTCTGACTGGTGTGAGATGATATCTCATTGTAGTTTTGATTTGCATTTCTCTAATGATTAATGATGTTGAGCATTCTTTCATGTGTTTGTTGGCAGTCTGTATATCTTCTTTGGAGAAATGTCTATTTAGGTCTTCTGCCCATTTTTGGATTGGGTTGTTTATTTTTTTGTTATTGAGCTGCATGAGCTGCCTGTAAATTTTAGAGATTAATCCTTTGTCAGTTGATTCATTTGCAAATATTTTCTCCCATTCTGAGGGCTGTCTTTTGGTCTTGTTTATGGTTTCCTTTGCTGTGCAAAAGCTTTGAAGTTTCATTAGGTCCCATTTGTTTATTTTTGTTTTTATCTCCATTACTCTAGGAGATGGGTCAAGAAGGATCTTGCTGTGATTTATGTCATAGAGTGTTCTGCCTATGTTTTCCTCTAAGAGTTTGATAGTTTCTGGCCTTACATTTAGGTCTTTAATCCATTTTGAGCTTATTTTTGTGTATGGTGTTAGGGAGTGATCTAATCTCATACTTTTACATGTACCTGTCCAATTTTCCCAGCACCACTTATTGAAGAGGCTGTCCTTTCTCCACTGTATATTCCTGCCACCTTTATCAAAGATAAGGTGACCATATGTGCATGGGTTTATCTCTGGGCTTTCTATCCTATTCCATTGATCTATCTTTCTGTTTTTGTTGTTCCAGTACCATACTGTCTTGATTACTGTAGCTTTGTAGTATAGTCTGAAGTCAGGGAGCCTGATTCCTCCAGCTCCATTTTTCATTCTCAAGATTGCTTTGGCTACTTGGGGTCTTTTGTGTTTCCATACAAATTGTGAAATTTTTTCTAGTTCTGTGAAAAATGCCAATGGTAGTTTAATAGGGATTGCATTGAATCTGTAGATTGCTTTGGGTAGTAGAGTCATTTTTACAATGTTGATTCTTCCAATCCAAGAACATGGTCTGTCTCTCCATCTATTTGTATCATCTTTAATTTCTTTCATCAGTGTCTTATAATTTTCTGCATAGAGGTCTTTTGTCTCCTTAGGTAGGTTTATTCCTAGACATTTTATTCTTTTTGTTGCGGTGGTAAATGGGAGTGTTTTCTTGATTTCGCTTTCAGATTTTTCATCATTAGTGTATAGGAATGCCAGAGATTTCTGTGCATTAATTTTGTATCCTGCTACTTTACCAAATTCATTGATTAGCTCTAGTAGTTTTCTGGTAGCATCTTTAGGATTCTCTATGTATAGTATCATGTCATCTGCAAACAGTGACAGCTTTACTTCTTTTCCGATTTGGATTCCTTTTATTTCCTTTTCTTCTCTGATTGCTGTGGCTAAAACTTCCAAAACTATGTTGAATAAGAGTGGTGAGAGTGGGCAACCTTATCTTGTTCCTGATCTTAGTGGAAATGCTTTCAGTTTTTCACCATTGAGGACAATGTTGCCTGTGGGTTTGTCATATATGACCTTTATTATGTTGAGGAAAGTTCCCTCTATACCTACTTTCTAGAGGGTTTTTATCATAAATGGGTGTTGAATTTTATTGAAAGCTTTCTCTGCATCTATTGAGATGACCATATGGTTTTTCTCCTTCAGTTTGTTAATACGGTGTATCATGTTGATTGATTTGCATATATTGAAGAATCCTTGCATTCCTGGAATAAACCCCACTTGATCATGGTGTATGATCCTTTTAATGTGCTGTTGGATTCTGTTTGCTAGTATTTTGTTGAGGATTTTTGCATCTATGTTCATCAGTGATATTGGCCTGTAGTTTTCTTTCTTTGTGACATCCTTGTCTGGTTTTGGTATCAAGGTGATGGTGGCCTCGTAGAATGAGTTTGGGAGTGTTCCTCCCTCTGCTATATTTTGGAAGAGTTTGAGAAGGATAGGTGTTAGCTCTTCTCTAAATGTTTGATAGAATTCGCCTGTGAAGCCATCTGGTCCTGGGCTTTTGTTTGTTGGAAGATTTTTAATCACAGTTTCAATTTCAGTGTTTGTGATTGGTCTGTTCATATTTTCTATTTCTTCCTGATTCAGTCTTGGCAGTTTGTGCATTTCTAAGAATTTGTCCATTTCTTCCAGATTGTCCATTTTATTGGCATAGAGTTGCTTGTAGTAATCCCTCATGATTTTTTTTATTTCTGCAGTGTCAGTTGTTACTTCTCCTTTTTCATTTCTGATTCTATTGATTTGAGTCTTCTCCCTTTTTTTCTTGATGAGTCTGGCTAATGGTTTATCTATTTTGTTTATCTTCTCAAAGAACCAGCTTTTAGTTTTATTGATCTTTGCTATTGTTTCCTTCATTTCTTTTTCATTTATTTCTGATCTGATTTTTATGATTTCTTTCCTTCTGCTAACTCTGGGGTTTTTTTGTTCTTCTTTCTCTAATTGCTTGAGGTGCAAGGTTAGGTTGTTTATTCGAGATGTTTCCTGCTTCTTAAGGTGGGCTTGTATTGCTATAAGCTTCCCTCTTAGAACTGCCTTTGCTGCATCCCATAGGTTTTGGGTTGTCGTGTCTCCATTGTCATTTGTTTCTAGGTATTTTTTGATTTCCTCTTTGATTTCTTCAGGGATCACTTTGTTATTAAGTAGTGTATTGTTTAGCTTCCATGTGTTTGTATTTCTTTCAGATCTTTTCCTGTAATTGATATCTAGTCTCATAGCATTGTGGTTGGAAAAGATACTTGATACAATTTCAATTTTCTTAAATTTACCAAGGCTTGCTTGATTTGTGACCTAAGATATGATCTGTCCTGGAGAATGTTCCATGAGCACTTGAGAAAAATGTGTATTCTGTTGTTTTTGGATGGAATGTCCTATAAATATCAAGTCCATCTTGTTTAATGTATCATTTAAAGCTTGTGTTTCCTTATTTATTTTCATTTTGGATGATCTGTCCATTGGTGAAAGTGGGGTGTTGAAGTCCCCTACTATGAATGTGTTACTGTCGATTTCCCCTTTTATGGCTGTTAGTATTTGCCTTATGTATTGAGGTGCTCCTATGTTGGGTGCATAAATATTTACAATTGTTATATCTTCTTCTTGGATCGATCCCTTAATCATTATGTAGTGTCCTTCTTTGTCTCTTCTGATAGTCCTTATTTTAAAGTCTATTTTGTCTGATATGAGAATTGCTACTCCAGCTTTCTTTTGGTTTCCATTTGCATGGAATATCTTTTTCCATCCCCTTACTTTCAGTCTGTATGTGTCTCTAGGTCTGAAGTGGGTCTCTTGTAGACAGCATATATATGGGTCTTGTTTTTGTATCCATTCAGCCAATCTGTGTCTTTTGGTGGGAGCATTTAGTCCATTTACATTTAAGGTAATTATCGATATGTATGTTCCTATTCCCATTTTCTAAATTGTTTTGGGTTCGTTATTATAGGACTTTTCCTTCTCTTGTGTTTTTGTCTAGAGAAGTTCCTTTAGCATTTGTTGTAAAGCTGGTTTGGTGGTGCTGAACTCTCTCAGCTTTTGCTTGTCTGTAAAGGTTTTAATTTCTCCATCAAATCTGAATGAGATCCTTGCTGGGTAGAGTAATCTTGGTTGTAGGTTTTTCTCCTTCATCACTTTAAATATGCCCTGCCGGTCCCTTCTGACTTGCAGAGTTTCTGCTGAAAGATCAGGTGTTAACCTTATGGGGATTCCCTCATGTGTTATTTGTTGTTTTTCCCTTGCTGCTTTTAATATGTTTTCTTTGTATTTAATTTTTGACAGTTTGATTAATATGTGTCTTGGCATATTTCTCCTTGGATTTATCCTGTATGGGACTCTCTGTGCTTCCTGGACTTGATTAACTATTTCCTTTCCCATATTAGGGAAGTTTTCAACTATAATCTCTTCAAATATTTTCTCAGTCCCTTTCTTTTTCTCTTCTTCTTCTGGAACCCCTATAATTCGAATGTTGGTGCGTTTAATGTTGTCCCAGAGATCTCTGATACTGCCCTCAGTTCTTTTCATTCTTTTTTCTTTACTCTTCTCTGCAGTAGTTATTTCCACTATTTTATCTTCCAGGTCACTTATCCATTCTTCTTGCCTCAGTTATTCTGCTATTGATCCCATCTAGAGTGTTTTTAATTTCATTTATTGTGTTGTTCATCGTTGCCTGTTTCATCTTTAGTTCTTCTAGGTCCTTGTTAAATGTTTCTTGCATTTTCTCTATTTCCAAGATTTTGGATCATCTTTACTATCATTATTCTGAATTCTTTTTCAGGTAGACTGCCTATTTCCTCTTCATTTGTTAGGTCTGGTTGGTTTTTATCTTGCTCCTTTATCTGCTGTGTGTTTTTCTGTCTTCTCATTTTGCTTATCTTACTGTGTTTGGGGTCTCCTTTTTGCAGGCTGCAGGTTGATAGTTCCCATTGTTTTTGGTGTCTGTCCCCAGTGGCTAAAGTTGGTTCAGTGGGTTGTGTAGGCTTCCTGGTGGAGGGGACTAGTGCCTGTGTTCTGGTGGATGAGGCTGGATCTTGTCTTTCTGGTTGGCAGGTCCACATCTGGTGGTGTGTTTTGGGGTGTCTGTGGACCTATTTTGATTTTAGGTAGCCATTCTGCTAATGGGTGGGGTTGTGTTCCTGTCTTGCAAGTTGTTTGTCATATTGTGTCCAGCACTGTAGCTTGCTTGTCGTTGAGTGAAGCTGGGTGTTGGTGTTGAGATGGAGATCTCTAGGAGATTTTCGCCATTTGATATTACGTGGAGCTGGGAGGTCTCTTGTGGACCAGTGTCCTGAAGTTGGCTCTCCCACCTCAGAGGCACAGCACTGACTCCTGGCTGCAGCACCAAGAGCCTTTCGTCCACACGGCTCAGAATAAAAGGGAGAAAAAGTAGAAAGAAAGAAAGAGAATAAAATAAAGTAAGGTAAAATAAAATAAAGTTATTAAAATAAAAAAATAATTATTAAGAAAAAGTTTTTGTTTAAAGTAAAAAAAAAGCGGACAGACAGAACCCTAGGACAAATGGTGAAAGCAAAGCTATACAGACAAAAATCTCACACAGAAGCATACACAATACACACTCACAAAAAGAGGAAAAGGGGAAAAAGTAATAAATCTTGCTCTCAAAGTCCACCTCCTCAGTTTGGGATGATTCGTTGTCTATTCACGTATTCCACAGATGCAGGGTACATCAAGTTGATTGTGGAGCTTTAATCCGCTGCTTCTGAGGCTGCTGGGAGA
>NW_006772681.1:1253386-1257617 GCF_000442215.2 Lipotes vexillifer | reverse complement strand
CTCCGCGGCCCCGAAGCTCCCCGCTCCGCCTCCCGCAGTCTCCGCCCGCGAAGGGGCTTCCTAGTGTGTGGAAACCCTTCCTCCTTCACGGCTCCCTCCCACTGGTGCAGGTCCCGTCCCTATCCTTTTGTCTCTGTTTATTTTTTTCTTTTGCCCTACCCAGGTACGTGGGGAGTTTCTTGCCTTTTGGGAGGTCTGAGGTCTTCTGCCAGCGTTCAGTAGGTGTTCTGTAGGAGTTGTTCCACGTGTAGATGTATTTCTGGTGTATCTGTGGGGAGGAAGGTGATCTCCACGTCTTACTTTTCCGCCATTTTCCCAGTCCTCTCCCATATTCCCATTTTAAGAGCACTTGATTTGCCTGCCCAAATTGTTTTAAAACAGCCTGTCTAATATAATAGCAGATCCAGGGGTTGTCTCTTTCTTACAGGGAAGTTTAATTTATTGATGAGAGGACAAGCTAATTGTCAGTGCTAGCCATGTCCTGTTGAGGTGACAGTTTGTGTCTTCTACTTGAGGCATGTCTCCCAGTGGCTCTTCTGACTGTCTAGGAGCACTGTCAGCCAACAGCTCCCGGCTGTCCATTTACCCATATGCAGGCAGAAACTCACTGCATCTGGTTATGAAGGTGCTTCAGTCCTAGATTTGCCACAGGTTATCAAAGCTAAAAGGAACCTTCAAGAAGGCCAGATCAGGGAAGACAGAGGTCAGCCCCCCTACACTCCCTAACCTGTGATTGGTGTAAACAGTGCTGACTGATTGCAGTGTTCTTTCTCTACTAAGCTCCAACTTGGCTGCAAAATGCTTTTCCAATATGGTAATCTACAGCCATGACAGTGAATTAGAGTTGGCACTCAGGAACCCTATTTCCCTTCCCTGATCCAGCCTAGGCTTCTAATTTCCAAGCAAAGAAGCCAAGGCCAAGAAAAGTTAAGTGACTTGCCTACGGACACTAGTAAGTTAGTATTAGAGTTGGGATCTGATCCCATTTGCTTAGTTCTTTAAGATGTCTAGGTCTTCCTCACGCACAGAAATCCAAAGAACCATATCAAGTCCTTATCTCAAGATCAAATTTTTACCTAGTGTCTTAGAAATGGAGAAAAAGAGCCAAAAATGCATTAACCCATTTATAAGAATTTGACTCTGTTCACACATTGTAAGACGGGTGGATAATAAAGGTGACATACCATCCTACTTCTTTCTAAAACAGGCCAGAACTTGAGAAGCCTAAAAGAACTGTACCCAAACTTCCTTATTTTCCATCAGAATAATACATAATCACCCTGCTTTTTAAAATTTCCCTTTAAACATGGAGTACACATTTGCGCTTAGCTTCCGTGAATCCACTCAGCAGTAAATATTCCATGCCACAGAGTTGTAACAGGCTAGATTAGGGACTATCCTGACAGCAGTCACCTTCTCTGTGTGCTGGTTTCTATGATGCTTCTAAATCTGTCAGGGCACAAACTTTGTCTTAGAAGCCAGTCTGTGTTTCATCTTTGTGCCTGTTCAGTGTGGTGATGGTGATGCCTCTCTTGGAGATGAACTGTAATCTTATCTCAGATCTACATTGGAAAATTTCACTTTCAAATCATGTGGCCTTGTGTCTAAAAGTAGAATGTCGAATTGAGCGTTGTTAGAGTCTTGAAGTTCTGAGGAAAGAGGAAAAAATAGGATTTGTCAATGCTCTCTTGGTCCATCCTTTCCACATGACAGTATTTAGAGAAATTGGAAGGTACATTATGTCTGGTTAAAAGAAGATCAGATTGTGGGGAAGAGTATGAAAAAGAAAAAATCACCAGGGGCACTTCTGACGTAATTGGAGAAATTTAATTTTGCTAAACTCTATTTCTTAAGCCTTTCTGTTATTTAGTATCTTCCTTTGTTCTCCAAACAGCTCTAAAATGTATACCTACACAACCATGGTAGTATGAAAAGAGCACATTCTTGGATTTGAATCCCAGTTCTCCTACCCACTAGCCTTAGGCAGGTTACTCTGCCTGAGTCAGTTTCCTCATCTGAAATGGAGGTAACAATCCCTACCGTGTAATATTTGTGAGAAGTAAAGGAATCAGTATAGGTAAAGCACTTGGCACTATAGTAAGCCCCCAGTAAACATTAGCTGCTCCTCCAACGTGGGTAGATGGTGGTAGCAATGGCTGTTATTCAGACTGCATCACACAACGCCTGGTATGTAGTAATCAATCAAAAACTATGATCTGCCGGTAGCTAAGATCTAATAAGCAAAGAAACACTCCCTTCTTTCTCTTCTTTTTCTCTCTTAATGACAGTGATATTCCACTCTTGTTCTCTTCCGCCCTAGCCGAGTTGACCCATGCTATTGTTCCCTCTGTTTAGAATGTTCTTTCCAGCTTGTCAAATTCCTTCGGAATCCAGCTCAAATGTTACATTTCCCTTGAACTCTCCTGACTCCTCAAAACAAACTTAGTCTGTCCTTCTTCTGGAGCCCCATGGCACTCAGTGCAGTTTGAGAGGTCCTTCATCATAGCCAGTGCTACATTTTAAAAAGACGTTTGATCATATTTGTTAACCCCATTAGACTTTAATCTCCTTGATTATGTAGACTGTCTTATTTATCTTTGCCGCCCCTGGTACATCATGTAATACCTGGCCCATAGTTAGGTGTTCAGGAAATCTTTACCAGGTAGATGAATGAATATGTTTCTCTCCAAGTTCCCATGTTTGGAAACCTCTAAGGGTTTGGTCTCTGTCCTCTCCTGTCCTCTGCTCCCCTCCCCTCCCCTCTTCTCTTCCCCATCTGATATACTTCTCACATAGGCTGATACTGTGGCCTCCGAGCTGTACACTCTGCTTGCCTCTCAACACTTTAAGCCGATGTGTCCATCACAGAGGTGTTGGCACATTCTCATTCACTTTCCTGCACAGTGTAGTCTGCAGCTCATCATATCTCACTTCTCTGGCCAGCATTCAAGCCTCCCACCAGCTAGCCCTCCAAGGCACTGTCCCTCCCCATTTCCTAATGTTTCCCCTCCTACCCCATCCACAAAAGCCTTAGCACACACAGCTCATTAATACAGCTGAACTTCTACCTGCATTGTTCCAACCCTGCTTCACAAGTGCTTTTCAAGAGTCTGCTATGCAAAAAAGTACCATGCAAGGTGCTTTCTAGGGTACAAAGATGATTTAAAACTTTACAACTCTTGCTTTCAAGGAACCTACACAGGAAAGAGGCACACATCTGAATAACTATTGCAGGACAGGGCATGGGAGGTGCCATAAAAAAGGTACAAGTCCAAAACTTGGGGGGTTTGAGGATTGAAAAATCATAGCAAGTTAGAAAACATTGAGACGTTTTTAAACATCTCAGGAGAAGTTTTGTAAGGAGTATCACGTTTTAGACTTTAAATGCATTATGATAGAGATTGGGGATTGGGAAGAGTATCAACATTACAAGCAAAAGTGAAGGGGCCAGAAAAGGGAGGGCAGGCTTGTTTGTGCTGTGTGTATGGGTCGGGGGCTAGTGAGCAGAAAGTATGAACTGCATAAGGCATTTTGCATAAGGCTTCGGACCACAGGAAGGCCTTTATTCTTAAGGCATTCATCCTGCTATGTCTGCCAGTCAGGAGCCTTGAAACCTTATCTAAAAGTCACTTCTTCCCAATGCCCTAACATCTTAACCAGCCGTGATTAGCACCCACCACTTGTAATTACTTTAAATTTGTGGGCGCACTGTATCCCTTTACTATTTGGTCATTTTCTGTGTTACTGTGACCTTCCCGGATAGACAGTCAGCTTCTTGGTGACTAAGACCAGGGCATTCCCTTACCTCCATTTTCATTCCTTTTCTGCCTTAACTCAATGCTTGGAAAGGTGTTCTTGCCACTAGGCACTTAGCAGGGTCCAGATCTGAACACTGTGCTTCCTGTTATTCATTTCCACCTCAGGGGTGAATCAGACAGGATTCCTGCTCCCAGGGAGTCCATATTCTAGTAACTGGTAATTATGAGCAACTTACTTAATCTCTGTGTGCCTTGGATTCTAACTCGTACAGTGGGATTAATAATCCCTTCCCTGCTCTCTTTAAATTTGGTAATAAGGACCATATACATAATAACACTTTAAACTCTGCAGCATTATAGAAATGTGAAGTATTAACAGCAAATGCTTTTTTTTTTTTTTTTTTTTTTGTGATACGCGGGCCTCTCACTGTTGTGGCCTCTTCCGTTGCGGAGCACAGGCTCTGGACGCACAG
>NW_006772681.1:1244486-1251896 GCF_000442215.2 Lipotes vexillifer | reverse complement strand
GGAAAGAGAGTTAAGTTTATCTGTAGAGAGGTTATTTATGGAGGCTGGAACGAAAGAGTAAAGAATGAGTAGAAGCAGATGAATAGATTTGTGTCCCCATCAGCTTATTTTTTCAGGTTGAATATGTTGTTGAGATCATTTTGGCCCTGAGTCACTGTATAGGAAAAATGGACTTTAATCTTGACTCCCTGAGCCAACAAGAGAACATAAGATACTTTAGAATAATGGGAGAAGCAGGAGGCAAATCGAGGCAGAGTGGTTTTCTTTTGTTGTTGTAGTTGTAATTACTACTCTTCTGTGTATTATGGGTGGACTAGAAACCTATTCTTTCCTCCTTCACTCACTGTGTGACTTTTATTCCCAAACGTTCATTCATTTCTAGGACATGGTCCGGCGTGGAGAAATCATAGACAATGACATTGAGGATGAGTTCTACCTCCGGCGCTTGGACGCAGGGCTTTTTGTTCTCCAGCACATCTGCTACATCATGGCAGAGATCTGCAATGCCAACGTGCCCCAGGTAGGAGGGGGCTGCCCCTGGATGGGCCCTTCCTTCCCTGCCTCCTTGCTTGCCACCTGCTTAGGTAGAATGGAGTGAATCACACTCTCCTTGAATTCCTCCACTCTATGTGGGCCCTCTCTTTTAGGGATGGGGGTGAGGTGAATACTTTCAATATGACGTATTCTGATGTCTACCAGGGCAAATGATGCTTTTTCTTTCTCTTTCCACTCTTCCCCTTCCTTATTAGATTCGCCAGAGGGTTCACCAAATCCTAAATATGCGTGGAAGCTCCATCAAAATTGTCAGGCACATCATCAAGGGTGAGTTGCACGTTGCTTGTGTCTGGGGCTCCAGGGAATTAGACGGTGCTTTCTGTCTCTGTCAATATCCCTGGAATTTGGTGCATAACATTCTCTGCACTGAAGGCTTAAGTGTGTTGTCCAGTTCAGCGTGTGTCCAGGTCATCTCGTCAGAATACCGAAGACTAACCTAGTTATTCTCTGCCTCTGACCCTCTAGTTCCAGAATTTTAAAAACACATAACAAACAAGAAGCACTAGGTGTTGGAAATTTAAAAACAAAACAAAAGAACACCAAACAAGAAATAAACAAAAAAATCTAGTTCCAAACTGCATGTAGTGGAAGGAAATTGCTTTCTTAGGGGAAAAAAACAAGGAAGTAACAAGAACTACCTGGAATTAAGGCAGAAGGAAGTGAATCTGAGGCTGTGTGGTGTAGTAGAAAAAGCATGCCTGCTTTCCAGTGCTAGCACTGCCTTCCCCCAGCTGTGTGAGCATGATCTAGAAGAAATTTTGCAAAAGTTCACAAGATACTTACATGATAGCATCTAGTGTAGTGTCTGGCACACAGAAAGTGCTTGGGCGAATTTCCTTCACCTACCCCAACGGGTCTCTCAAATGCTGTTGTATCTTTGGCTGGGCCTGACTCAGCTGGAGTGGCTCCCAAGGGGCCTCCAGTCAGTGAGCATGCTCTCAATCAGCTCAGTGGTGCAGTTCCACCCTCGGGCCACTTAGCACAGACTAACACACATGGCGGCTAGAAGCCTGTATTGGCCTTTACAGTACTGATAATGCCAGAGTTCAGAGAGAGAGTCGTGATGGACGTAACTGCAGGCACATCATCTCTCTCTCTCTCTGACCCTTGTCCTGCCCACTTCTAAGATGAGAGATTAGGCTAGATTTACTCAGAGGGTTGCCTGTAAGTGGCTTATAACTCCTGTTACATGTGGGAGATGAAATGTGGTGATAAATGATACATATAATAAAGTGAAGAGAAGTTAAGAGCCATGGGTTCTGGGATCTGGCTCCTGAAACAGAATCCTGGCTCTGCTGTTTACTGTGATACCTTGGGCAAGGTATCCAATTGCTCTGGGACCTCATAGATTAGGTCAAAGGATTAAATGAGATGATATATGGAAAATATCTCAAGTTAATAAGTTCTTGGCAAATGTTAGCTATTATGAGTATTATGAACTATTATGATGATGATTATCATTAGCAGCATTATAAGTGAGGCACGGCTAAAACCCCATGGGAAGCCTTGTGGAAATAGTAACATTGAGCTGGGTCTTAGACATTCCAAAACAAAGGAACAGTGTGAGTGAAAACATAGGACTGGAAATCACATGATCAGCACAGCCCTCCCAGGAGGGTGGGGATGGTAAATCCGTAGTGCCCATTTTGTAGATGGAGCCTTCAAGGCATTGGCATTTATTGTCTTCTCCCTCAGAAAGAGGAAAGGGGGAACTTGTTCATGAGCCTAGCCTAGCATCTTCCACAGTGGCATCATGGGTGCTCCCTCTTTCTCAGTGTCACATTCACATGAGTTACTGCTCAGAGTGTCATGCCACCTCCTCCCTAAGGTGCAGCTGTGGTGATTTGCAACCCCAGCCTTTAAATGGCATTTACTTTCAATGCCCACATGTTCAATTAGAACTTTTTATTACTCTCAGCTCTACTCTCCTGCATTTAGGCTTCTCCCTGCACCTCCATTCCTGTGATCAAAACAGTGATCTGAGAAAGGAAAAGTGTTTTTAACAGGTGCTGACACATAGTAGGTGGATGCTTTTCTTTCAGAGATCCTAACACATACCTCAGGTTATTCAGGATTTTTAGTTGCTATGAGCCAGCCTCTGTCTCCCTCAGATCCCAGTTTATTCCCCAAGTGCCTGTTAAAGCACTGGGCGCATACTGGGTGCTGAATAGACATTTATTGATTGTCTGGGCTGGTGAGCAGGTGAGCAGCCTGCACAGATGCTGCGTCCATTCCCACCACTCTTGTTCCTCTCCCCTGTTGCTTTCTTTTCCTGCTCTGTCCAGACTCTCAGATCCCTCCTCCCAGACCCAGGTCCGGCCCTTCAGCTCTCTCGCCATCACCCTTCACAGCCAATCCATTAGTAAAGCTGCCATGTCTGCCTCCAGTCTCCATCCTGAATCAATCCACTTCTCTCCATGTGTTATTTCCCATCATAGCACCCAGTTTATTTCCTTCCTAGCCCTTATCACAGTCTGTAATTATTTTTATGTCTTTGTTTCCTTGGTTTGTGTGTCTCATACATTAAAATATAAGCTCCGTGACATAGGGACATTGGCTTGTTCTCCATGTCTCCTCAGCACCTAGAGCAATGCCAGGCACATAATGGACACCCGGTGAATATTTTAAACATTGTTGAATTAAACCCTACCCTTGTGTGAATTTAAATTGGCAAACGTTTACTGCGACTCTCCTCAGGGCTCGGCACAGTGCTAATACTGTGCTACTAAGGTGTCACACAGCACCTGCCCTCATGGAGCTTATAGTCTTCTGGGGAACATAGATGTAGAAATGACCAACCATAATCAAGCTAAGTGAAATACACACTCCAGCAACTACTCAGCTGGCATTGCTGGGTGCCAAGCTCTGTATCCAGTACTAGAGATACAAGGAAGAATAAATAAGCAAGATCCCTATTCTTGAGGGTTCATGGTCTAGCTGGGAGAGATACTTGAAACTAACTATGATGTGCTAGGTGCTGTGAACAGCGTTAAGGGAGTGATAAGGGGGCAGTAATGGAGGCACAGGCCATACCAAGGAATCCCAGGGGAGGAGAGGCTGGTGCCAGGACTGGGAATGGTGTCCCAGAGGGAAAGGCACGTCCCAGGCAGAAGAAGCAAGGTCCAACACAGGACATCAGTGGCCTTCATACGGACTCTGCCACATCAGTGGAGGCCAAGCAGGGGTGAGGGAGGCTGGAGCTTTGGGTGGGGTTGGGAGTATTGCTGGGCAAGTCTCTCGAGTTCTGTTGGGTACACGGTGAGTTTGGGTTACGGGTAGCACCTGCATCCCTTTGTTGGCCAGCAGAGAGTAGACATTCTCATTGGGGCGGGAGAGGTGCTTGTTTGGACAATTTGAAGTCAGTAGTATGGAGGTGATATTTAAAGCCAGGAAATTAGATGTCATTGCCCAGGTCAAAGAAGTCCTCACAGGACACTGACCACTGAAAACAAACAAAAGAAAGTGTTCTCTCCAGATGGAAGGTTAAGGTTATAATAAAGGGCTCATGCTGGCCCCAGGAAGCCCATCTGCCTGCGGTGTTGGGCGGTGGAGCTGTGCCACAGGCTGCCTCTCAGCAGCCCCTGAAAGTGGTGCAGTGAGCAAGCTCCGGGCAGTGCTGAGGTTGAAAAGGGGTGAGGCTACTGCAGGACTGGGTAGGGGTGGCGTCTGGGCTCTGTTCAGGCCCACCTCTTAAAAGCCTTCACGCCCTCCCCCTCCTGCCTCCACCCTTCATTCCATCACAATGCTCGAAAAAACAAAGCGTCACAAAGAAAGCCAGCTCATCAGTCTGTCCTCTTTGATTTTAATTTTGTTTTTCAGTTTGGGTTGCTTCCTTTTTTTTTTTTAACCTGCTAATTAGATGCAAGCTTTTTTCTTTGATTTTATGTCCTATATATTCCCTAAGTTTTGCTGGCAGGATGACAGCTGATGTATCCCTTGAGGTCTCAGGAAAACGCTGATGAGGCAAGCCCAGCAGGGGACTCTTCCCCTTAGATTTCAGTCCCCTTTCTCACGATCTTCCTCCCTCCTTTTCTGTTGGGGGTGCCAAGAGAGCTGGGAAAAATTGATGGCTCATTAAAGTCCCTTGGTTTGCAGACTGCTTACTCAGTGCTCCCAAAGTCCAGCTTTCCCTGAACTGGCAGCAGCTCTGGCCTGAGGCCACTGGTGCCCGCCTAGGGGACGGTGGTCTCTGTGCCAGAGAAGGACCATGCACTCTGAAAGGGCAGTGACAGTCGTCCTGGCTTTTACCTTCTGGTGCCTGGCCCACGCCTGGCTCAGAGAAGGGGCTCAGCTAATGCTTATTGAGGGTACTGCTGAGGTGGTGCTTCAGGCTTCTTTGTGCTATTCCAGAAATCCGGGACCAGTAGGTAGAGTGGTCTCTCCCGAGCACGTCCTCTGTGCCAGGCTTTTAATGTATGTTCTCTGGTTCTCACGACGGTCCTAAAAGCAGGATTACAGTCTCCATTTTGCAGATAAGGTAACCAAGACTTGTGGTTAAGGTTAAGGGATGTTACCCAAGTCACTATTAATGCTGGAAACTGGATCCAGACTCAGTCGGTCTTCCGTCTGGCAGAAAGGAGAGCTCTAACTGTACCAATTGGCTGATACACTCCTACTGCATTTTAAGAAAGAAAATTTAGGGCATCCACCTTTACAGAGTACCCACTGGCATCACAGGGCCCTAGGTGGGCTCCTTAGATGAGTGAGACACTTAGGAGGCCCTGTCCCCAGGGCAATTCATTGCCATCACATGTGAAATAAATAAGCACAACACAAAGCAGATTGAAGTCAGTGCTAAGATATGGAGTGAGACTCAAGAAAGCACAGTTAATTCTGCTGGAGATTAAAAAGGAGCTTGAAGATCCAGAGAGGCTGCACAGAGGAGGAGGTGCTTGGGGTGTTTTTTTTTTTAATTGTGCTAAAATATGCATAGGAGTTACCATTTTAACCATTGCAGCTATCACCACCCCCTGTCCATAGAACTTATTTTCATCTTGCAAAACTGAAACTCTGTACCCATGAAACACTTACTCCCCATTCCCTCCTCCCCCAGCCCCTGGCAACCACCCTTGTATATTCTGTTCCTGGGAGGTTGATGACTGTAAGTAAGGAGATGACTTCCTGAAGGCTGTGAAGGACCTCCATATGCAGATGCAGATATACACTGAGTGGTCCTCTCCTTGGATATGGTGTAGGCTCTGTGACCTGGGAATACTTCTTCATATAAATACTTGTGCCAGGGGTTAGCATGGAAGCCTCTGGTGAGTCTCCTGGATGTTTTAGTCACTGGTGAAAGTTGTTGGAAGATCAGGTCGTGCCGGGCTGTTTGGCAGAGGAAAGCTTAGAGGGTTACTGACTCAAAACTCTTGTCACTGGTGGCGAAAAGACTGAGCCAAAGACTTCAGAATGCTTTCAGAGATTGGCCCCCGGCCCTTTGATTTGCTTGTGTTCTTTATGGCTTGAAGTCTTCTCTCAGAAGCTCATAAACATGTATTTCCATATTGATTTCAGCTCTTGGTAACCTGAGCTTTGCCTCTGTGATTTGAAAGCTGCAGAAGCTGATAGGGTTTCTCTTCCGGTGACATGTTGTTGTGTGTGACTTGCACCAGGCCATGGCTGCTATGGCCTCTAGGGTTGGGAGGCAGGAAAGGACCCCGGAGGTGCTGTTTAACCTTAGGCAGCTACTTGCCCTCTCCCTAAGCACAGTGTCTATGAGGGTAATCTGCCTCAAAAGGTTGCTGTGGGAATTAGATGAGGTGCTGCAGGTAAAGTGCCTACATATTGGCACGTAATAAGTGCCTGATAATGGTAGCTACCATCACCGTTGTGATTCGCATCCCAGCTCATGCAGGCATAAGCAGAGCTGAGAGGCACAGACCAGCAAGAATTCTGGCTCTCTGTAACTTGGGGTAAGTTAGTAGATAACCGGTTTGAGCCTTCCTTTACTCCTCTGTAAGAAACAAACCGAAAGTGAATACTGCCCCAAGGAAGGCTGAGGTTGAGATGCAGTTGGGGGCCTGGGACAGAATACTTGCTCAGTAAATGCAGGTTCCTGCCTTCCCTTCCTTGGCCTAATCCTTTCACCGGTGCTGGCAGGAAAGCCCATGGACCAGCACCCAGGCCATACTCCTCAGGGCCTGGTGGGGGTGGAAGGGGTAGGTGGTGCTTTTTCAAGCAGCTGAAAGGTCTGTGGGAAAATGGTCTGTAGGGATGTGGCCCTGTTAGCCTGTAAGCAAAGGGTAAGTTTCCTTCTCCTCCTCCTTTAGGTAGGTTTCATTTTAATTGGATCCCTGACGAAGCTTATATCCCCAGTTGCAGCCCTAGCACAACATCCTCCTCCTAGAGACAAGTGACATTAGTCCCTCCACACTCATCCTTGTTGTTAAGGACTCTCTGTTAGACCTCAAAGATTTTACTTTCCCAGTTTCTATTTTGTGATTATTTCTATGTCTTCAAGGGTTTTCAGTGTAAAAATATTGGCGTTCCTCTCCTCCCCACTCACCCTTCCTCCTGCACTTTTTCAAGGGTGAGTGTTTAAGGCTTAAGGTCCAGGGATCTGAACCAGGCTTGTGAGCGCTGGTCCCAGTCTCTGTCCTCAAAGACAATCCTTCCCCATCCGCCAGCCTGGGTGCCCCTCCCTCTTCCTCTTACCAAAAACAGAACAGATTGTATTCCATGTCTGAATAGTAAACCTGCTGTCTAAAGTTTGCTTTAATATTTATGTGTTCAGCACTGCTGCCTGTTTTTGACCTCCATCAAAGCTTTTATTGTAAGAGCATTTGAAAATGCTGGGGAAGTCAAGAAGGGAGTCTATGTGTACACCGTCTTTCTCACTCTGCAGCCCGACTCACGCTC
>NW_006772681.1:1235819-1244380 GCF_000442215.2 Lipotes vexillifer | reverse complement strand
CACGCTCTTCCTGTCTCCGCTCTCCCTCTCTCCCACCCTGAAGTTCTCCCTTCATCTAGCGTCTCTCTTTTTCCTGCATTCTCTCCCTTTCTTACACACACACACACACACACACACACACGCGCGCGCGCGCGCGCACGCACAAAGAGGACTCTTTGCCAAGACCTCTGGGAGGAATCTGTTCAATATTTATAAACTGCTGCAGCAGCTTTAATAACCAGAGGTAGCTTGCACCACCAAGGTTTGCTCCAAATAGGATTCTACTCTGGAAACAAAGAATGAGTTGGGGTAAGGGGTAGAGGGTGAGAGGTGAGGTGCACAGTTGGTACCAGCTGCCACGGCCAGTGGGAGAGCACTCGGGGCTTGTCAGAGCCGGTGGGCCTGGCCCTGTGGCTGGCTTGCTCAGGGACCCTGGCCAGGCACCTGTCCATGCAGTTGCAGTACATTTCTGAGAGGCCTGCCAGCCCTGACACTCAGTGACCTGGCATGAGGGAGCATGGCCCCAGCAGCCCACTCCACATCTGTTCTGGCTGCTGAGGCCCCTTTACTCCAGGACATTCCCTCCAGAGCCTTACCTTTCTTTTTTTTTTAAAAAAAAAAGCATCTTTATTGGAGTATAATTGCTTTACAATGGTGTGTTTCTGCTTTATAACAAAGTGAATCATCTATACATATACATATATCCGCATATCTCCTCCCTCTTTCGTCTCCCTCTCACCCTCCCTATCCCACCCCTCTAGGTGGTCACAAAGCACTGAAGAGCCTTACCTTTTATGAGGACGTTGTAGCCAGATGCCCTGCCACGGCTGGGCTACTTTGGAGATTTTTTCCCCAAAGGATGGGGAACAGGCAGGGTAAGATAACTGCCTAGGTAAGAGGATGCCACTTTGGGGACCAGCTCCCCAGCCCCACCCCCATGGCTTTTGACGTGCCTTTTTCACTGCTGACACATGTTCGTGGTTTGAATATCAGCTCCTCCACCATCCTAGACTTGGGCAGGTTGCTTCAGTTCTCTAATACGCCTGTTTCCTCATCTCTAAACAGAGATGGTGCTCTTTGCCTTATAGGATTGCTGCAAAGATTATATGAGACAATATAGATAAATGCCTGGCCTGGCACGTAAACAGTGTTCACCACATGTGAGGTCCCATTCCACTCTGTACAGGATAGCCCCTCTTCCAGATCCTACTAACTTCCTTCACAGCCCATCTCCAGAGAGCAGGTAATCTGACTGTTTCCTCCTTCCCCACATGCGGAACAACAGAGGAGACTTGTCCATTGGGTGGGTGCTCTGTGTACAGCTGTGGCATATGTTTTTCTAAGGCCTTGGGAGGGGTGATTCAGCAGGGGATTGATACAGTCTTTGGTCCTTTACTCTGAGCATCCCTAGAAAGAGATTAGGTCCCTCCAGGGAAGTTGGCTTTACTTGGAAAAAAATCACTGCCCCAAAGGATCAGACTGTTTCTCCACTTCCCTCTCTCCTGGGTCTGAGAATACATTAGGAGAACAAAGTGTTAGTTCAATGCATTAAGACTCTTGCTTTCAGACCATGCCTCTGAGGGTATTAAATGCTATAATGGTCATTTCTCTCTGTCCTGGGGCAGCGACTAGATCATTCACATGTGAGTAAGAGATACCACTTACATACAGCCAGCCCCTAGCCTTCTCCCGCAGCCCAGTTTCTGTTCTCCCATCACCCCAGCCCTCCCTTTAAGGAGACTTAATAGAAGGGATCACAGCCATTTGCTGTTGGAGGTGATGGATGGGCCTAGCAGAAGAGGATGATTTCCAGGGGGAGACACACAGCTGGCACATGTCTGAATCCCAAGTCCCGTTTCCAGCACATGTCCAGAGTAATAAAGAGGATGGAGGAAAAATGAAGAAGTGGCCCAAAGGTATTTCTCCATCATGGTGGGGGATGGGAGGTAGGAAAGGGTTTGCAGGCTTTCTTCCCTTTCCCCACTCTTTGTCTGATTTGGATGAGCAGATGTTTTATTATGCAAAAGCCTCTTGCAAGAGAGTTTTCTATAGTTCCATCTCTGGCCACCCCAGGCAGGGAGCTGGGGGCAGACCCGCAGGCACTCATTCCTGATCCACTGTTCTGAGAGCTCATTCACAGCACCAGACTGGTAGTTGGCTCTCAGCCAGGCTCTGCTGGGAATTTAGCTGAAAGTAAAGCTACCTTCATGAAGCTGTCAGTCTGGAGGGAGAGAGGGGACAAGTAGAGGATGATCTAGAAGTCAGGCCTGCGGTGGAGACAGAGGCCTGAGGACAGGAACAGGAGTCAGAGGTGAGCAGGCGGGGCTTCACGGAGAAGCTGTCCTTGAAGGATGCGTGGTGTTTCCCCCAGAGAGATGTTGCTGGCCTGAGCAAAGCAGGCTCAGGGAAGGAGCTAGCGTATCTTGAACATCTGTTATTATAGGTTCTTTACATGCATTTGCGGAGGGGGAGGCCACGCAAGGCCACCTAGGATTGTGAGTCAGAGTCAGGATACAAACACAGCCCACTGTGTTGCACCATCTCCTGTCTGAGGGCGGGGGCAGGACACGGTCAGCACACAGAGGAGTTGGCTCTCTGTCCCCCCTCCCCGTCCACTGTGCTCCGGGCGCCACCGCAGGAAACCCAGGGCCCCACTCACCACGCAGGCCCTGCACTCTCGTCCCTAAGCTCCACACATCACTTCTGTGCCATATCGCACCCCTTCCCGCCTCCTAAAACCAGCTGACCACATAATCTGGGGGAACCAGGACACTTTTGAGAATAAAATGGAGGTGTGTTAAGTACTCTGTTGGGATGACAGGGGAAATGGGACCATATGTTTACCCACCTTACAACTCTTTGATTATGTTCTGTCATCAACATCATGTCCTGTATTCCCATCCTCTTTAGGCGTATTTCCTTTATCTTCCTGCTCTAACTAAAACTGTCTCTACCGGGGATGGGTCCTCTCAAGTGGTACCTACTTTCTCCCACATGCCTTTTACCACTGGAGACAGGGGAGGGGCCTTCCACGCTCCACCTGGGCGTCTCTAGACCATTCTTTCTCCCTCCCTCTTTCCAAAAAACACCCATTTGTTTCAATCTCATGTCAGTGGACTGTACCCCAGCCCCCCTCCTTGGTGGTTCAGACACCTGTTCCCCTTATTCCTTGGAGGAATTCCAAGCTCCCTGTCACCCTCTCCACTACCCTGTCGTATTTCTTAGCAACTTCACTATCCACATCTCTTTCTCTCACACCCCATTTCCAGTCTCTCAGTAAATCCTGCTGGATCCACCTTCAGAATACATCTAAAATCTGAAGACTTCTCACCTCTACCATGACCTCCTTGGACCAAACCACCAATCAAATCACATCTCCTTCCTTCTGCCCTTGCCACCTTAAGGGTATCTTCCACACAGCAGCTAGAGTGAGCTGGCTAAAGTCAAATCACGTCATTCCTCTGCTTAAAACTCTCTTATAACTTCTCATCTCAGGGGAAAGTCCAAAGTCCTTACAGTGGCCCGACACGACCTGTGCCCCGCCCCTCCCCGGCTCTGAGCTCCTTGCTCACCGCAGAGGGTCCAGGCATGCTCCCCTCTCAGCCCCTGCTCTGCTTGCCCCTCTGCCACTCGCTCCCAGATATTCACACACACACCCGCTTCAGGTCTTTAATCAAACCCCCCATCTCTGTGAGGCCTTCTGACAGCCACCCTATATATTTTATTTACCTTTTGGTTTGTCTCCCCCACTAGAAAGTAGGCTCCACAAGTGCAGAGATTTTCACCTGTCCTGTTTTGATCAGGACTTTATTCCCATTGCCTCAGATAGTGGTTCTCAAATGTGAGCAGCATGAGCACTGCCTGGAGGGCTTGTTCACACAGACTGCTGGGCCCCGTCCTCAGAGCTTCCTAATAAGTAGGTCTGAATTGGACCCCCAACTCTACATTTCTTTTTTTTTGGCTGTGCCACGCAGCTTGTAAGATCTTAGTTCCCCGACCAGGGATTGAACCCAGGCCCCGGCAGTGAAAGTGCCGAGTCCTCACCACTGGACCGCCAGGGAAGTCCCCAGATCTGCATTTCTAGCAAGTTCCTGCGTGATGTTGCTGCTGTTGGTTGGGGTCCCCGCTCTGAGAACCACTGGGTCTGGGGCAGCACCTGCCCATAATAGCATCCACTGTGTGTGTTAAGTGAAGAAAGGCTGCAGCTAGGAGGGGAATGCGGGCAGGGACAGGGGAGTTGGGCCCTTTCCACCGTGGGCCCTGAATGCAAGACCAAGGAGTTTGCACACAACTGCCACCGTGGCTGCCACTGGAGGCATTAGAGCAGCACACACCCCACGGGAGCTGGGGTTCAGGGAGAGGCATGATGTGACCCGGCCACGAAGGACCCCACGCCTCAGATTCATGCCTAACCCTGCCTTTGTCTCCCCAGAGTATGCGGAGAACATCGGGGACGGCCGGAGCCCGGAGTTCCGGGACAGTGAGCAGAAGCGCATCCTGGGCTTGCTGGAGAACTTCTAGCCGCCCCTGGCCCTGGGCAGTAGGGACTCTCTGTGGGCCTCCCCCAGAAACAGTTTTTACAGAGCTCGATGTGACTTTTGGACAAATAAAAGCTAGTTTTGGTATTCCTGGGCTGGTGTTCTCTGTACCTTCTAACCTTTACCCAACACCTTTCCCAGCAGTGCTCACAGAACGCGTCTGAGGAAGCTTAGTGGTTGGCCTCCCCCTTCCAGTGAGGAAACTGAAGCTCTGAGAGCAGATGAGTGATAAAGTGGCCACTGTGGCTGCCCTGGGGGTTGCGGTGAGGCTGCCCATCTGCAGCTGGGAAGGGGAAGGCATGGACTGGAGACCTCTCTGGGGCTTCCAGCCCTGACACGAAGAGCCTGGGCGTGTAACACGAGGTACGTGGCTCGTGCAGAAGCACCCTGGGGGGGCTTCCTGGCACTGCGAGGCCGCCCGCAGAGCACACAGTCCTCAGAGCAGCGGTCTGAACCCCAGCCACATGTCAGAGTCACTCTGGTTGGAAGGGAGCTTAAAAATACATATCAGTGTTGAGCCCCACCCCAGAATGATGAAATCGGAATGTCCAGTGAGGCTCAGGTCCTGGTACTGTCCTAAGCCCCCAGGTGGTTCCTAGTGTCAGGGTGAGAGCTACCACTTTAGAGTAGACAGGGCGTCCAAATCCAGCTGCATTGTTTACCAGCTGTGGCAGTTTGGATAAGTGACTTCACCTTCTTGAATCTCACTTCCTTCATCTGCAGAGTGGGGGTAATAATACCCATTTGGTGATTTCTTTTGTCCTTCCCTCACATGTCTGTGCCTTCAGGATTGCAGTCTCACCCCTTTTACAGGGGCTGTGAGAAAGCTGGTCTCCTCTACAGAAGTCAGCGGTCCTTTAGCGTGTTTTTATTCTGTCACAGAGCATAGAGTCCTCGTTGAGTGAGGAGTGGGAGGACAACCGACTTAGAATGAAGTGTTTAGCCAGGGTCAGCAGGCCAGCTGCGAGGGACACCGCATGCTCTGTGCTATGCCCGTGGCCACCATTCAGTCAGAGCAGCTCTGGCTGCTCAGTGAGCCCCCAGGGACAGGGCTCCAGGCGGCCACTACCATCTGGCCAGAGTTGACATGCCAGGAGAAACTGTTCGCCATCCCAGGCAGCCCCCCAGGGGGACTCGTAATAAGATGGCACCTGTATCACCCCGGATTGGGCTGGTGATGGAGCAGTGAGTGAGGCAGGCCCTACCCTCTCGGTGCTCACGTCCAGCCTGGCGGGAAGATGGACGATGTGCCTGTTATTACCATGAGGTAAGCACTCCCCAGGGAGGCATCTTGAGCCTGCTCCAGGGCCCGTTACAGAATCAGAGTTGCCCTACAGTCACATATGGATTTAGTTATTTTTTAATTTCACTTTTCTGTAATTATAATAGCGACCATGTATCAAACACCTGCTATGTGCTACTCACTTTACGTCCGTTCTCTCTAACCTGCACAGCAGCCCTGCTGGCATCATTATCCCCAGTTTACTGAAGCCAAAATAGAGGTCCCAGAGAGTAAGTAACTTGTGCAAGGCCCTGGGACCAGTAGGCACGGAGCCGGCATTCAAAGCGAGGTCTGATTCCACAGCCCGTGCTCTGCCCTCCCTTGAGCTGCCTCTGTTCAGGAGACAATCACAGGTCCCTGACTGATACAGTCCACTTCGATCTGTTCCACTGTCCATATGGGATTTAATGAATTCACAACGAATGTAACCTATAGAATCTTAAATATTTTTAAATTTATTTTTTATTGAAATACAGTTGATTTACAATGTTGTGTTAGTTTCTGGCGTACAGCAAAATGAGTCTTCCCTGTGCTATACAGTCGGACCTTGTTTATCCATCCTATATATAATAGTGAGCTTCTGCTAATCCCCAACTCCCAACCCATCCCTCCCCCACCCCTCCTCCCCCTCGGCAACCACAAGTCTGTTCTCTATGTCTATGAGTCTGTTTCTGTTTCATAAATAAGTTCAGAATCTTAAATTTTTTGAACTAAGGTTTGTACTTAGATCATTAGTCCTTCAGCTTTATTTTCTTTTTAAATTTTGTTTTTACCCAGGTAATGCTTGTACATGGTACAGAAGTTCAAATTTTAACAATAGGTATGCAGAGAGGAGTCTCCCTTCCCATCTCCCACCCACCCCCAGGCCTCCCTATCCCTGGAAGCAACTGCTGTCACCTGATTATCCATCCAGAGAAGTTCTGTCCAGCAGTTTTCCAGCTGTGTTCTCCCTGAGCCGTAGGCTTCCCACAAGTGCATCAGAAGCCAACATAAAAGAGAAGGTGGGTAGGGCTTCAGGCCACTGACCCCCTCAACTACAGTCCCCCCGACTTTGTTTTTTTGTTTTTTCGAAATGTGAGACAAGATAATATTATATAATTGCAAGCAATATAATATTAATTAATTAATTTATTTTTGCTGTGTTGGGTCTTCGTTTCTGTGCGAGGGCTTTCTCTAGTTGTGGCAAGGGGGGGCCACTCTTCATCGCGGTGCGCGGGGCCTCTCACTATCGCGGCCTCTCTTGTTGTGGAGCACAGGCTCCAGACGCGCAGGCTCAGTAGTTGTGGCTCACGGGCCTAGTTGCTCCGTGGCATGTGAGATCCTCCCAGACCAGGGCTCGGACCCGTGTCCCCTGCATTGGCAGGCAGATTCCCAACCACTGCGCCACCAGGGAAGCCCCCCCACACTTTGCCCTGCTTCCTATGTTAGACTGCCTCCTGAGAGTTTGTTTTTCCTATAAGTCCCTGTACTAAAAGCAAGTTTGAACTCACACCTTCACTTTCAAATGAGGATGAGGTCCCCTTTTCCATCAGTTTTGTGATGGGAGGGTTTGGGGGGAATGTGAGGTACAATCCCTTAGGATTCAGAAAGAGTTTACGGTTCCAGGGGTTGGGAGACCAAGGAGACGGAACGAGGAGAAATCTCTAAACTCAGCTAACTTTAACAACCCGCCACTCAAGGCTGAGAAAAGCTTTAAGAACAAGGGGAAGATCCTCATCATTAATCTTGCTCACCCTTAGGCTCGAGGGGTGTGGTCCTACCTCTTGCATCTGCTCATGGCTGAGATTCTGCCTCACCAAGCAGCCCCACCCCTCCAGGAGGACTTCTTGGGCTCGAATAAAGGCCCCATTTGCCCTGTGGTTCTGAACGCGACTTCTGCATCCGCCACTCATGGGCTTCCCAAGCTCTCCCCTTCAAACAAAGCCCCTTCGTGTCCATCCTTGTGTCCATAGCTGAGTCCGGGACATGGCACCCCAGCCCGGCGGTATTCCTTTTCCTATCTAAACACGGCACTAAAGTAGTCTTTCAGCACTACTATCCAGAATTTCTTCCTGAGAGAAATGAGGATTTCCTCTTCCTTTGCAGCTTGCTGCTCTGCTCATGGTGGTCGGCCTGAATTCAGCAGCGTCAAGATGGGCCGTGTCTAATTTAGAGAGATTTGCATGCAAGCTGCATTCCTTCTTTATCCGGGGGAAATGCATCGTCAGGGAAGCTGGAAGGCAACCTTCAGTCACCCTCACAGCAGCACCAGTGCCCAGGTGGCATCTCCTGCCGTTACCAAGAGCGTCAATTTAGTGTCAACAGGGAGACCAGACTCGCTTTCCTAAAGGCAAAAACTTCTTGATTAGATTTTCTTACTCCACAGTAGAGATAAAAGTGGAGCCACATTTTTCAATCTGTCTTGCTCCCCGGTACACATGGAAAGTGGTTGGTATCACAGAGGTGGGCCTTCGTTATCTGTGCCGAGAAAATGGCAAGCACTCCTCCAGTCACCTTTCCCTTGTTAGGTAACACATGCCCTTGGCATAAACTTCAGAAGGTACATAAGGAGATTCAGTGCATAAGTCTCCCTGCCAGCTGCATCTCCGGCCCACCCAGGCCCCTCCCCAGAAGCAGCCAGTGCTAATGAGCTGGAGTATCCTTTCGGAGGCCGTCTTCAGTGTCTTCAAGTGAATAAAATATAGTCAACACAAACGGTGGCATCTCCTGGTCTCTGGTCTGCACCTTGCTTTTCACTCTACATCTATCCAACGCACAGAGTC
>NW_006772681.1:1217434-1235664 GCF_000442215.2 Lipotes vexillifer | reverse complement strand
GAGCCCCCCCCCCCCCACTCCTTTAATAGCCGAGCTCCATTGCAGAGCAGTACCATAATTCAGTTAATCCCGTTAATGGACATTTAGGTTGTCTTCGATCTTTGGCTATTACAATGCTGCAGTGAACATCCTTGTATAGAACGTCATTTCACACATGTGTGAGTTTAAATTCCCAAGCAGAATTGCTAAGTCAGAGGGGATGTGCAATTTTCACTGTGATGCATATTGTCACGTTGCCCTCCTTCCATCAGTAGTGTATGTGAGGGCTGCCCCACACCCTCCGTGGCCGTGTTAGCCGTCTTCCTCTCTGCCTCTCTGATCGGGGAACAGTGTTTACTGTCTTAATTTGCATTTCTCTTATGAGTGAAGTCATTCGGTGTTTTGGAAGAATGGATTTATTGAATGTGTGCCATATTAGCTGATACTCACTGAAGCTCTTGCTATAAGCTCGTCAAATTAGTACATTTAACCCTCGTGAGGGTTAGGTACTTTTATTACCAATCCATTTCACAGATGAGGAAAGCAGATCGAGAGGGTCAGTGGCTTACAAAGTGACGGAGCTGGGAGGGGAACAGCAAAGTGGTTTCAAAGCCCACACTCTCGACCCCAGAGCCACACTGTCCCCCAACTTCGTGGCAGAGAAGGGGCTCCGCCCTATCGCAATGGAAGCAGAAGCCCCAGAGAAGCAGTCGGCCCAGCCTCATGACTGAAGACCCCAGCGGCCCTGCAGGGTCCCTGCTTTCTCCCTGTGTCTCTCACGCCACATCTGAGCAGTGGCTGCAACACTCACAGGCACGCTTGGAGCGAGGCTCCTTGCCTGCGTTCGCGTCATCGCCTCCTCTGCCCGCCCACCAGTTCACACCCCTCACCCAGCACCTCCCTGCTCCTCGCTCCACGTCCCACGTTGCCTCCTGCCATTCACCTCCCGGGAAGCGTTTGCTGAGCGCCCACTCTGTGCCAGGCCCCATTCTGGGCTCTGGAACTGTGCCCCCCAGATTGAAAGGCAGTGTGAACCACCCCCCACGGTAGCCGAACAGGGTGTCACGAGAGAGCGATGATGGGCTTCAACAGAGGTGAGGGGCAGAGAAGGGCCCCCAAACCTAGCAGGAGAGATTGGGAGAGACGGGACCCAGCACCATAACTGTGTCTTGAGTGACTTTCACGGACTTTCAGGGTCCTCAGGATGGCCGTGAGTCTCAACACCCAAGAGGTATCAATAGAAAGTCATTCGAGGCAGAGGGAACTGTGCAGGCAAAGGAACGGGGCCATGACAATGCAGGGGGCCTTTGGAGATGAGGGGGTTTTCACAGTTACCTCACTGGATAGGCCCTGGCTACCCTGAGGTCAGCGAGGCCAGGGTTGAGTGAGCTTCTGGCTGTGGCAGAACCTGACAGAACCACATACGTGGTGATTTCCTAGGAGTTCGGGGGTCACGTTTGTCCAGAGTCACAGCTTGTTCTAGTTAAATCTCCACAGTCCCTGAGTGATGGAGAAACAGATTCCATTGGATGGTGATGAAGCTTCCATTCTGACCCCTCAAGCAAGATCCGGCCTTGCAGGTCATGCAGAAAGTGCCCAGGACCCAGATACACTGATATTAGCTGAGCAAGGAGCAAGGCCACCACCGCTAAGGCAGCGGGAAGGCTGCAGGAGGCTTCCCACAGCCCCTGGGAAGAGGCTCTGCTCTAAAGCCCTAGAGAGCAGCTGGGGAAGAGCCACCTGAGGCGGGTCTTCAGAAATCAGGCCGTGGTCTGGCCACAGCTGAGGAAGGTTCCAGCCCAGCTCCAGCCCCTGAGGCCTCAGTAAGCCTGCCCATCCAGGAAACACCCAGATGGAGGACGGCAGGGGACCAGGGGCAGGAGCCCCCAGCCCACCCTCTGTGAGACATGAGCCTCACCCTCTCGGAATCTCAGCTCTCCTTCATCTGGGGACTGAGAGGGTCTCTGAGGGCCCAGCCCGGGGAACTCCACACCTGTGACCAGCTCATGGTGCCTGGGAGTTCCTCACCACCTCCCCCGCACCATTTACTGAACACCCACCAGAGCTGGAAACAAAACAGACATTGTCCCTGCTCTCCAGGAGCTCACATCCTCGTCCTAGTGGGACAGACTGAAGGACAATAAACAAGTAAACAAATATGTAGAGTGATTACCATCAAGGAGCAAACTCAGTGCAAAGTGATAGAGACTAGTTAATGGGGGACCCTGAGGATGGGTGGTCTGCGAAGTCCTCCTCAATGAGGTGCCTTTGAGCTAAGCTCTGAATGATGGCAAGGAGCTGGGCAGCCCAAGAGCTGGGAAGAGGGTTCTAAGCAAAGGCATAGGTGCAAAGGTCCCGAGGCAGAGAGAGAGCACCATCATCCTCCAGAAAATAGCCGAAAGAAGCCACTGTGGACCCATGCATGAGGCAGGGCTGGTGGAGGATAAGGCCAGAGCAGTGGGCAGGGGCCAGGTCTTGCCGGGCCTGGAGGGCCACTGAGGGGTTTTGAGCATGGAAGGGATGTGATCTGGTTTTGAAAAGATCCCTTTGACGGCTTGATGGAGCTCACACTGTGGAGCCCAGCATGGAAGCAGGAGACCTAAGAACAGGAGATACTGGCGCTTTGGACCGGGAAGAGGTAATGGGTTAGAGACAGGGGGTTAGGGATGTGGCTGAGGCAGAGCCAGCCGGTCACTCTATAGGGAGGGGACCCCTGCCCTGTGGAGGCTTCCCCCAGCACTGAGGAGTGTGAGCAAGTTCACGGCCCAGCAGGAGTCAGGTGGGGCCGCCACAGGGCTGCTCAGTAACAAATATCTTTAATGAATAAATAGAAGTGATTTTAGGACTGACAGAGTCCTATCATTTCCACCTGCCGTAAAATTTCCTCAGAAGCAGGCGCTGCAGGGAGAGAGGAATGGCTGCAATCAACGTGCCCACCCACCCTCAGGCCCTGCCTCCACTCTGAGCTGACGCAGTCCCACGCCCTGGAGAATCCAGACCCAGACCCCTCTCCCCAGGCCTTCCTGGGGCCCAGGGGAGTCTGGTCCTTCCCTGCGCCAGCCCCACAGCTTGAACAGGCAAGAGGGAGCAGTGGGCAGGGACATATGTCTTGCCATTAAAATCCAGGGGCTTCAGTCTCCTTAGCTGGGAAATGGGCACAAAAATTCCGGCCCCCACTTTTCCCCCCTCCCCTGGACACAAGGACTTTACTCTCTCCTCATCTAAAGCAGATTAGGTGGGTTTCAGAGGAAGCAGTAATCAACACTGCTGAACTCCTGGAACGACAGAGCTGGGGGGAAGCAGAACTTGGGGTCAGATGTTTTACAAATGAGAGAACAGAGGCCCCAAGAAAGTAGGTGACTGTCCTAAAATCACACAGGATCTGCAGATCCAGCCATCCAAAACTACCCTAGTGCCAGCTACATTATAGCGCCAACGAAATGCCTGCCTCCTCGAATCCTCCCCACATTCGTGCGATGTGGAGACTATCGTTATACCATTTTGCAGATGAGAACACTGAGGCCCAGAGAGAGCTAGGGTCCAGGTCACCCCTTCAGTTAGAGACAGCCAGATGAGAGTCCAGTTCTCTAGCCTCTCACCGCAGGTTTTTTCTGCTTTAGTCAAGCGTGGTAGGGCTGAGATTGTTTTCTTGAGGCCTTTGAAGGACTGGGGTGGCAATTTTTCTGAGTGCCTACTACATGCCGGGTAGTCTCTGAACTGAAGGCCACTGTCCCCAGCACCTTGCTGCATCCCTGTAGCATCCTCCAAGGTGCTACACTCACCTCCATTTTACAAATAAGAAAAGGAAGTACAGAGAGATCAAGGAATTTGCCCGAGGTCACACAACCGTGTCACTGTTGCTGGCCATGGCTGCCAGCACGTAAACAACTGGAGATCCTCAGGCCCCTCCTTTGGCCCCAATGCCACCCTCCCCCAGCCAGTGGGTGTAAGGCCAGGAAGCCTGGCCAAATGAACAGACCCAGCCGGCAGCCTGCCTGGGCCTGTGGTTATCAGTTAAGCTCATTAAGTGGCCATGGCAGGACATGGCCTGTGCCAGCTGCCTTCCCCCCTACCCCCAACCTTGCTCCGGCCCTCTTGGGAGCAAGGCCTGAGGACAGGTTCTTGCTTTTAGCAGCTACAAGCAAAAGTCTCTCTGTAATTGGGAAAGATTAAAAGATGCACAAACAAGTTTCACCAGGCTGGCCTCGTGGACCCACAAGGGCAGTGAACACAGGGCATGGATGCTGGAGACAGGCTACCTGGGTTCAAATCTAATCCTGCTTCTCCCCAGCTGTGTGACCCTGGGTGAGTCACTTCACCTGCCTAACTCAGTTTCCTCATCTATAAAATGGGGCGATCATACTATACAATACTACTCACTGTCTAGACCAGCAACAAGCTGATACACAGGAAACGCTTGAGCACCTATAATGTGCTGATCAGTGGTCATATCATCCTCCCTGATATCCTTATCTTATTGGGTGTTCTTGTTCACCTTCCCCACTGGACTGGGAGCTGACTCATCTTTGTTTACACCTTCCAGAATGAAGGAGAAAACCCATGAGGGCATCAGTCCATCCATCAGCGAACACCCAAGCCAAGGTCCTTTAGGAACAAAGAGTGAGCAATGTATTTTATACAAGTGCTTTTTTTTTTGGCTGCTTTGGGTCTTCATTTCTGCTTGCAGACTTTCTCTAGTTGCGGCAAGCGGGGGCTACTCTTCATTGCCATGTGTGAGCTTCTCCTTGCGGTGGCTTCTCTTGTTGCGGAGCACGGGCTCTAGGTGCATAGGCTTCAGTAGTTAGGCTCGCGGGCTCTAGAGCACAGGCTCAGTAGTTGTGGTGCATGGGCTTGGTTGCTCCGCAACATGTGGGATCTTCCCGGACCGGGGCTCGAACCCGTGTCCCCTGCATTGGCAGACGGATTCTTTTTTTTTTTTAATTTAATTTAATTTATTTTTTATACAGCAGGTTCTTATTAGTTGTCTATTTTATACATACTGGTGTATATATGTCAATCCCAATCTCCCAATTCATCCCACCACCACCACCCACCACTTCCCCCCTTGGTGTCCATACGTTTGTTCTCTACATCTGTGTCTCTATTTCTGTCCTGCAAACCGGTTCATCTGTACCATTTTCCTAGGTTGGCAGGTGGATTCTTAACCACTGCGCCACCAGGGAAGTCCCAACAAGTGCTCTTTAAGGGGTTGGGGAATTGAACTGAAGTGCCATGGGTGGGCCTGAGCTACTGTCCAGCCACTGCTTACAGCCCGCACTGATGTCCCCGACCCCAGGCCCTTGTCCACGCCCTTCCTTCTCTGTAACTTGCCCCACTTCCCACTCCCCCAAACCCCTGTTGACCCTACTCATTCCTTGAGACTGGCTCCCTATCTGGGAAGCAGGAGCACAAGTCCTGCCCTTGGGGAGGGCTCCCAGCCTCACGGGAGAGACAGAGGCAGATATAACCCCCATCAGCCAGAGCGTGATAAGCAGAGGTGCCGAGAACTCTGTCCTCAGCCCTGAGGCCCCACAGCGCCTCTTCCACCCCCTGTCTGCCCTCCCCAGACCCGCAGTGAGCTTTCCCTGAGCCCACTTCTCCCCACCTGCCCTATGAACTGACTGAGGGTGGGAGCCGCGTTTCATCCATTTCTGCTCTGCTGTGCCCAGCACAGGGCCTGCCACCCAGGTGGTGCTCCTGCAACATTTCTTCAGCAAATAATTTCTGAGCATTTACTCTGTGCCGGACCCCGTGGGAATAGAGAGCAAACAAGGCAGACATTCTCCTTGCCCTGCTGCCTTCCAAGCAGGGGAGACAGAAGTAAACAAGCAAGAGATAAACCAGCAAGGCAGCCTGAGATGGTGCTTAGGAGCTATAAAGAAAATAAAAGAGTGACTGGAAGGAAGGGTAGCTACGCTGGTCTGGATGGTCAGCCTTTCTGAGGAGGTAATGTTGGAGTTGAGACAGGACGGCTGAAGAGAGCAGCTGCCAAGGGGAAATTGGGAATAAGATTCTAGACAGAGGAAATAGCAAGTGCAAAGGCCCTGGGGCAGGAGTGTGGTTTACCTTGAGGAACAGCCAGATGTGCCGTGAGAATGAGGAGGGGAGCGGGAGGAGATGAGCTTGCAGAGCGGGGCTGGGGCCAGACCGCACAGGGCCTTGTCAGCCACAGTGAGGGGTTTGGATTGTCTCCTGCATGCAATGGGAAGCCATCGGAGGATTTTACGCAGAGAAGCGAAATGCGTGGAATACGATGACCGAGTCAAGGAGGGAGGGAGGGAATGGGTGAGGGGAGGGAGGATGAGAGGATGAATGATGGAGTGAAGGGTGGAGACTGAGTCTCTGGCCGCGTGCATGGAGGAAGTGCCACCGTGTGGGACAGGATCCGTTCCCCTCCTGTCCCTCTGGCCCACTGTTGGGAGGGGCCGGCGCCCAGCCGGGGCTCACAGTGGTCAGAGCGGCAGCCACAAAAGCATCTTGAGTCTGGGTGGGAAGCAGTGGGAACATCTGAACTGAATTATGTCTGGGAAGGTCCCCGCCACTTCCTGGAGGAGGCTGCTCTGGCCCAGGGGTAAAAGGGAGAGGGGAAATTCCGCAGGTAAGAAGACAGGAGGGGCTTCCAGGAACAGAAATGAGCAGGCAGAGATGGGGAGGCAGGAAACAGTGCAGCTCTGAGCTGGGGGGCCTTACAGACCCAAATCCAGTTAGTTGTCACCACAGCCCTGCGAAGGGCAAGCTGCTGTCCCTGTTTTATAGATGGGAAAATCAAGTGTCGGAAAGAGGAAGAGGCTGGACGGTCACAGGCTATTGCGGGTGAGAGCTGAGACTTGAACTCAAAGCCCAAGAAGGGTTAATAAAATACATCCCCACGTTCTTGTGGGAAATGGGGATTCTACCTGGAAAGCAAGTGGGGAGTAGGGGGAGGATACTGTCAAAGACCCACAAAAACACTTGTGGGCAAGTAGAGTAGCTCATTCTCCCTGGAGCATCATGGAGGGCTTCGTGGAGGAGGTGGCATCTGAATTCAACTGTGAAGGGGGGAGAATTGGGTGGAGAGGAGGGAGCGGGGCAGGAGGGGAGAGGTTGCCAAGGGAAGAGCATGGCAAAGGCCCAGATGGGGAAAGCGTGTTGGAGGACGTGTGCCTGCTCCAGGGTGGCCAGAGCAGCGGGCAGGGAGGCGGGCAGGGCAGTAGTAGAGACAGCGACAGGGAGGTGTGCAGGAGCCAGATTAGGAACGCTCTAATGCCAAGGCCAAGCGTTTGTACTCTTTTCGGAAGGCCCAGAGGGGCCCTGGAAGTGTTCTGAACCAGAGAGAGGCAGGTCACATACGTATATGAGTCCGAAAGACGCTCCGGTTTTGCACATAATGGATAGAAAGGGGTAGATCAGGAGGCTGTGAGAGCCAGGCAGTGGCTGGTACTGCTGTCTAGGCAAGCGTGCTGGTGGCTTCAGCCAGGGCCATGACCTTGAGGATGGAGAGGAGGAGACGTATCTGAGAGCTATTATGGAGTTCTAGCGGGCCGGGCTCGGTCAGAGAGAAGCGGGCTGAGAGCAGAGGTGGGTCTCCTCTGGGGGTCGGATAGCACTGTCACCTCCCTGGCCCGAGACTAAAGCCATTCATTAATGCATTTATCCATCTTTCCAACCATCCATCCACACACCCGCCCACTTACCCTTCCTGCCATCCAGTAGTTATCAGTCCCCTCTCTGGGAGGATTCCTCTATATTTTGCGGGGTGGAGCGGGGCATGAGATGCCTGGACCGGTCCCCAGCTCTCTGGAGCACTTCGTGGTCTAATAGGGAGACCATCATGACAAGCGATGGTCACAACCCAGTGTGCCGAGCACGGGTGAGAAGGGAGACAAAGTTGGAGAAAGACGGTTGCGGGGGAGAGAAGAGAGAGGTTCAGTGCAGCCCAGCTCCGCTTTGGGACGGTGGGTCTGCAGTGTCATTGTCCCAGACAAAGGACAGTACATTATTAGTGTTATTAATTATCATTAATCTAATTAAATGGCAATTACAATTAAGAACACAGCGATAAAAGTGCCACCTTGGGTTTAAATGCCTCTTCTCCTCTGGCATCCGAGTGAGAGATGCTCCACGAACTCAGCCCACCCTCCAACCCTTGCGTCTCAAAGTCCCAGCTGAGGGGTCACAGAGTCTGACTCCCCTCGTTTTACAGATGGGCAAGCTGAGGTCCAGGGACAGGAAGTGACAGGTACCAGGGTCGCCCACAAATCTGCGGCTAATGTGAACTTAAGCCAAGAGACCCCATTCTTGCTGCTTCCCAACTCACCCCATCCCTAATAGCATTGTTTTTTCTGGGAAAAACAGCTGTCAGAGGCAGCCATCCTGTTACTGATTACACAAGGCAAATTCTATCGGAGCAGAATCAGAGACACCCCTGGACACCTACTTACATGGGCCGAAACGAGGAACACGGGCAGGGAATAGAAATGTGAACAAACAGTGCAGGGAGACAGCTGAGGTGCCCTCTCCGTCACCCGAAGCCATCATATCCCTGAGGCTTCCAGACAGGATGCATCTCCCAGTCCTTGAATAAGATGCCTGCTCCCTAGGAAGGGGCTCCCCAGCCGGGGTTCACACACACACACCCAAAAAGACAAAGAGACAAACTGGAGCTTGTGCACGCTGGACTGGAGCCGTTCCCCGTCTCAGAGCTTCCTCCAGAGCCTCATGGACAGCTGGTGTCTCCAGCCAGGGCCATCGGGGCCGGGTGAGATTGGGCAGAGCTGGGCGGGAGCCCACACTGGCCTGACCCCAGGGCTCTGACCTAGACAGGACCCAGGGCCCTGTCTGGATGCTGCCCCAGGCACACTGCCCCTTGTCTGGCCAACCCCCCAAGAGGGCTATTCCAGGAGGTTTTATCCCGTCAGTAGTGTTAGGTGCAGGGGGCTGGGCTTTGCTGAGATCCTGCACTTACATATTGGGCAGGATTGTGAGCATGGGAGGGCAGAACATCGGTCTAGTTCCATTTCTGCAACCCCCACATCGACAGGCACCAAGGCAGATACTAACAAACGGGTGAATTCAAAGTTCATTCCGCCATATTCGTTGAGCTTTGTGTTCCTGCCGGGCTCTGGGGAGATGGAAAGGAACAAAACCAAGCTCTCTACTCTTTTTTTTTTTTTTTGGCCACACAGCATGTGGGATCTTAGTTCCTCAACCAGGGACCGAATCCGTGCCTCCTGCAGTAGAAGTGCAGAGTCTTAACCACTGGACCACCAGGGAAGCCCAAAGATCCCTGCTGTCAAGGAACTCATGAGTGGAAGGAGACAGGCACAGAGTAAGCTAAACCAATCAAAAGAAGAATGAAATGATATAATTTCAGATAGAAATAGGTGAGATGAAGAAAATAAGGTAATGAGGTAAAGAGCAAATTAGAGGGACTTCCCTGGTGGCGCAGTTGTTAAGAATCCGCCTGCCAATGCAGGGGACACGGGTTCGAGCCCCGGTCCAGGAAGATCCCACATGCCGTGGAGCAACGAAGCCCGTGCGCCACAACTACTGAGCCCGTGAGCCATAACTACTGAGCCCGAGTGCCACAACTACTGAAGCCCTCACGCCTAGAGCCCATGCTCCGCAGCAAGAGAAGCGACCGCGTGAGAAGCCCGCGCACCGCAACGAAGAGTAGACCCCGCTCGCCACAACTAGAGAAAGTCCGCGTGCAGCAACGAAGACCCAACGCCGCCAAAAATAAATAAGTAAATTTATTTTTTTTAAAAAAGAGCAAATTAGAGAGTGTGTTGTATGGGAGTGGTGAGGTTCTACTTGAGATAAGATGGTTCTGGAGGGCCTTTCATAGGAGGTGATGTTCCAGCTGAGACGTGAAAGGTGAGCAGGGCAGCCAAGGGCAGAGCTGGAGGAATGCTCCAGTCAGAGAGAACAGCGAGTGTGAACAGAATGAACCCGTGAGTGGGTGTACATGTGAATGAGGAGGAGGGGGTCTCCTGTGAGAAGACAGGCTGGGAGCCAGGGCCAAGCAGGTGTCCCCCCATCGGCCCCCACATCCTCGATGGCTCATAGGCCTCTCCGAGAGTCCCACGTACTGGCCTGGTGCACCGTCAGGGCATCCTCGCTCCACCCTCCATCTCCCGCAGCCCCGGTGAGGGGCCTCCTCCAAGGTGACTTGTTCATTGGTTGCTGTTAGCATTATTGGTGCACCATTAATAATCATCAACCCTCAACTGCCTCCCTGCTGTTCACATTCTTCCTTTTTTTTTTTTTTGGCTGTGCCATGTGGCTTGTGGGATCTTAGTTCCCTGATCAGGGATGGAACCCGAGCCCCAGCAGGGAAAGCGCCGAGTCCTAGCCACTGGACCGCCAGGGAATTCCCTACTTTCCACCTTAACTAGATCAAAGGGCCTAAGTCACTGGGCTGTCTGAGTCTTGGGTCCCCCATCCCAGGGTTCGGCCTCTTCCAGGCCAGGCTCTTCCAGGGCTCTGACTCTGGCCTTCATGTCGTGTGACCTAGAACAGGTTATAGGTCCCCCTTAGCCTCCCTTTCTGCCTTGAACACGGAGAGAGGGGCAGTACCCGCACCCCCTCTACCACATTGCTTCCCACCCATCACCCAGCGGCTCGTTGAATCCACACCGACAGCAACCCTGCAAGATAGAGATAAGATTGTTACCTTGACCGCCTGCTTTAGATGTGGAAGCGGGGCCTAGGAGGGGCCCTGTGGCTTGGCCGGAGTCACAGAGCCAGCAAGTGTTGCAGTGGGCTTAAAACTCAGGCCCTGGCTGAGATTAGACACAGTGATGTTTCCACACAAATGCCCCTATCCCTGTGGTTATGTAAGACTACGTCTTTGTTTTAGAAAATGCACACTGAAATTTGGAGGTAAAGGCATATCATATACCATGCTTGCAACTTTTCTGTAAGTTGGACATTAGTTCAAATTTTTTAAAATTTAAAACATCCAAAATACAGAAACAAAAACCAAACAAACAAGGCCTGTGTTCCTTCCACCGGGAGCTCGGTGTCTAGGCACGGCTGCCCAGGCTGCCGCCAGCAAGTTGGCTGATGTGACTTTACCCCTCACTTTGCAAACCTGGAAACAGAAGCTCAGAGTTGTCCAGTCATTTTCTGAGACCACACAGCCAGTGAGGGGCAGGACGCATGCCCACGGGGCGCTCCCCACCTAGTGAGGCAGAAAAACCAGAGAGAGGGGAACACAAGGGTGGGGAGGGCAGGTGGCGGCTGGTGATTTGCGGCTGGCGATTTGTGGCTGGGGGCCCCAGCGGGAAAGCCCCCTGGGGGATGCGGGGCTGGTGTTGGATGCCAGGCTGCTGGGGGCCAGGGCACTGGGCCAAGTGGTACCCCTGCCCCTGCCTTGTAGACCCCTTACTGGGCTCCCACCCCGGTCAAGGGCTGATTGATCCTCTGCCTCCCTGGAGCTGGTCCCACGTCCACACCTTGAGCTGCTGCATGTTTTCTTGTCTCTGATTGTAAACAGATTTGACTAAAGAGGTAAATTAGAACTTAATTAGAGAGAACATGATTGATGAGGCAGTTTGCTGTGATTGGGAGGTGTGGAAAGGTTGGGCCTCCCTGCACGGAGGCGACGGGAGAGGCGGGGAGAGGAAAAAATTCACAGGCCCATGGATCTGGAGGGGGCACCCAGCGTGGTGAGGGGCCCACTCAAGGCTGCCCTTTCTCCTAGGCTCCAGGGTCAAGGCCAGGGCCACCTGGGCACGAGGGCTCAGGTGAGCACTCCATGAGACCCTGTAAATGGGGCCCAGGCCCTTGCAGGGCTTGGAATGAAGCAGGTAGTTTGTCCTGTGAACGGCCAGAAGTTGCATCCTCGATGTGCAGGCTGGGCTGGGGAAGATGCTGGCACTTACCAAACACTTACATGGCTCCAGGCCCTGTGTAGCTTCTCAAAACCTTGCAAGGTCAAGGCTGTATCTCTGTTGTCTAGATTAGGTGCCCTTGGAGACTCAGAGCTAAACCAGCTTGCCCAAGGTCACACAGCTAATAAGGATGGAGCTGAGACTGACCTCTAGAGTCTGTGTCTTTCCCAATTCCAGGCTGTGTGCCTGGTCATGTGTCCGACTGCCCAGGCAGTGCGGGGGTCTTTCCCCACAGCGCCCCCTGCTTACATACCTCCAGCAATGGTGAGCTCACTTCCTCATGAGGCAGCCGGTCCAGCAGCAGGACAGCTCTGACTGTGGGAACATTTGTCCTTATGTGGACCTAGTCAAACTCCCTCCAGTCCTACCTCCAGGCCCCAGCTCGGCCACTTGCCCGCTTCCTTCATAACCCCCTGCTACCCTCCACGTTAGAGGTCACCTCACCCAACTGCCTCATTCTTCTGGGGAAACTGAGGCACAGAGAGGGAGCAAAACCCCAGAGTGACACAGTGAGGGGGTGTCAGTGCAGGGCCCGGGCTCCCCTGTGGCTGCAATACCATCCCCCACCCCGTGCCCCACATCTTTTGCTCCCCAGGCTGAAGAGTCAGCTCTTCATTTATTTATCCATTATTTCCCTCGCTCATTCAATCAGCGAGATTCACCGAGGCCCCGCTACGTGCTAAGCTGAGGCTGATCAGGAGATGTTCACTCCGGGGTGGGGCGGGGCAGGGGCCTTGGGCATGGATCCCATCTCAGGGACAGGATAGGTGGATGGACAGGGGCCACTCCTGAGATGGGAAGCCCGACTGGAGGGGAAAGATAGAACTTCGGGTGGGGATGGGGCGTGTTGGGTTTGAAGACCCATTCATGAGGAGATGGGCTCTAGGCAGGGGAATACCGAGGGCTGACCAGAACCAGAGCCAGACTTGAGTCCCCCAGAGGCTGATGAACTCACCCAGGTGAAAATATGTGGTCTGCAGGCCCGCCCGATCCTGACACCTCCTTCCCTGCCAGTGGGTCAGTGTCCCTCTTAAAAGGGGTGGGAGGGTTGGGGGAGGGTGGGGGGAGACCAGGGCTGGACAGAGCAGGGCAGGCCATCCCTTCCCTTGTTCTAGGCTGTACCCTCCTGTCAACACTACCAGTGGCCACGTGGCCTGGTCACTGGCCTCACCCTACTGGTGTCAGTGGAGCTGGAAGCGTCCCGAGGGCCTTGAGGCCTGACTGTCAGCTTTCCTCATTCCTCAGACTCCTCCAGACCCGAGCTGAGCCCATCGGGAGAACGTCCACTGAACCAGGCCAGCGACACGGGAAGTCGGGCCTCACAGCTACCTTTCCTGAGCCTGAGCCACCATCCATCAGGTGCTACAGTGAGTGATGGGTGTTTAGCTAGACAACGATCCTATGTGCTAAGCTTGGTTTTTATTCCCATTTTACAGATGAGGAAACGGAGGCTCAGAGAGGGAAAGGGCCCAAGGTCACACAGCTCAGAAGAGGCAGAGTCGGGATCCAAACCCAGAGCCAGCTGCCTCTTGAGAGATCGACGGGGCATTCCCAGCCTCATTGGGATGGGTGTGGGGAGTGGGACGGAGCCCCTGCTTAGAGGCAGTGGGGCCTTGCACACCACATCTGGTTGAGGGGACAGGAGCATGGGAGAAAAGAACAGTGATCCTTAGGAACTACCTTTCCAGGGACCAGGGAAGCAGGAACAGCAATTGAATATTGGACACTGAGACCAAGGTGGAATGGGGGCCCAAAGGACACGCACTTGACCCATGGCCAGAGGTGACCTCCTTGAGGGCACAGGCCTTCCAGCCTGCTCAGTGCTGGGGCTTCTGCTTTCTCCGGGCATGAGTGGCCAGTGGGGCACAGGGTGGAGGATTGTGATGGAATGGGGGGGGCGCCCTGGATGCAGGCCTCTTTCTCCCTATTCATGGGATATGTGGTCTCAGAAGTCTCTGCCCTTCCCTGGGCCTCAGTTTCCCCACCTGTACAATAAAGTAGGGCAATAAGATGACATCCAGAGACCCTGACAGCTATAGATTATCCTAGAGAGAGTGAGGACAGACAAATCAAGAGCTAACATTTATCGCGCCTCTACTGTGTGCTGCAGAAGGGCTTTTCATGCTTATCTCACTTGATTTTTATGAAACCCAGTAAGATAGGGATCACTATCTCCACTCTAGAGATCAGGAAACTGAGGCTCAGAGAGGTTGAGTAGCTTTCTCAGGATCACACAGCTGGGATGGGGTGAGACCAACTTCAAGCCTGCCTCTGTCTGGCTTCAAACGAGGCCAGTGTTTGTTCTGCTGCACACAGCCCTGCACGTGGGTTGTGAGCGTGTGTCCCTTCGGAACTCCACCCTCAAGGGTGTTGAAACAGGTGGGGTTTGGGGGAAAGGGGTGGACGGGAGTATGGAAAGAAAAGTGCGGTGAACGTGGGTAGAAGTTAGCAAGAATAAGTCAGTGTGTGACTCTGGGCAAGTTTCTTTACCCCCTCCAGTCTCTGTTTCTCCATCTTGAAATGGGGGTAATCCTGGCCTCCCTCTCTGGGTGGTTTAAATGCGATGATGTATTTAAAGCCATAGGCACAGTGCCTGTTGGTAAAGTGAATGCTGAGATTCTGTCTCATCTGCTCTTGCAACAGCCCTACGGTTGGGGGAGGGGAGGTACACAGACTAGGAAACAGGCTCAGAGAGGTGAAGAGACCCTCCCAAGGTCACACAGGGTAGGATTTGAAGCCAGTGGGTGACCTTTCACCACTGCACACACCGCACTAGCAAAGAGGAGATATTGGATGGATGATCAAAATTGGATGGATGGATGGATGGACAGAAAAATGAAAACATGCACATAGTCCTGGGAACTCCAGAACCTCTAAAGCTTCCCTGTGGCTCTTAACCAGGTTTCTCCTGGCGGGGTAGGAGGGCTGCACCTCCAGGATCGTGGCCTTCTGCTCAGCCTCCTGTGTCCCTCGCCTACTTCTGCTCCTGGAAGGCTGCCTTCCCCTGGGGGTGGGGAGGCTCTGAAAGCCACACACACCCCCAAGGTGCTGTGCTGCATTCAAGATCACGGCTGGATGTGTTCCTGAATTAGAGGGGAATTTATCCCCTCCCTGAGCTGCTGTGGCATGATTTACAGGCCTTGGCAAGTGGCATGAAACTCTGGAGCAGGTTCCAGCTGTTTAAATATAATTACCCGGCACCTCCATCCGGATTCTCCCAATAGATCATTAATATGAGAGACCCAAGATGCCGGATGATGTGTTCACTTCAGCAGGGACCCCTGGGGAAAACCCTCTCCCCCCACCCAGGCCCAGCAGCCTGGGTCAAGTTGGTCAAGACTTGTCCCTACCCCCAACCTTGCCTGAAATTTCACCATTAGAATGTCATTCCTTTGGTTTAACACTACAGCTCTGGCTTTAAAGGGCATTTTCTTCAGGGCGGAGAACAATGGCCCAGGTGTCTAAAGATCTGTGTTGGAAACCTTGTATATCTTGGTCAAGTCATTATCCCTCATTTCCTTCTATGGTATTGAGCTGGAAGGGCTCTGCAGTGATGATCAAGCTGTACCCTCCCATTTTCAAGATGGGAAAAGCTGTAGTGCAGAGAGAGGATGGCTACTAGGGGTGACTTAGAATGCAGGGGAAGAGGGCCTGATTAGGGCCTGGCGTGCCTGACTCCCAGGTCCACCTGATGGGGAACAAAATCCCAACATCATCAGGAGTGGGCCAGGCTGACCCTCTCCCCTCCAGTCAACAGAGATTTTGGCCCCAAACAACACCCTTCTTACGATTAAGAGCTCAGGCCCTAGAGACAGGTCACCTGGTGGCCACAAGCTGTGTCATCTTCAGCACACATCTGATCCCTCTAAGTCTCAGGCTGCTCATCATTAAACAAGGATGTCAGTGGTGGGACCTCATGGGGTCACTGTGGCTGCGAGGAGGACAGTGAACATCGCACTCAGCTCAGTGCCCAGAGGGGCCAACGCAGGGACTGTTATTTCCTATTTGGAGTCAGGAAGAGCCAAGCTGGACCCTGGATCTGCACTTGCCAGCTAGAAGACCTTGGGTACCTCTCGGGACTCAGTTTCCTCATCTGTAAAATGGGCATGAAATATCTACCTTTCAGTGTTGTGAGGATTTAATGAAAAAACAAGTAAGCGCTTGACGCATGACCTGGCACATTCTAGACCCTCAGCAAACGACGGCTGCGAGTCATGGTAACACAGACGTCATAACCCTTCCCGGAGTGTGGTGTGTCCAGTTCCACACGGCCAGTAGCAGCTGAGGGCCCACTGTGTGCTTGGTCCTGCAGGAGCAAAGTGATGAGCAAAACCAGCTCGGCCCCTCCCTCGAGGACATCCCAGTCCCTGGGGGAGACCGGCACAAACAAGTTTCAAAAACCACATTTGTGTGTTCATTCAATAGTTAGTTCTTGAGCACCCACTCTGTGCCAGGATCCAGGCTGGAGAACGAGACAGCCACTGCCCTTGTTCTCATGGGGTTTCCATTGTAGTGAGGGCAACAGAGAGTCAAGAAATAAACATGTAATGTGGCAGATAATGGTCAGAGTTCAGACAAACAGAAATGTAAGGGGCTTCGGAGGGGCGGGGACTGCAGTTTTATATTAGATGGTCAGGACAACATTTGATCAGAGGCTGGGGGTCTGAAAGGAACGTGTTCTGCGGAACACGAACATCAAATGCAAAGGTCCTGAGGCAGGAGTGTTCCTGGAATGTCTGAGGAGCAGCAAGGAGGCCAGTGTGACTGCAGCAGGGGAGGCGAGGGGACAGCAAGGAAGATAAGGGCAGAGAGGTGACGAGTGACAGGCCCAGATCATGGTGGGTCCTGTGAGGTGTGGTGAGCACCATGACAAGATGAGCACTGTGAAGAGAGTCACCAGCCTCCGGGACCCCTCAGGTCTAGCTCTGGTGCAGAGCACATGGCAGGCACTCCAGACACGCTTGAAAGGAAAGAAGGAAAGAAAACAAGCAAAGGCACTCAGGCGGTAGAGGGGGCTGGGGACACCTGGGCACAGGCAAGAAAACATGCGGGCCTGGTCCCATTCCAAACATCTGAGAGGCACAGAGCCCTCTTCTCTGGCCCAGAGGGTCCACCGAGGGCCCTCCTGTGGATGTGACGTAAGTCCCATGATATTAATAAAGGTACCAGTGGTAACTGACACAGACACAGCAGAGAACAAAGTGCGTCCCATGTGCCTTTCCCTCTGGTCCTAAAACAACCGCATGAAATGGGCTTTTATTCCCATTTTACAGGTGAGGAAATTGAAATTCAGGAGGCTTAAGTGACTTGTCCAAAGCCACATGTAAGTAAATGGCCAAGCAGGAGCTTGAGCCCAGGCCTGGGGCTGCCTTTTCAAACAGATCATGCCCTTCAGAGGTGGAAGGAGCCTCCTCTGGAGCTCCTTGTGATGGAGGAGGTTCCAGAAGAAGCGAACTCAGAGCCTACCAGGCGCAGCTGGCTGGGGCAGGCTGTTTGGCCTTGAGGATATAGTGGGGAATAAAGATCACATTGTTTTTCCTTATAAGAGCTCACAGTCGAAGAGGGGAGACAGACACTAAACAGCTAGTTGTACAACTAATTAGTTAATTAAAATCGTGATACGGGTTCTGTCGTTGCTGCCACCCTGGCGCTGGTGTCCTGCTCCCTCTCCAAAGCTCAGGACGAGGCTGGCCAAACCCCTTCCACAGGCGCCTTTTGCTCGGCAGCCAGAAATCTCAAAAAGATGTCTGAGGGGGAAACGAAAGGGAAATAACTCCTGAGGATTCAGGCTCATGTAAGGCCACCTCGCTGAGCCTCAGCAGAAGTCTCGGGCAGCGGACCTTGGTCCCAGCCACTGTGCAACTTCAGCCCAGTCACTTCACCGCTCTGAGCCTCAGTTGTCCCAGCTATAAGATAGGGTGAGCACCACCTACATTCCAGATTCGTCGTGGGGATTTAGTGGCATCAGTCCTAGTGCCTGGCATATAGTATGTGCTCACTAGATTCCTGTTCCCTCCCTCTGTTGGGATCTGTGGAGACACCCCAGCCTCCCCCTGGAGTGGTTCAGCTCTTTGTTGTCTGCTAGGGTAGTCAAGAACCACATGTGGCTACTGAACACCAGAAATGCGGCCAGTCCGAATTGAGATGTGCCATCAGTGTGAGATACACACCAGATTCTGATGACTTATACATAAAAGGAATGTAAAATACCTCATGAATAATGTTTTTTATTGATTATGTGTTGAAATGACAATATTTGGGGATTACATCAAATATATTATTAAATGAACTTCACCTGTTTCTTTTTACTTTTCTTTATGGCTACCAGCAGAAGGTATTTTTTTTTTTTTTTTTTTTTTTTTTTTTTTTTTTGTC
>NW_006772681.1:1215409-1216734 GCF_000442215.2 Lipotes vexillifer | reverse complement strand
CACGTGGGATCTTCCCGGACCAGGGCACGAACCCGTGTGCCCTGCATCGGCAGGCGGACTCTCAACCACTGCGCCACCAGGGAAGCCCCTAGAAGCTATTTTTATTTATTTATTTTTTTGGCTGCACCACACGGCTTATAGAATCTTAGTTCCCCAACCAGGGATTGAACCGGGCCCTCGGCAGTGAAAGCGAGGAATCCTAGCCACGGGGCCACCAGGGAATTCCCGAAAATTTTAAATTACACATGCAGGCTCGCATTTGATTTCTACTGGACAGTGTTGGTCTAGCTAATTACTCACAGCCATGGAATATTTAGACTGGCATTAACCACACCATTAATGTCATTTCAGGATTTTAAAAACACTCCCACAAGCAGAGCCTCGAAATTGGCAGAGACCCTGCTGTCCTGTCGTGTTTAATAAGCACCCGGTTGGCAGGGTGAAGGGCCCTAGGAACCCTGTCTTTCTAATGCAATTAATTGCCCTTGATGGGGATTATCATTAGGCTCCTCGCTGGGACAATACAAATACACAGCTCGTGCACGTTTCACTGGGCTTGGTAGAGCGCAATTTATGGGCTTGGGTTCAAACCTGAGAGCCAAGGCCTAGGGGGGTTCTCTGGACCTCAGAGAGGTGTCCCCTTTGGGAAACCCCAGAGTGGGATGCCTCTGGAGTAGCTGCCTGGCTACAAAGTTGATGATGGGTTCTGTCTGCTCTCCTCATGACATGTGGAGGAAAGACTCCAGCTGGAGTCAGGAGACCTGGGTCCTTGGCCTGGCTCTGCCATTTCCTCCCTGTGAGACTCTAGGTTTGTCCTCACCCCTCTCTGGGCCTCAGTTTCCCCATCTATACAATGGGGCAACCGTGGTTGATCCTTGATGACCCTTCTCTGTTAAACAACAGAGTTATTTTAAATTCTAGGTTTTAGATGATGTCTCCACTCTACGTGGTCCACCCAGCCTGCAATCCAGAAAGAAAACCTCAGAGTGGCCCCACAGGTCTTCATGGGGTTACTCAGCCTAGAAGGGACAGGGGCCAGCCTGGATGACCTCCCCCTGTCTCTGGCCTCTGGCCCAGGCATGGCCCTCAGCCTAGCTAGGGGTTTCCTAATTGGCCCATGAGTTCTGAGGGAGGCAGAGGGCAGATGAAGTTTCAGAATCCACGAAGATGGGAGGATCTGGGTCTGCATCATGGGTGAGCCACCTGGGCAGAAGGAAACCTGGAGGCTCACGTGACAGAGACATGGCCTGACTATAGAGGGCACTCACGGCTCCTGCCCAGCTTGTGGGAGAACAGATAAAGAAATCAGTCATCAGAGAAGAGCG
>NW_006772681.1:1206356-1215388 GCF_000442215.2 Lipotes vexillifer | reverse complement strand
AAAGAAATCAGTCATCAGAGAGGAGCGTCCCAGACCTGGGTGGGAGGGGGTCACAGCTCGGCCCCCTGTGCTGCCCTGCACATGAGAGCTGGGGCAGGTGGCCTCCTTGCCTCAAGAGGCTGGCTGGACCCAATTCAAGGACCAGAAGAGGAGAAGCCCCTGTCCTCCCATCCTGTCGGGGTCCTCACTGTGGCCCACTGGATCCCTGCACGAGGTACACCTGAGAGCTTGGTAAGCCGGCAGATTCCCTGATATCTCCCCCAGCCATACTGGAAGAGACACCCCCAGGAGTGGTGCCTGGGACTCTGCAGACACAACCAGCCTCCCCAGAGGGTCTGAAGTCCACTAACATCTCATAACTCTGTGTCTAGGCCAGTGGTGCTCAACCCCAGCTGTGCACTGGGATCACCTGGGAAATTTCGAAAAAGCCTGATACCAGGCCTAGCCTCACCCAAAGCAGTTGGGTCAGAATCTCTGGGGTGTGGTCTGAACATTATTATTTTTTTTAAGCTCCCTAAGTCATCCCAGTGTGCATTCAGAAGGGTACCCCAGACCCCAATCAACTCTAAAAGCCTCCAGATGAATGTTTGGAGAAAAAGGGAACTCATCGAGCTCAAAGAGGGGAAGTAACTTGCCCAAGGTCACACAGCAAGATGGTGGCAAAGTCAGTCCCAGAACCCAGGCCTCTTTTCTGAGCCTGGGCCAATTTTTCTCCTGAGGCTGCATCTCCTTTTACAAACCAGAGCCCAGGCAGGCAATGCCTACAGTATTTCAGTTTAATAATATTGGATCCTGGTACAGTCAGGGCCACCACAATGATGGGATGGGCGCCGTGATGGAGATTAGGAGAGCTGTAAGTCTTTTGCTTTATCCAAATTTTGGGCAGTAATTTAGGAAATTTAATTAAAGGGGGAGAAATGGGGACACCTCAAGCTCCTTGCCTCCTGTTATAATGAATGAAATACACCAGGCTGTAAAAGAAAATGCTGTCTGAGACACAGCTCCGATGTTTTATTGCCAAGTTTTATTCGCTGATGTAAACATAATCGCTGGAAACCAGAGCTCTATTAACGCACATGTTTTTACCCATCCAGGGCCCTGCCTGCCCCCTCTTCCCCTCTGGGTTTGCTCACCCCATCCAAGGGTCAGCCCTAGTCCTTTCTGGGCATGTCTCTGCTAAGTCTGGATTTCCCCGCAGGTTTCATACCCTCCCATGACAGATAAGAGTTTAATAGAATTCCATTGCTCCTCTGAGCTCAGTAATGCATTCTGGAAATTAGGCGGTTACATACTGAAGCCATTGTTCCCCCTTATAAATGGGCTCCCTCCCAGCCAGCGACCGTGGGGTCTCTGATAAGCTCTCATGAAGCCGCGTTCCACATGTTATTGGTGTGTTAAAAGGGGCAACTCGGGCCTCAATTGCTCATTGTTAGGAGATGATACATTCAGGTAGTTTCTCCATGAATCAGGCAGCTTAGGTATTTCCCCCCTCTTGGCATTGATAGATGGGCAGAAGGGGGCCATTTAGACGGCGCTATATAGCGCCCTGGCCCACGTGGTGAGTGATTCCCAATGCCTGGTTTAATTTATTTTTAAATGAAATTTGTTATTGATTCTGGATTAAAAGGACAAATCTTATGGCTGTTACCACTGACAGAGCCATGGTGCTCAAGTGACACCTCTCAAGGAGGAAAGGGAGGCTGGCCTCCCTGGGTCAAGGGGAGGCTGGGGACTCTCCAGGGAGCTTGGGTCAGAGGCAGGGGACAGTGCGAGATACCCTGCTTGAGGGGAACTTTTAAAAGATCGTCTTTCCTGACTGAAATCCTTAACATGATGTTCACCTTCTGAGCCTCATTTGGGTCATGGAAATAACAGTGATATTTGCCTCTTGGCATCCACGTGACCACTAGATGCTTGTTTAATTGCCTCCAGGGATGGGAAGCTCACTATCTCCTAGAGCATTCCCAGAGTGAAATGAGTGACAACAGCCACCAGCCCTGGTGAATTCCTAGAGACTATTTCCTGGAATAGTTTTCGTTTACCTTGTACCTCCACTAAGCTCTTAGCTTCCACAGTGTCTGCTGTTTGCACTTGGATCGCAAAGCAGAAAAGAGGCAGAATTACACAGAGGAGAAATATGGGCTGAGGATTCATCCTTTCACATCCAGCTTTTGCCCTGCTTCCCTGTGCCATGTTGAACAGGTTACTTCATCTCTCTGAGCTTCAGTTTCCTATGTGTAAAAGAAGGAGGGTAATAATAGCGGCCTCGCGCTTCCCTGGTGGCTCAGTGGTTACGAATCCGCCTGCCAATGCAGGGGACACGGGTTCAAGCCCCGGTCCAGGAAGATTCCACATGCCGTGGAGCAACTAAGCCTGTGCACCACAACTACTGAGCCTGTGCTCTAGAGCCCACGAGCCACAACTACTGAGCCCGCAAAGTACCTAGAGCCTGGGCTCCACAACAAGAGAAGCCGTAATGAGAGGCCCACGCACCACAACGAAGAGTAGCCCCCGCTCGCTGCAACTAGAGAAAACACGCACACAGGAACGAAGACCCAATGCAGCCAGAAATAAAATAAATAAGTAAAATAAATAAATAAAAAATAATAGCGGCCTCAGGGGTTGTTGCGTGAATTATATGAGAGCATGGATGTAAATGTGATTCATAAACTGTAAAGTACATTTTAGGTGCTGTAAGAAATACACATGGGACAGTATGGTATTTTGGGAGAGCCCTGAGCTGGGAGACAGAGGTCCTGGATCTATTTCTGTCATGGTTGGCTCTGTGACTGAGGAATTCACTCATCCTCTCTGGGTCTTAGTTTCCTAAGCTGGGTGGGTTGAACTAGATGTGCTTAGGTATTATGCCAAGAGCATCGGCTCTGGAGTCAAACATATCACGGCTCTACCACTGTCTTGTGAGACAGTGGGGAAGATACTTAACCTCTCAGAGCATCTGTTTACTTATCTGTAAATAATAATAACAGTAATAATAATAGCCAACATGTATATGGCTATGTATTTACTGTGTATTACTATTTACTATGTGCCAGGCAATGTTCTAAGTGATTTCCATGTAGCAAGTCATTTAATCTTCACAATAATCTTGTGATGGAGGTATTATCTTTAGTTTACAGATAAGGAAGCTCAGGCACAGAAAGGTTAAGTAGCTTATCTAAGGTCACACAGCTGCTAGCAGTTGGCAGGATTCAAAATGAGAGCCCATACTTATAACCACACTATTCTACCCTATACGGCTTGGTAGTTCTGAGGATTAAGTGGGATAAGTAAAGTTCTTAGCACAGCGCTGGGTAGACAGTAATGGGCCAGCAGAGGCTCAGAGATCGGGAGAAGGCAGCAGGCATTTCTTCCTGTGGGGGATGCAGACTGGACCTTGGCCAATGCAAGACTTAGCTAGACAGAGGGGAAGGCATGCATGTGGAGGGGGAAGCATTGGGAGGGGTAAGGATGTGATGAAGCTAGGGCATGTTCAGGGAGAGAACATGGGGCGAATGATGTCTGGCATGTGCAGGAGGTAAGGCTGGGACCTTGAATGCAAACCAGAGACGTCAAGATTTCTGTGATAAACAAGGCCATTAGAGGGCTTTGAGCAGAGCTATTACAGCATGAGCCTTTTCAAACTCATTAAATCCTTGGAGGTCTGTCCTTGAAGGAAGCTCAGAGGTTACAGGGTTTAACCCTGTCCCAGACTATGAGAAAAAAGGATTCCTGAAGGTCAGTCAGTGAGTTAGTGGCAGAGCTGCTATCCCACCCTGACCTCGTTCCTCTGCAGCCCACAAGCAGAGTCTCTTGTTTTCTCCTGTCTCTTCTAGTCTACGATCTCTCCCTGTCCCCTTGCCTCTGCCCTCTTCCCTCCAATCTGAGGTGTAAGAGGAGAAAGCCCTGGGTTTGGGCCCCATTTCTGCCATTACATTCTCCTGGAGAGGCTTCAGCCTGGGATTGAAAGAATCCTGGGTTCCAGTCTTGGTGTTGTTATGTGATCAATTTTTTTTTAAAGATTTATTTATTTATTATTATTATTATTTTAATTTTTGGCTGTGTCGGGTCTTAGCTGCAGCACGTGGGACCTTTGTTGAGGCATGCGGGATCTTTGGTTGTGGCGTGCAGGCTTCTCTCTTGTTGTGGCATGCGCGTTTTCTCTCTCTAGTTGTTGTGCGCAGGCTCCAGGGCGTGTGCGCTCTGTAGCTGTGGCATGTGGGTTCCAGAGCACGTGGGCTCTGTAGTTTGTGGCGCGGGTTCTAGTTGAGGCAGGAGAGCTCGGTAGTTGTGGCAGGTGGCCTTAGTTGCTCTACTGCATGTGGGATCTTAGTTCCCTGACCAGGGATCAAACCCACGTTCCCTGAATTGTAAGGCAGATTCTTTATCACTAGACCACCAGGGAAGTCCCTGCTATGTGTTCTTGAAGATTCTGTTTCTCCATCTTTATAGTGGGGGCAATGAAGCCCATTTCACTGGGAGTGAGAGTCAATCGAATTAATGAATGAGGAAATACTTTCGTACCCAAGACAGCTGGTCAACCCAGGATAGCCTAAATACCACCTCTGAGTGGGAAGGAAGTGAGAAGTAAGTTAATCAGGCAAAAAATAAATAGATAACTAAAAGGCCACTTCCTCCAGATAATATGGGTGGGAATGAGCTAGGACGGGGTTTTGTCCTTCCGCGGTGCTGAAGGTAGTGCCACGCCACTGGTCCTGTGAGGGCTGTCAGTTGTGCAGAAACAGTATTTGTAAGTGCCTGACACTTCAGGGTGCTGAGCATAGTTTCAAATAAACTATATTGTTGCTGGTGACCACAGGCCCCAACTGGTGTGCTGCCTGCCATACTATTGTAAAGGGTGTGCGGGACAGAGTAAAGACGGGGGTGGAGGGGTGGAGGGAGAAGCTGTCCTTCGGGCTGTAACTTCATTCTCAAAGTTGGGGTGCTGTCCACAATGCTGGATCCACCTGTGTGTGGTCTGGAGACGGATGTGGGCCATCTCAGGTGCTGACTCCCATTCGGCGGGGGCGAGGGAGGAAATCAGAAGGTCTGTCCTTGGTGCTGAACCTGCCCATCTAAGAGCCCGCGGAGGTGCGGTCGGTGAGGTTGAAAAGATGGATGTCCGTGGGGCTTCCCTTGTGGTGCAGTGGTTGAGAATCCGCCTGCCAATGCAGGGGACACGGGTTCGAGCCCTGGTCCGGGAAGATCCCACATGCCGCGGAGCAACTAAGCCCGTGCACCACAACTACTGAGCCTGTGCTCTAGAGCCCGTAAGCCACAACTACGGAGCCCGCGGGCCACAACTACTGAAGCCCGCGCGCCTGGAGCCCGTTGTCCACGAGAGAAGCCACCGCAATGAGAAACCCGCGCACCGCAACAAAGAGTAGCCCCCACTCACCACAACTAGAGAAAGCCTGTGTGCAGCAACGAAGACCCAACACAGCCAAAAACAAATAAATAAATTTATTTTTAAAAAAAATGGGTGTCGGGGTTAACGCTGTCCTCCTCCGCGGTGCTGAAACAGCGGCGGACAGGGCCGTCGGGAATGATGCCTGGCAAGGCACAAGGGATGAGAGCAGGAAGGACCCTGTCCGGGAGTCAGGGACTAGCCCCAGACTCGCTGTGGGGCCTCAGAGAAGCTGCTTCTCTGATTTAATGTGCTTAGTCTTCTTTTAAATGGGGCCACAGTAGGTCCGCCTTGTGTCTGTACTGAAGGTCTGTCCCAGCAGCCCCAGTTAAGCAGTTGGAGAAGGAATCGGAGGATCTCGTTGCATTCCTACTCTTGGGAATGAAAATGGCTTCATTCACCACCACCTCCTTCCCCTTCACCACCCGCCCAACATTCCACTATGCCCATCTGTCCGAGGAAGGGAGCCCTACAGTCCAGAAGGGGGCGACCCAATCCACTGTGCAGGGCCCAGCATCTCTAAGCTAGAAGAAGACCCAGCAACTAGCCTGCCTTAGGCCCACTATTACAGACACGAAAACTGAGTCCCAGAGAGGGGAACAACAACAGTAATAACTATTTAGCTCCTACCACGAAGGCGGCATTATGCTTATCGCTTTACACACACGATTTTGTAAATCCTCACCAGGATCCCTGAAGGCAGCTATTATTCCCACTTCTCAGTTGAAGACCCTGAAGCTCCGACAGGGGTAGACACCCGGACACGATCACACTGGGAGCCAAAGGCTGAGGCAGGCAGGTCTAACCAGGTCTCCTGTGCCTCAGCCCAGGTTCCCATCCTACCTCAACCTCACCTCCACCCCACGCCCACGTGCCTCCCTGACCCCGGCACCGCTCTGCTAGCAAAGTTGAGGAGTCCCTCCTGAGCGCGCTGGGACTGGCGACTGGTCGACTGGTTTTTCTCCTTTTCCCGATGGAGAGCATTTCTGTTTCTGAAGCCAGCGGTGTTATGTATGCTTTGCAGGAACCGGGTCCCTGGGGTGGCTTCCTCCATCCCATCTCGCCCCCGCCTGCTCTCTCCAGCCGGGGAAGTTGCGGGTACCGCTTTAAAAATCCCAGCCTGGGCAAAACTTTGATGATAAATCAAGCGACAGATCCCTCCGCCGCCGCCGCCTCCTCTGGGCGGGCGGGAGGGAGTGGGAGGGAGGGGGTGCGGCGGCAGCGGCACCGAGCGGAGTGGCCTTCCGCGGAAGGGAAGAGTCCCGCAGTCGGAGACGGCCGGCAGGGCGTGCGCTCGCTACCCGCAGCCGGGGCTGGGCCGGAGCCGGGTGAGGACTGGAGCCGGGGCCAGACCGGGTTCAGCGGGCGAGGGGCAGCAGCCACAGCGGGGCAACCAGGCCGCACCGGGCAGGGGACGGCGGGCGTGGTGTCTGCGGTCTCCTGAGCCCCGATGTGAGGCGGCGGCGACCCCGGCCCGAGCGCGCACCATGGGGGCCCTGCTCGGCGTGGCGCTGGGCGCCCTCCACTACCTGGCACTTTTTCTGCAACTCGGCGGCGCCACGCGGCCCGCCGGCCACGCGCCCTGGGACAACCACATCTCCGGCCACGGTGAGTTGGGTCGCCGCCCTCGCAGACTTCCACCCCAAACCCCACCCTGGGCCGCGCGGCTCCAACTTGGGCGTCCCCGGGCTCGAACCCGTGCTGCCGGTGGCGGGAGTCTCGGGGCGCCCCCTACCGGGTCTATGGACCGGCCCTTGGCTCCCTGGCCACCCCTGCGGAGGAGGGGGCACCCCCTATGCCCCTCTCGCGGAGGGCTCTCTCCTCCCACCCCACCCCCAACTCGCTGCTATACACACACCTCCACGACCACACAGATATTCACAGCCACGGACACACAGCCACACTCACTGCTTTCTCACACTCACAACTCCTACCCTCACACATCTCCAGACACCATCTCAGATCCCCCTTCTCACTCATATGCTCACTACACACACAGCAGGCACTAGGGCTGGAGGACTCAGACCCTGCCAGCTGGCACCCAAGCGCACAACTCTTGCCTGCCCGCCTGCCTGCAGACACACTGGCATATACAAACACTTTGTGAACACACTTTGCTCACCCACCGCTCTCCACCCATCTGCCTTTCCCCTTTGTGGGTTTAACCCCACAGCTGTCCTTGTCCCCTCCCTCTCCACACCGCCCCCACTGGGAAAGGTCCTAGGGGACAGAAGACCCCACCTCTTGAGAACTGGTAGCCTGGGCTGCAGCCACCCCTGTCAGGTGGGTGGCATCTTGGGGACGAAGGCTTGGTGGGAGCCCCTCGAAGACATTGGAATAGTTGGCATTGTTGCTTCCAGCCAGAGGCATGGAAGGGGAAGAGGGAATCCAGGAGCTTTTGTCTGCCTCTGGGGAGGGGGGGGGGCACAGGAAGCCCCTGCCATCCCTCTATAGGGTACCCACCCATCCTCATCTTTGACCCTGGAGGACTGAAAGGTGGGAAATCTCAGCTCAGCCACTGTGAGAGCCGGGGAGCAAGAGAACATTCCCAGCACTGGTTGCCTGAGTGTCAGAAGCTCCTTCTAGCCCCAGAGGAGCCCAAGTTGGCAGTAGAGTTGGATTGTCTGAAGCTGGCAGCTCTGGGGGCGCCCCTTGCCCCCATAAGCCAGGCTCCTTCCGGTATGGGGACCAGGGCATAGATGAAAATGGAGACCCTTTGTCCATCCATCTCTTCCCTGCAAAGGCTTCCAATCTGGTAGGAGACGCTGCAGCACCAATGCTGGGCACTGTATGCCCAGGGCTGGGGAGAGGTTTGCACAAATGGCAGAGAACTGGGTGATTTATTCTGATGGAAAAGAGTGAGGGCCATGGTAGTAGGTCATCAGAGAAGGCTGCTGGGGCATGACACATGAGTGGAATTGCTTCTGAAAGTAGGGGGCGCTTCCAAAGCCCTTCTCAGGGTCTCTGCTTTGGGGAACCATGACTCCCTGCACCCTTCTTCCTTACCATGTTAAATAGAAACTGCTCTGTGTACCATTTATGTACCCTTCTTATCCGTCATCTAATTTCTACCGACCTGGCTGCAGTGGTGGTAAATAGGGGAAGGCTTATTTTGATCCTTAGTTTACAGATGGAAAAATCAAGGCTCAGAGAGGTAAAGGGACTCGCCCAAGGTCACGCAGTGAGTGAGTGGTTGAGCCGAGACTGGCCGCAGGGTCTGTCGGGCAAAGACACTGCTTTTTCCAGGACATTCATCTCCCTGTCAGATTCCCTCCCATTCAAGGGAGACTGGGAATTCCTCCTTCCGCTCCCCTTCTGGCTCCGCTCAGTTCGCTCAGTTCCTTGGCACAGTTGGAACTTATACTAGGAGGGTTTTCCAAGGAAGGGCTTTCCTGAGTTTGCAGTCCCGAGACATACAAGGACGGGCTCTGAGGTTTACCATCATCCTGTCCCTGGAGCACCAGACCCCTAGGATCTGGGTGCCACTCTGTCATTCCTGAGGCCCCAAGGTGACCCCCCCCATAGGAAAGCAGGGTTTGCCCTTTGTGTGGCAGTCTCTGCCTGCCCCCTGGTGCCAGGCATGCTTAGGGCACAGCTCTGCCCCACTAGCTGTAACGTCCCTGCTGAA
>NW_006772681.1:1204738-1206301 GCF_000442215.2 Lipotes vexillifer | reverse complement strand
CCCTGGGGAGGGCCAGCGAAGGCCCAGAGGAGGGGTTGGATGTCAAGGACACAGCACTGGCTGCGGGGGAACCTGGCTTCTCTTACTGACCCGCCATGCAGTTCTGGGCGAGCGAGTCACCCCTCTAGGGCTCGTTCTGTCCCCCAAGAAACGAGGAGGCCAGGCTGCTCTGCAGGGGCCAGACTGCCATCTCCCAACACTGCCAGGTTCAAAGTCACCAAGTAGTAGATACCGAGGAGCCCCCGCGCTGCCCCTTTGCCAGGCCAAACGCCCGAAACCACGGGAAGGGTTTGGAGCCACTCACTTAATCACAAAAAGAAACTGTTATTAATGATAGTGAGACACGGCGGATAAGTGGGTCACGTCTAATAGCCGTTTGTGTTCAGGAGGAGAATACCAATTTAATAAAAGCTATGTGTGCTGAAAAAGCCCAGAAATTGCTGTTTAGCAGATTGGAGCCTGATCATTTCATTATTCCTGGGCTCCGCGTGTCCTCAGCTGATTCAGGAAACGTGGCTGGGTTAGGCAGGTGTCTCTGCGTCTCTGTTAGGGGTAGGAGGCTGGCAGTGGGGGTCCCGGGGAGGAGTCCGTTGACCCCAGCCGCCTGGTGGCTGCTCACCTCTCCAGCTCGGTCCCAGCCCAGCCGCCAGGCTAACGCCTTCCGCCTGCTCGCCCTGGGGCTTGTCACAGGGAAAGCCCGGGGTCAGATGGGTCCGCAAGGACATCTATCTCGCTTCCCCTCTCCCTGCTACCTCCACTCAGTCCGCTTCGCAGAGGGCTTTTTAAAGGCATGAGGAGTGAATGGGGAGTGAGTGGTACCTGCCTCTTAGGGAGACCTCAGGGAAGTGGGAGGCGGGGGTGGTGATGGTCAGTGTCTATGCCCAGTAGGTATTCAATTAATGGCAGCTATTTTGATTTTTTCCTCATCAGACAGGGTTAGCTCATTGCCATGAGCACAGTGGGTGGGAGGAAAGGGAGCTGACATTTATGAACTGCCTACTGTGTGCCGGGTGCTACCAAACCCCTTGCCAGTGTTAACTCACTAAGGCTGACATAATTCATGCAAGGCTGGTGCTGGACATTTGAGGAAACAGGTTAGAGAGGGCCAGTGACTTGCCCAAGGTCACTGAGTCTGTACAGAGAGCTGGGGAGCTGTGCCTACACTGAAGGTGTGTCTGGCAGTTCTGCTCTGGGCCTGCCTCCTCTGGGACAGCCTTGAGGCAGGCTTGGCCAGTCGTGTGATGGGTCTCCTTCCTCTGCCCAGCTCTGCCCAAGGGACTCCCTACCACTTCCCCAGAGAACTGGTAAGGCAGTGGGTTCCACCAGGAGGAGCCAGTAGCTCAGAAAGGTGATGGGATCTTGCTGAGGCCACATGCAAGTTAGAAGCAGGAAGCTGGATTAGCCTCCTTCTCCAGGACTCTTTCTAGATCTTGTCCACGGCAGGCGGGATCTTGTCTTCTTTTTTTTCTGGCCGCATTGCACGGCATGTGGGGTCTTACTTTCCCCAGACCAGGGACCAAACCCATGCTCCCCTGTGGTGGAAGCTCCGAGTCTTAACCACTG
>NW_006772681.1:1182238-1199738 GCF_000442215.2 Lipotes vexillifer | reverse complement strand
AAGAGTCTCTCGGCCCCGAAGGGGATTTGGGGCCAGCTGGCTATACAGTGGCCGGCATCCAGCCACTCTCACCACTGCCATTGTAATGACCGGGGGTACGGGTCAGATTCCCTTGTGTCCTGGTACCCTCCACATGCGCAGCCTAGGGAGGTGGCAGGGAATGACTGAATGGGGGGCAAGGAGGATAAGGCAGAGGTCTAAGGTCTGAAATTCTTCAACTTCTGCTCGTTCCAAGTCAGTATTGTTTTAAACATTCATGTAATTTTAATTTCATTAGAAATCCACGTTATTAGTAGAAAAATCACAAAACTGGAACCCCTCCTCATCCTTACTGACCACAACAAGGACATCTGGGGTGGGTAAGGCTGATTTCACCTTGCAGTGGGTGGACTCAGACCCAGTCCCTTGGGGTGCATATGAGATGCTGCAGCCTTGAGGGTAATGGGGTCCCAGACCCCAGTGAGATTCTTCCAACAGGAAAAGGGGCAGTGGTCTCACTGGGGGAATAAATCCGCTCCTTTCCCAGCTGGTGACCCCGGGATCCCTCTGGTACCTGCTGCTGTGGAGAAGGGAAGTGGAGATGGGGGAGCAGAGGGGCTGCTCCTCCTCCAGGTCCCCCTGCCCACTGCTGTGTCCCCTCCCCTTTCTCGAAGCCAGCAGAGGACTCAGCTCCACCATACCCAGTTGAAACCCTTCTTTAAGAAGCCCCCGGGGCTTCCCTGGTGGCGCAGTGGTTGAGAGTCCGCCTGCCGATGCAGGGGACACGGGTTCGTGCTCCGGTCCGGGAGGATCCCACATGCCGTGGAGCAGCTGGGCCCGTGAGCCGTGGCCGCTGAGCCTGTGTGTCCGGAGCCTGTGCTCCGCAACGGGAGAGGCCACAACAGTGAGAGGCCCGCGTACCGCAAAAAAAAAAAACAAAAAACAAACAAACAAAAAACATAGTGGGTTAGTTTATAGAAAAACACAAACGACATACTAGTACGGGTGGTACCCAGGCCCAACTGTGTGCGGGGATGACTGGACTTGGGGGCTGCTGGCCTGCAGGCCAGCCCCTCCCATCTCATACTCCGTACTCCTCATACTGGGAACTGCTGGCCTAACAGGGGCTGCTGCCATTTATTGGAAGCTTGATCATTCCTTCCTTCCTTCATTCCTTCAACGAATATCAGTTGAGAACCTGCCATGGACCAGGCTCTTTTAGCCACTGGGGACATATCAGTGAAGAAGACAGTTAAGGCTCTTGCTCAGACAACTAAATTTATAAGATACATATAAGTATAAATTGTGATGAGTTAAGAAGCAGGGATGATGTTCAGCCTGGAGAAGGGCGCTCACTCCTGGAGCAGTTAAGGTACCCAGTGGTGAGCTCCCCATCACAGAAGGTATGTAAGCTGGACCAGTTATTAGCTGGGGAGGTCACGGGGGGATTCCTGCCTTCCTTCCCAAAGGAGCAAAGACTGGTGAAGTGGGCAGAGAAGCCAGAACACAGTGGGTGGTTAATAAGGATGTGTCACCCAGCAGTTTAGTGGTGGGGCTGGGACAAGGGCTTAGGTGGGCGGAGCTTCGGACTCCGGGGATGCCTGGCCCCACACGGGGGACGTGGTGGGAGTGGGGCCTTCTCTGCTCCCCATGTTGAGGGGTGGGGATAGTGACTCCTTTGTCATTTCAGCCCCCAGTTAAAGTGCCAGAATTGGGGCGGGGAATGCGACCTGGGTTTTTATCCACCCTCCCACTGCCTCCACCTTCTGGGTGGCTTGGCACGTCCCTGCCCCTCTCAATTTCCCCACCTGAACAGTGCCGAGTTCTCCTAAGCTCTAAGCATCTAGAATACCTCCATCTGTATCCTCCCAAGCGCTATTCTTTGTCCTCCAATCAACAGGTGAGGATGGAGCCGACGGTGGCGTGGGATTCCGTCCAGCACATGGTGCTTAGCTCTCAGTGGCCTTTCGGGCTATGAACCAAAACACCAGCCAGCACTCATGGGGGATTTTCTCTGTGCCTGCCACGTCCCCCTCCTCCTCTCATCTAATCCTCGCCCGCCCTGTGAGGAGGGCGCTCCCATTTTACAGATGAGGACACTGAGGCTTGGGGGATGATGCAATTTGCCTGAGGACACACAGATGTTGGATGGCAGAGCCAGGCCTGAGCCCAGCTTGTGGCTCTTAACCCGCTCATCTGTCCTTTCCCGGCTGCCAAACCACCTGGGCTTGTGGGCAGGTGCTTTGTTCCGCAGCGGCGCCCTGGATTCATCAGATTCTCTCAGGGTCCGTGATACCAGAATGCTGAGAAGGCCTGGGTCTGGATGAAAGAGCCCAGGGCTGAGAGTCTAAGCTCCTGGATCCAAGTCCAGCATCGTCAGTGGGGAGCAGCGGGGGTGCGGGCATGCCCGCCTGAGTGTTCTACTGGGGGGCTGCTGTTTTTGTCTGAGCCCGAGTCTAGAGTGAGTGTTCGGGTAGGGCTCATAGGATGACGGGGCTGGTCCAGGTGTCCAGGGAATGATGGGAATGTGGGCTCGAAAGGAGATGGGAGCCCGTGTGTGTGTGTGTGTGTGTGTGTGTGTGTGTGCGTGTGAAGGTACACTCGCTTCCTTTCTTGAACACCCAAGTTCCTCCCTCCTCAGAACCTGTTCCCGAGCGATTTTTTTCCCCTTGGCAGAGGCTCTCTTCCTGCCTCTCCTGAATTCTGGTTCTCTGCTTCATGTACGTCCTCAGAGAGGCCCGCGACCTCCTGTCAGAGCTCGTCATGGTCATCCCAGCAGGCACCCATCAACACGCCCATCTTGACCAGGAGGAAACTGGGGCTTAAGAGAGGTGTCTGGGGCCCCCGACCTAGTTCAAAGCAAGGGAGCAGAGCCCAAACTTTGTTTTCCCCCAGCCTGGCATGTTAAGGGTGTCTATGGGGTTGAGGGGGTCTTAACTGAACCCCCCTTTCTTGGAAACCTCAGGCTTTTTTCCCGGCTGAGGGTGGGGAAGGCGAGAGCAGACGGCAGGGTGTCTGTTTTGCTTTGTGAGGTTTTAAAAAAATCATTTCCGACCTTCAAGGCGGCAGCAATTACGGCTGGCTCGCTGGGGAGCTGTTGGCTGCCTGTCAGCAGCCCCAGGAAAGGGTCCCTAATAGAGGCCCGGCGGCCAGAGCACATCATAGTGGAAATAGTGCTCAAAACAAAGCCACACTAATGGTCTCAGGCAGGCAGGGGAGAGGGAGGGGGAGGGAAGGCTGGCTGACAGCTGACAGGAGGGCCTGGGGGGGCAGGGGCCCTGAGACTCACCAGCTGGTCTCTTTATGTCCCCCAGAGACCCCCAGCAGTGGTCACTGAACTCCAGCTAGGTGCTGGGTGCCCCAAGCCCCATCCCAGCTCTGCTGCTTTCTGTCAAGTCCCCTTCCAGGCAGAGGGAACAGTAAGTTCAAAGGCCCTGGGGTAGGGCAGAACCCCTTCAACTAGGGCTTGTTTGGTTCTAGAATAGTCCTTGTGTTTAAAAGGCCAGGTCAGGCTGGTCTTCTAGGTGAGGAAAAGGGAGGTGGAAGCCTTGGGGAGGCAGGAGGTGGACCAAGACCCCCTGAGAGAGGAATAGCAGCCTGATCATTGCCGTCATGATAATACTCCATGGTATGTATGATCCTGTTGAGTGCCCACAATACCCATTTTACAGATGAGGAAACTGGTGCTCAGAGATTTGCCTACCTCGAGGAAGTGCAGTTGGGGTTCAAAGCCAGGTCAGCTTGACTCCAGAGCCCACATGTTTACAGCTGCATTCTTGGATTTCTCAAACACAGTTGGACAGGAGTAGGAGGGGCTGGGACGGGGGCAGGAATGAGGTCCCAAGTGGGGCCAGGTTTAACCCAGGCCAGGCCCTGGCAGGGAGGGTGTGGAGGAGGGGCAGCATGGCCACTCTGCTCTCTGCCCCTGCCTGCTGGGCACCCTGAGAAGCTCTTCTCTGGAGCATCCCTGGGGGCTGCCTCAGTTTTACCTCTCCGGTTGGTCTCTGCACCTGGCTTTCAGATGCCCTTGTCTCTGCCTCTCCCCTTCTGCTCTGTTCTGCATGGCCCTGGCCTCCCTGGCTCCACACTTGGTGCCTCCAGACATTGCTCGCTTTTCTCTCCTCTTCTCAGTGGATCTGGGGATGCCCCTTTCTGGGGTTCTGGGGTAACCACTCATACTATGGCTGATGCAATCTCCCTATGCTTCCTCCATTCGCCCCCTCTCTGCCTGTGACAGGCATTAGGAATGGGTACATGCCTGGGCTGTGAGATCAGATACTGTTGGGCTCAAGTTCTGGCCCCCACTCAACCTCTCGGAGCCTCACTAGCCATCGGTGCAATGGGCTTACCCCACTGGCTTTGCAGGATGTACAGGTGAGGATGAAAAGAAATGGTACCTGCACAGACATCAGGATGCCTATTTGCATTCTCCCATCCCTGGCTGCCCCACCCTGTCCCCGCCTCCCTGCACATTCCCACACTTGCCTTTCTCCCTCCCAAACCCTTTCATCCCCTGTGGCCCAGATGTGTGGGAAGAGGAGGAAGGAATTCCACTGGGGAAACCTGCTCAACTCCCACAATCCTGCAAGTGCCAGAATATTTTCACTCTCCTTAAATCTCCCTAGATTTGTAATTCCACTGCTGTCTCCTTCAATACGCGCTGGTGGCCTTGGGAGCACTCTGCCCGCGGTCTTAGGTGCCAGCACTGCCCACCTGGCTGTGATGGGGCTGCCTGGCAGGGGACCTGGGCAAGTCCCCACCTTCTCTGTGCCTCAGTTTCCTCATCTGTAAGAAGACGAGGGTGATAGTGGCTACTTCCCAGGTTGTGTTGGGGATTCAGTGAGATATTTTATTAAAGAAACACCTCTACAAAATGGAGTGAAATCTTATCTATGCTACAATGTGCATGAACCTCGAAAACATTATGTTAAGTGAAAAAAGCCAGTCCCCAGAGACCACATATTCTATTATTCCATGTATGTGAAATATCCAGAATAGGCAAATCTGTAGGAACAGAATGTAGATTGGTGGTTGCCAGAGGCTGGGGGAAGGGGGAGTGACTGCTTAGTGGGTAAAGAGTTTCCTTTCGGGGAGATGAAAATGTTTTGGGACTAGATAGAGGTGGTGGTCGCACAACACTGTGACTGTACTAAATGCCACTGACTTGCACACTTTAAAATGGTTAATTTTATGTTGTGTGAATTTCACTTCAATTACAACTAAATGAATAAATAAATAAAAAGGAAACATCTTTATAAGCACATACTTGGTGTCAGGCAGTCATTTTATAAATGTTAACGCATTTAATCCTTACAACAGCCTTATGAGGTGGTGATTATTATTATCCCCATTTTAGAGATGAGGAAACTGAAGCACAGCATCTCCAGGCACTTAGCACATAGTCAGTGCTCAAAAGTGTTAGCTATTTTTTTTTTTTTTTTTTTTTTTTTAATCTTTAAGTCAGATGAATAGAAAGCCTTATAAATAATTATCCCCGAAACAAAATAAGTTGCTTCCCCTTTTTTTTTTTTTTTTGCAGTATGCCGGCCTCTCACTGCTGTGGCCTCTCCCATTGCTGGAGCACAGGCTCCAGACGCGCAGGCTCAGTGGCCATGGCTCACGGGCCCAGCCGCTCCGCGGCATGTGGGATCCTCCCGGACCAGGGCACGAACCCGTGTCCCCTGCATCGACAGGCGGACTCTCAACCACTGCGCCACCAGGGAAGCCCGTGTTAGCTATTTTAATTGTTATTGGGTGGGTCATCAGCCAGGGCTGGGCAGGTGCCCCACCTGGGTGAATGCGCTTGTGTGTCCCTAAAACTCAGCAGTGAGTGGGTGTTGAGGCCCTATTGTGTCCCGAACACTGAAACAGGCTCTTCACCTGTGTGAGTTCATTTAATCCTCAAAAATAAGCCTTTAAGCAATGACACACGCGGGAACCGAAGCCCAGAGAAGTGCAGCAACTTACACGAAGCCACACAGCAAGTCAGGGTGGAGCTGCAACTTGCATCTGCATCTGTAAATCCTGGGCTTCACACTCCCCCAGCCCCTCTCTTTCCTCTTGGTCCCCTGACCCTTTTGCCGACACATCAACACTCCAGTGTGCAGAGCATGGTCTGAGGAGCCTGAGGTGAAAGCAGCTTCTGATTGGATCGGATGGAGGCCCTTGACGAGGGGTTCTCCCCATGCAGGAGAGTAAACAACTCCCAACCAAGGACAGTATTTCTTTGATGTCTCCTATTTCATTCAAAATGCATGAATTCTGTATTCTATGCCATAATATTTTCATGTTTGTTTTAATACAAAAACAATGCTCTTTCCCCACTTGGGGGGAGGGAAACCAATGCCTCAGGAAGTCACTGCCCTGGTTTGAGCAGCCCAGCACAGAAGGGAGCCCTCCATTCATTTCTTTGGTCATTCATTCTACTAGCGTGCATTCGGGCCTCCTCATTCCTGAAATGGGTGTTAGCCCTCCCCATGCACAAGGCACACGGAAACTTACAGCGAATCAGACAGGATGCTGCCCCATATAGGTGAGTGGCAGGAAAGGCTTCCAGGTCTATGGGCCAGAGTGAGCAAGGTCTTGGAGGTGCCAGCTAAAGGTGAATCGTGGGGGACTGGGCCAGCGGCCAAGGAAGCCAGAGCCGGTGACAGTGGTGGCGGTGGTTGCCCACTGATGCCCACTGGCATCAGCTGGACCTGCATCCCAGGCCCTTCTGATCTAGAAGAAAGTTTCTGCTCGGTGCTGCTCTGAATTTAATGCCTAGCTCTCGCCAATCTCCCCTGTTAATGAGAGGAATGGGGACTGAGGCTTGTAGCCTTCAGCAGGCAACCTCCCCTGGCTAGAATTTACGAATGCTGTTTGGTTTTCGTAGTGTTTATTTTTACTGTTACCCTCTCTTTATGGCAAGTGATGCTGATTTTCCATTTATGGCAGTAATAAAAGTCTCCTTTTAAGCTGAATTTATTTAGTAAAAAGGGAAAGATGCTTTTGAAAATAAATATTAAGTAAATGATAGTGCAGGTGGTACCGGGATCCTGCAGAAATGGTAAAGGTGGTCCCCCAAAGGTTGGACTTGGGAAACTCTATTTCTGGTATGCCCTTTCCTGTCCTGAGCACCCCCAGCTGTGCAAACCCCATCAGTGTTTAAGTCCAGTCATGTCCCCACTTCCCAGAAGCCTGACTCTCCAGGCAGACATGGGCCTGCCCTTTCCTCTCTTAGCACGTGCGCCTCCATCCAGAGCTTCTGCATGCAGTTGTGCCCTGCACATCTCTGTGCCCTATGATTCATGGCTCTGTGAATGGTGCACACCCTGAACAACTGTACGTGCCGATCCAGGCTCAGTCCCAGCTCTTGTCCAGACTGTTCTGTGTGTTTGTCCCTCCTGCAGAGTGTGGGCCCCTTGAGAGTCAGGGCCTGACCTAAGCATCTTAGGAAGCCCAGCACAGGGCCTAGCTCAGGGTAGGAGTCCATGAAATTTGATCTCTTTCATTCCTTCTGCAGGGAGCACTTGAGCCCCTGCTGCGTGCCCAGCCCCCCATCTTCCCGATAAGGCATACTGCAGTTCCTCAAGCTTTGGTACAAAATGCATTCCCTGTCACTTCTTGAGAAGAGGAAACCTGTCCACTCCAAGATGAAACAGCCTTCATTGACTCACACCTCGATCCCTACTGCTGCAGGCCGCCTGCCAGAAGCTGGGGGCTGCCCAGGAGGAAACAAAGAGAACTCTCAGGTGCCTCCCCTGGCTCCATCCCAGGGCAGATGCCCTGCACCCATCCCTTCCAGCCTTCTCATTCCCTGGAGGCTTTTTCACCCCACTTATTTAGGTTTTCCCCTTATGGACATTTTACATCCCCTGAGTTCAGGAGCTCTGTGAGACTCGCCTGTGAGCTGGGGTTTCCTTGTAAACACTCCCTCTGCAGGCCTTTCCCCTGTTCTGCCTCCCAGCTGGGAATTCTGGGGCTGCAGGCCTCCCTGACCCTGTGTCACACACCCTTTTGGCCCCGGCACCCTGCTGAGCTGGGTACAGAGCAGCCTTTCTGGAAATGGCCCTCAGAGAGTCACACTTTTTATTTTTTAATTTAATTTAATTTTTAAAATAAATTTATTTATTTTATTTTTGGCTGTGTTGGGTCTTCGTTGCTGCATGTGGGCTTTCTCTTGTTGCGGCGAGCAGGGGCTACTCTTCATTGAAGGCTTCTCATTGCTGTGGCTTCTCTTGTTGTGGAGCACGGGCTCTAGGCGTGTGGGCTCAGTAGCTGTGGCTCGTGGGCTCTAGAGTGCAGGCTCAGTAGTTGTGGCGCACGGGCTTAGTTGCTCCGTGGCATGTGGGATCTTCCCGGACCAGGGCTCGAACCCATGTCCCCTGCATTGGCAGGCGGATTCTTAACCACTGCGCCACCAGGGAAGCCCTATTGATACATTCTTATGTTCATACTATCTTCTAAATTGAGTGTGGACCTAACTGAACAGCCATCTCAGTTTGGATTGGCTGTGTTTCAGCTCTCCATAGCCACATGTGGCTCAGGGCCACCATACTGGACAGCTCAAATTTAGTGGAAAGTTGCCTTGTGGCACAGATCCCTGAAAACACACCGCTGCAGGGCTGGGAAGCCACGGGAGGTGTTTTTTAAAAAATTGTGGTTAAGATATGCATAATGTAAATTTCACTATTTTAACTATTTTTCAGCGTACAGTTCAGTGGCATCAAATATAATCAGGTTGCTGTGCTGCCATCACCACTATCCACATCTGGGAATGTTTCATCATCCCAAAGTGTAACTCTGTACCCATTAAACAATGACTCCCCCATCCTCCCTCTTCCAGCCCAAACATTCTGCTTTCTGTCTCTGTGAGTCTGACTACTTTAGGAACCTCATGGAATCATACAGTATTTATCCTTTTGTGCCTGGATTATTTCACTTAGCCTAATGTCCTCAGGGTCCATGCATGTTGGAGCATGTGTCAGAATCTCCTTGCTTTTTTTTAAGACTGAATAACATTCCACCGTATGGAGGGGCCACATTTTGCTTATTCATTCATCATTGGAGGTTTTGAGTAAGCAGTGACTCAGTATGTCCTGGCAAGAGATGGGGCCTGAGATAGGGATGACCAAGGGGTCCTTGGGGCCGCACTGGTTCTCTCTGCTCTGCCCCCTTTGTCTCTTTCTAGCTCCAGTTCTGCCTTGGGTCCCCTGACTAGGGGATGCCCCTACCACCAGTCCCCAAGGGGAATCCTGCTGTCACTCTGGCAAAGACTTATGGGTGGGCTAGGGTCCAGTCCCTGCAGGCTTCCTGGACCAGAGGGTCTGGGATGGGGAACCTGAGCTCAGAGATGGAGGGAGGTGGGGCCTGAGCTGGGGTCACCTTGGTTGACAAGCCCCTCAGGACCTGTGTGAATCCCCCTGGCTTGGCGGGGGGACAGCTGTTGGGAGCAAATGAGGAAGGAGAGGAGGTACAGGACTGATGGATGAGAGGTCTCGTGGTCCAGATGTGAGTGAAACACAGATGTTGCATCCACCATATAATCTGATGAGGCTACAAAGAAGCATCTTTAAAAATCTTTCTGGTGATGGTAGAATTTTGAGCTAGAAGGTGAGAGAAGGGAGTGCTATTTGGTGAGCACCTACTATGTGCTGGGCATGAGGCATATGTTGCCTTGTATAACTCTCTCCCTGCCCTCTCATTCTCCCCTTTTTTCAGCTAAAGAAACTGAGGTTCAGAGAGGTAAAGGGGCTTATCCAGCTCACACAGCTAGGGACTAGAGGAAACAGGGCTCGAATCCAGACCTGAGGTCAAGCCCTAGGTGTGTGTGCTGAACCAGGGCCTGAAAGGTTAGGAAGATGGTTAGGGTCCTGCTCTTGAAGGGCGGGTGAGATCTTCCAGATCATCCCCTGCCTTTCCCAGAAGCCAAACTCAGTGACTCAGGCCAGGGTCATGAGCTGTTTCCTGCAGATGACGCCCTGTTAACCAGTCCTGGGGTTAATTAATACAATTAAAAGCAGAAAGGAAGGAGATGTTGCATTCAATGAAGTCCCTTTCTCATTCTCCTGTAGAATCCTAATTTGTGGACAGTGGTTTTAATTGTCTTCCCAGCGAGCCTAGCCCTGCTCGGGCCCTGGGGCTGGAGAGCACAACTGCATCCTTTTCAAAAATTTATAATTAGGGCTTCCCTGGTGGTGCAGTGGTTGAGAGTCCGCCTGCCAATGCAGGGGACGCGGGTTTGTGCCCCTGTCCGGGAAGATCCCACATGCCGTGGAGCGGCTGGGCCCGTGAGCCATGGCCGCTGAGCCTGCACGTCCGGAGCCTGTGCTCCGCAACGGGAGAGGCCACAACAGTGAGAGGCTCACATACCGCAACAACAACAACAACAAAATCTATATTCCAGCCTCCCTAGGCATGGGCTGCGAGGAGTTACCTGAACAGGGAGCGGGGGCTCAGGGGTGGGAGGATGTTGGAGAGGAGAGAGGATTTTAATGTCCTGAACTCAGCAGGGCTGCTGACGTGGAGATGGGGTGGCATAGGGAGTTGGGGATGGGGGATGGGGTTGTCTGAATGGTGGAGGGAAGGAGGTTGGGGGGACTGGGAAGAGGGGCTATAGGAGCATGGTCTAGAAGTTACGAGCTCCCACTCCTCAGTCCTCTAGATCTGGGTTCATATGTAACCACTTACCCTGTGATCTTGGGCAAGTCACTTAACCTCTGTGAGCCTCAGCTTCCCCATCTGAAAAATGGGGATGGTAATGATCACACCTACCCCATAGCATCCTGGTGGGGGCATGAGAAAATATGTGTAAAGAGCTTGGCAGAAGGCCTGGCAAGTACTCCATATTTCTCAGAGATCATCATCATCATCCTCATCAAAATTAATGTGGATCAGGCTTCCCTGGTGGCGCAATGGTTGAGAGTCCACCTGCCGATGCAGAGGACACAGGTTCGTGCCCCGTTCCGGGAAGATCCCACATGCCGTAGAGCGGCTGGGCCCGTGAGCCATGGCCGCTGAGCCTGCGCATCCGGAGCCTGTGCTCCGCAACGGGAGAGGCCACAGCAGTGAGAGGCCCGCGTACAGAAAAAATAAATAAATAAATAAATAATGTGGATCACCTTCCAGTCTCGGGTGCTGACGCCATGTCCTCATCACAGAGGAGAGGTAGCAAGAACCTCTTGCTGATTAGGGCTGCCCACTTTCAGTGGATGCAGGAGAAACTGAGATCCCCATCTCTGGAGGTGTGCAAGTGGGATACAGACGTGTGGAGCCTGGTGACTAAACTCAACCTGATAATTCAGAACAAATTCTGATGGGAGCTGATGGACCCCTGGGTCTTGGTCATGCCTGCTGGTCAGACCTGGGTTCAAATTCCAGCTGTCTGTGTGTCTTAGGCAAATGATGTCACCTTTCTGAGCCTCATTTTCCTCATCTGTCTAATGGGAGTGAGTGGATTAGAGACTGTTAGAGACGATGTCTGCACCATGCTAGGCGTGCAGTAGGTGCTCCATAAATGGTGGACGATGATGATGGTGATTTGTGGCTGCACCGCGCGGCACGCAGGATCTTAGTTCCCTGACCAGGGGTTGAACCCATGCCCTCTGCGGTGGAAGCTGAGTCTTAACCACTGGACCACCAGGGAAGTCCCTATTATTATCATTTTTAAACAAGGCTCCCTGGGTTTCCCTCCTTTTCTCCTTGGTTCACACCATCCCTTTTATCCTCCTCGGCTTGTCAGTATCCACGCCTCCTTCGGGGCCTTGCTGAATGACCAGGCCACCTCCTCCTCCCTCCAGAGTCCCCTTCTCCCCCAAGTAGGAGGGACCCCTACCCTTCCAATGCCCAAACCATGGCTCTTAGGACATACATCACTTTCTCCCTCAGGCTGTCTGAGCTGGTGGGGGTCTCAGACCATGAGGTACATCCCCCATTGTATACAGGAGCAATCTGAGGCTCAGAGAGGGGGAGAAATTCTCCCAAGGTCACACAGCAAGTCTGTTGGCAGAAACAGGTTCAGTACCTCCTCCCCAGCTCAGTCCTGTGCTCCTGGCAGTTATCTGCACACAGCTTCTCCCTGGGGGGAAGGGGCTTCCTTGGGGTGGAGCCCAGACAAACCTTCGTGTTGCTGCCTCTGGAACAGGAAGACTCAGCTATGCCATCAAATGTCTAGAGCCTCGGTTTCCCCACTTGTCCTGAGGATGCATTGCCCCCATCACCACTGAGGTTGGAGTCAATGGGATCCTGAGCGCGCCTCCCCCAATCCATTCCACCAAGTGCCTCCAGGCAGGGTCTGAGGGGATCAGAGCCCACCGTGGCGAGGAAGAGCTGGTGGCTACACCTGCAGACAACTCTCCTGGCTCCCAGGAGTTCTTGGAGCTGGGTTCTCCCTCCATTCTCCCAGCCAGTGCCCCTCCCCACTCCAGCTCAGGACCATCTGGCCCACCTGGGGATTGGGGGAGCAACACCCCATCTGGAAAGCCTCCCTTGATTGCCTCAGCCTGGGTGAAATGCCTCCTCTGTACCCACCCAGGCCTTTACACTCAGAATAAAACAGACTCCCCACCCTGTCCCAGAGGAAGGGTCCTCTCCAGGACCTTCCAAGGCAGGGTTGGCCATTTGGGACTGTTCCTTTTTAAGAAAGAGCCTTACCACCAAAAAGAGTTTGAATTCTCTGGGAGTAGCATGGCCTTGGGAGTCAAACAGCCCTGGATTGAAATCCAAGCTCTGCCGCGTGGCCTTGGAAGGGTTACCACCCTATGCTGGTCCTGGGCCGCCTCCTCCGAGCAATGGGGACATGTGAGGGGGAGGGGAGCTGAGGCTGGCACAGCGTCACCACCTGCCAGGACACCCGCCATACTTGGCAACTGAGCAGTGGGAATGTGGCTAGTCTAAATTGAGATGTGTTGTAATCATGTAAAATACATGCTGGATATCCAAGACTTAGCACAAAAAAGAATGTAAAATATCTCATTAATAATTTTATACCTGTTGAAATAATTTTTTGATATATTGGGTTAAATAAAATAAATGATTAAAATTTAAAAATTTGTTACTTTTTAAAATATGGCTATAGAAAATTAAAAATGCCGTATGTGTCTTGCCTGCGTGGCTTGCATTTGGTGTCTGTTGGACAGTGCCCTCTAGAGGACAGTTATTGGGATCCGGGTTGGGGGATAAGGGCTGTGTGTTGGGGGTGAGAGGGCCTGAAGCCTGACCTTGCTGACCCCTGGCTGCTGAGTAGCCCCAGGCCAGATACTGCCCGCTCTGAACCTCATTTTCTGCATCAGTAAGAAGAGCTGGTGGGCCAGGGTCAGGGTTTTTCAGTCAGCTGGGGGAGCTTGTGGGCAGGGGGAGGCTGAGTGAGGGTGGATGGAGGATGGCCCTTCTTCCCCAGGTCACCCTCATGGAAACCCCACCCAAGGACAGCCCATCTCTGCCCTTCCTTCCACCCATGAGACCCAGATGTACCATTTCCCACCCTCCTGTCGGACAGATGTGCTTCCCGCACTCAGCCATCTCTGGGAGAAGGGCCGTGGCTGAGTCACACAGGCCCAGGCTCCAGGGCTGGCTCCACCCTTCCCAGCTCTGTGGTCCTGGGATGAGCAAACCCCCCACTTCCCAGTAGCTCTGGACCCCCTTTCTCCATCTGCAGGAGGGAGAAGTGTGGGTACTTTCTGATTCCCGTGGCTCAGGCAGTGGCACCTGGAGAGGGTCACAGCTGTGTCCCTCCCACTGTCGCTTGGTCAGCAGGGTCACACTGCCGGTTACCTCGGATCCAACTAGGGGGCCTCACCGCTCTCCTCTTTCCCCTGTTTGCAAAGGGTGCTGGGTGGGCAGGGGCCTGGATCAAAGCCGAATCCGGCTGTCCCAGGACCGGGGGCCGATGGCTCGCTCTGATCCCCTCCCAGCCCTCCTGGTGGCTCGGTCCTCGGTGGCCCCCTTCAGTCCTGCTCGAGTTGGCAAGTCAGCACCAAAGCAGGCATGGAGAGCTGGGCCTGGCCTGGGACTCTCGGACAGGGCCCCTCCTGCCTGTGGACGCTGCTCCACCACTGACCGGCCAGGTCTGCTCATTTGTTTATTCAAAAAGTATTTATTGAGCACCTACTATGTGCCAAGCTGGGGATATATCAGTAGACAAGACAGGCACCGCCCCTGCCTCCTGGAAGGGAAAGCAGACCATAAACATAAATATTAGCTGTGCTGTCCGATACAGTAGCCGTTACCTACAAATGACCATTTACATTTAAATTTAAACGAATTTAAATGGAATAAAACTTAAAATTCAGTTCCTCATTCACACTGGTCGTATTTCAGATGCTCAATAGATACGTGTGGCTGGTGGCTACTGTATTAGCTCAGATATAGAACATTTTCCTTGTCACAGAAAGTTCGAGTGGACACAGCACTATTAGTATGTGGGAAGGCAAGAGGGATTTGAAGCACTGGGTTGGGGCAAGGGATGCAGTTTTTTTGTCTGTTTTTTTAATACAAATTCAATTTTGCAATTTTCTTTTCATTTTAAAATTTTTTATTTATTTGTTTATTTTGTCCGTGCGGCTTGTGGGATCTTATTTCCCCGACCAGGGATCGAACCCAGGCCCTGGCAGTGAATGCGCCCGAGTCCTAACCACTGGACTGCCAGGGAATTCCCAGGGATGCAGTTTTAAGTGAGGTGGTCAGGGTAGGCCTTGCTGAGGAGGTGACATTTGAGCAGAGTCCTGAAGCAGGGGAAGGAGGGAGCCATGTGAGAATCTGGGGGAAGAGCCTTCTAGGCAGAGGGAACAGCACGCGCAAAGGCCCTGAGGTAGGATCTCAGCTGGAACGTTGGAGAAGCAGCAAGGAGGCCATCGTGTCAGGAATGGAATGAGCAAGTGGAAAAGTAGCTTGAGGACAGAAGAGACAGGGATTGATTTGTGTTTTACCAAATTACCTCTGGCTGCTGTGTTGAAAATAAATTGCCGGGCAGCGGGCAGGGAGGTCAGTGAGGAGGCTCCCGCACTGTTACGGCTGAGAGGTGGTGACGGCTGGCCCAGCATGGGGCAGTCGGAGTGGGCAGAAGGGACCAGATTCAGGAGATGTTCTGGAGGCAGAACCCATGGGATTCCCCAGAGATTAAAAGGGGGTGTAAGAGGAAGAACGAGGGAGGCAAGGGCAAATCTACAGTTTGGGGCCTGGGCACCTGGAAGGCAGAGGCGGGTGGGCGGGCACCTTCCTCCAGGAGCCTGCTGCCCAGCTCTCAGCTGACCGCACACTACGCCTGGCTTGTATTCAGTAACTCCAACAACACCCATTCTTATTAAATGGGCCTTGTTATGCAACAGCGGCCAGTCCCTCCCGAGCCTCAGAGGATGTGGGCAGCCTGAACCCATGACCGTGGAGGTCAGGGATGTCACAGACTTTCTCTTAGCCCAGAGACTCGTTGCTGGAGTTAGGCTCCACTTGGAAACCCTGTGTGCAGAGCAGAAAAAGCAACTTATCAATCCTGAACCTCCCAAAGCCCTCGGGATCATGGGGAGGGGGTGGAGGGAGGTGGCCCCAGAGCAGGACCCCCGCCCCCAGTCAGACTCTGTCCTCCTCCTGCCCTGAGCTGAGCGGTGCCTTGAGGGACCACCGGGGCTGCAAGGTGGGCTTGTCTGCCCGCTGGGTCGGGGTGTCTGGCAGGCTGCAGCAGCAAGGTGGGCATGGGATGGGGGCACTGATGGTTGCAGCATTCCCTGGGTGACCTGCCTGTTGCCAGGTGTCTTTCCAGGGTGAGAAAATCTCTCCTGAGAAGAGGAAAGGATTCTAATTACAGCTCAGGACAGTATTTGTTTGGAGAGACGAGTGTCAGAACATATGGTGGGGAGTGGTGCTGGGCTGCACTGAGCAGGGATTTGTCTTCTCTTACCTGCAAGCCTGGTGGGCATGGCAGTGGGTGGGGCTCCTGCTGGGTCCCAGGAACCACCTGCTCTGGGATTTGGTGGGTGAGCTGGACCCTGCTGGAGGGATGGGAGGCACATGTGTCTCCCACCGCCTCCTGGGGCTCTTGAGAGGATGGAGGATATATCACACCTACGAGGTGCCAGGAGATGTGTAGCCACAGGAGAGCTGGTCCCTGTTCTCATGCAGCTTGCACAGGCAGAGCAGGCAGTGAACCGATGCAAGACCGTGACCATTCCCCAGGCAGGTGGGAGATGGGGGGGTTGAGGGGAACCTACCCACGTGGTCGGGGACGGCCTCTCTGAGGGGACCAAGTTTCAGCTGAGCTTTGAGTGACTTGCTGGACGTAGAGGGACCAGGGGAAGAACATTCCAAGCATTGGGAACAGCGAGGGCAAAAGTGCGGTGAGAAAGTGAGGCATGTTCACAGGACAGAATGGAGACCAGGGGGAGGTGGGCAGGGCTTGCCCCCCAACCTGGTGCAGAGGGGACCCGAGGAAGGGTTCCGAGGGGGCCGGGTGGGTAGGTCTGATTTGGTTTTGCAAAGACGGTGCTGAACGCTGTGCCCTGGGGTGGGGAATGACCCAGGATGGGGGCAACTGGAGAAATCGGGGAAGAACTGATGAAAACGGCAGCTTCCTCCCTGGCCTCCTTGCTCACACCTTCCAACCAAGCCCTCCTCGGATCCATCGCTCCCTTCTCGAGAATCTGGTGCCCGCGGGCCCCGGGATCAAGGCCCAGCTGTGTGGGGCTTTCGGGGCCCCGGGCCTACGCCTTCATCCCCAGGTCTGGCCAGCTGCCGCCGCACAGGCCTCTGCGCAGCCTCGCGGAGCTCGTCCAGGTGGCCCACCTGCAGCCAGGCCACCCCCGCCCGCAGGCCCGGCCGCTCCCTCTCTCTCAGCTCCAGCCCCCGCACCAGCCCCGGGCCGCCGGCCCCGCTGTTTCCTGAGCCCCGGCCACCCCTCCCCCGGTTTCTCCGCACAGCCCTGTTCACAGAGACGCCCCACGACATGACGGCGCGGACGGGCGAGGACGTGGAGATGGCCTGCTCCTTCCGCGGGAGCGGCTCCCCCTCCTACTCGCTGGAGATCCAGTGGTGGTACGTGCGGAGCCACAGGGACTGGACGGACAAGCAGGGATGGGCCTCGAACCAGGTACCGCCCCTGGGGAGACCTCCGAGTGGGACTGGGAGAGCCCTGGCCCACCCACCCCCGGGGAGGAGTGTGTCTCTGCCCCTCATCTCCTCGGAGGGGCGTGGGCCCCGGCTATGTTCGTCCTCTGAAGCCCCCAGCTGTCTCCTTCCCTTTTTCCCGGAACGCAGGCCTGTTTGTGGGGAGGGGCAGGGGGTGGAGCCAGGCTGAGCACTTGGGATGGGCCCAGTAAGAAGGGCCTTCCAAGGAGTAGAGTCCCTCCCTTCGTGTACAGGTGGGGAAGCAGGCCAGAGGGACAGAAGCTGTCACACACACGTGTACATGCATGCCTTTCCACATACGTGCAGGCACACGAGGCCGCCCAGTCACGGCACACACATTCACCTCTGCACTCGTACATGCTCCCACGCACACACTGTGCGAGCCTGTGGCGGGGGGGGGGGGGGGGGGTGGGGGGGAGTGGGGACG
>NW_006772681.1:1180784-1182158 GCF_000442215.2 Lipotes vexillifer | reverse complement strand
CGGGGGGAGCCTGTGGCGGGGAGGTGGGGAGGGGATGGCGGAGTGCAGACGCTGTTGGTGTCCCCGCCCACGTGCCCGGTAAGCACCATCCCCTGCCACCAGCCCCGCTGCCAACCCCTGCAACACTGCTGAGGGTTTTCTCTGGACAACAGAGCCTGCTGGCCAGCAAGGCAGGCTGGAGGAGCGCCCCATCAATGACTGACGGGAGTTGGAGGGTAAATACCCCAGCTCCCTTGCTCCTCGGTTAGGATAACAGAAGAGCATCCTGCCCCCTTTCCCCCAGGTGCCCAGTGGGAGTAAGTTCCAGTTGCCCAGGGTGGTAACTGGCTTGATGACATACCCATTATTGACTTCCTTCCCTCTTGTCTGACTCACTCATTCCTCTCCTGATGTTTCCTGGGATCGCCGACCAAATAAACCACTTGCACCTGAATCTTTGTCTCAGGGTCTGCTTCTGGGGGAACAAACTAAGACACTCTTATTCTTACGCTTGTGTATATGTAAATATCATGCAACCACATATGTATCTGCCCACCTGTTCACTTATGAACACTTACATGACGCACCTTCATATGCACGCACGGGCATGCTCACACATTCTTGCATGTTTCATGAAATGGCCTCTAACATATTCACAAATATATATTAAACTCATCTAGCTCCTGGAGGTGTCAACCCCCCAGTACACAGGCTCAGAGGACTCCAGTGGTGAGAGAAAGCCCTTAGGCAAAGAGTTGCAGGCTTTGTAGTTGGATGCCTCTGGGGTCAGCTTGCAGGGGGATAGTATGTGGGCAGGGCTCCGACAGCGTCTGCTGCAAACACTCCTGAAAACACAACACATTCACAGATAGAGAGATGCAAGTGTACAGACAGACACTCCTACAGACACACCAAGCCTGAATCACATTTTTGCCTGTTCACACGTACCCTCCCTGTATATCTCTAAATACCATATATATCAGAATGTGTAGCACATGCACAGTCAGTTTTATAGGCACCTCCTTTATCTTCCTTTGCTCTGACTCACCTCCATGCCCTGAGTGGACATAGAGCTGAAGGACCCCAACCTCTAGATGCGTAGTCCCCAGAGCATCACTTGCGGTTACGAGAATCTTAGCCATTGCTCGTATCCCCACCCCGTGATCCTAACACATTGTCTCTGTTTTCTCCACCCTCCCACTCCCAACAGCTAAAAGCATCTCAGCAGGAAGACGCAGGGAAGGACGAGACCAAAATAAGTGTGAGTTTTGGTAATGACTTCTCACAAGGGCTCTAATGGAGGACACAGCTGTAATTTTAATAAAAAAAAAAAAAAAAATCCAGTTCAGAAGGGAACTCGGGCAAGAAAAGGGGGGGGAAGGAAAAAAGAAGGGG
>NW_006772681.1:1163365-1180749 GCF_000442215.2 Lipotes vexillifer | reverse complement strand
TTCAGCAGGGAACTCGGGCAAGAAGATGGAGGAGAAGGAAAAAAGAAGGGGGAAAATTTGGCCTGGCTCTGTTTTTTAAAAGCCAGAGATTTTTCAAGTTCATTGAATGACAGGCACAAACAAATGACAGGGGGAGAGAAGACGCATTCTCTCCTGTTGGGACCAAGGCTGTGGGCATCCCTGATGCTTCATGTCTGTCTCAGCAGCATTTTTTATTTGGGGAACCAACAGGGTATAATGAGACTGTGCCGGCTTTTTTTGGCCCATCACGAATGACTGCTGTGGCATCTCATGGTCACTTGGGTCATCTGGCTCCAGACGTGAGGCAGGACAGGGGGACTACAGCTGAAGGATTTCAAGACTGGCCGGGCCTTCTAATGCATTGACTCATTTTATCATTGCTCCATTTCTATGGGGAAGGGCAGGCTTTCACCCATTTTACAGGTGAGGCAACTGAGGCTTAGAGGGGTCAAAGCCTTGCTGGAGTCGTGACTTGGCTGAGCTGCCTCCAGCTTTTTGTCTCCAGGCTACTCTGGAGCCCAGTGAGGTGGGGCACCCAGGGGACTCAGGGTTTGACAGTTTTTGTAGAGGAGGGCACCCAAAGCAGGGCCTGGAAGAGGCAGGCAGGATTGAGAAAAGAGACTGTGTAGAGGGGACCGGCCTGGTGACACATGTGGCCATGGGACCAGGTTGCGTTTGTGCACGGGGCATGCGGTCAGCCTGGCAGGAGGTTAGAAGTCCACTGGACGCATACTCAGAAGATGCAGGTGCCCGCCGGGGTATGAATGTGCATGTGTGGGAGTGACCTCCAAAATCACTCTTTTCTGTTGCTCCTTCTGAAGTCCTTCAAGGACCTGCGGGGGAGCTTGGGACCCCAAGGCCAGTTAGATGCAGAGGAGCTCCCTGAGCGGAAGTCACAGTGTAAAGAGTGGGCATTGGGAGGCATGAGGTGCTGTGCCAGGCACTGGAGGTGGCAGAACGGAGGCAGGGAGGCCAGGAGGGAGGCTCCCACAGAAGCTCAAGCAGGAGGTAGGCAGATGACAGACAAGGGCCTTCAAAGCATCATTTGTGCAGTCTGCCCCCGGGGCCTTTCTGAGTTGTGATCTGGAAATTTGAGCCATTTCCAGCTCAGGGCAGCTGCTGGTCCACCCTCTCTAAATCCCTAGCCCTCACCCTAACCCTCAGTCTCTGCCAAGGGCACACCCATACGTAATACCCCATTTCTTGCCCAAACACCCATCAGTTAAGCCCAGGAAGGTAGAAATCTGTGTGTGTATTAATATACCCTGTTCATGGCAACTCTCTCGCCGATGATTTTGTTTGGGGTTTAAGGAGCGTCTCAGGCACAGGAGAGAATAATCTAATTGACTTAGAGGATTAGAATTCAAGGCTGTTGGGCCCCACATGAGGGGAATGCGAAGGTGCTAACTAGTTACATAAAATAAATGTGCTCAGCATGATTGTGCAATCCCCCCCACCCCATCCTAGCTCCGGCGATTCTTGCACCAGCGGGGGCTCTGAGGCTCTGGGGCTCTGGCTAGGAAACTCACAGACAAGCACAGACCCAGTACCTTGTGCAGACAGCGTCTTGCACGTGACCGTTCTTAAATACACAGACGTGCAGTTAGTGGACACCTGTAAGCAGAGGCACACCCCGGTTTCTTGCAGCTTAGGAGAAGGCTCAGACTTTTCTCTGCGGGCTTCGAGGTTCTGTGCAACTTGCTCTGCTCACCCTCTGGGCTATCTCACCTTGCTTGACCCGGCTCACACTGCCCCCTTCCACCCGCTGCCTTCCAGCCTCCCATTCCTTCCACCTCTGGGCCTTTGCACAGGCCAGTCCCTCTGCCTAGAAAACTGTTCCTCTCTCTTCCTTCAGAGCTCAGCTCAGCAAGCCTCCCTGGACCCTGGAACTCAGCCGGCACCCCTTCCTTCTCCCTGCTGGCTGCATTTCTGTCTGCACTTATCCATGCCTGTGAGCATTTGTTTCAGGCCTGTCTTCCCCGGAAACAATGGGGCTGGGACTGTGCTTGCCTGATTGACTGTTACATTTCCAGAGCCTGGCACAGTGCCTGGCAGGTAGTTAGTGCTCAATAAATATTTATCAAGTGACTGTCACACATACCCACACACCCCCAGGCCAATGGCAGTGTAAAGCCAGACACAGATTTTGATAAACGGACATGCCAACACGATGTGCATCATGCCTGTGCATGGATGTGTACAGGGGACCTGCAGCCATGAAGGGGCTTGTGTGAAACTCTGGGACCTGGGGACTGCAGGCCCTGTATCTGTAGGAGCTAGATGAGCCAGGCAGGAATTCCAGCCCCATAGCCCCATGTCACCTAAAAATCCCGAGTTCCATGGAGTAATCTCCCAATTTTTAACTGTTGGGACCTAATTTGATTTTTGAAAAACTGTGAAAACCAAAGGGCTCAGTCTCCCCGCTGGCAGCGTCAGCACCTGGGGGGCCTCAGGTTCGGAGGAGGAAGTACACTGAGTTTCTGGGAGTTTGGTGTGGGCAGGGCTCCATGACGGGCTCTGTAACCCATTGGGGCCGCCATGGTGGCCCTGGGCAGGTTGAGATATGGCAGTGCTGAGCGCGGGGGTGCGACAGTGAAGACACAGTGGAGCCAGCCCTGAATGTCACAGGACCTGAGTCCTGGTCCAGCTCTGCCAGTCCCCTGGGCCTCTCTTTCCCCCCTTCACAGCTGTCTAATGAATATATGAAAACACTCTGGCAACTGTGAAATTCCTCCGGATTTGGCCATGTGAATGACAGTGGGTACTAGAGTGGAAACTTAATATGAGTATTCGAATCACGTGACTCCTGTTCCTAGCGTGTGTGGAGCAGGGAAAGGAGGCCCAGCTTCTCTACAGGAAATGGGAGGGAATGAAAAGACCTCAGAGAGATCATTTATATGGGAGGACAGGCATCTGTGATGATGATGATGATAATCATAATAATAGTAATAATAAAGCAGCCAACATTTATTGAGTGCCCACCATATGTCAGGAACCATGATGAGTACTTTACATGAATTATCTCATTTAACTTGGGGCCTGGGAAAGGACCCCCTGGCCTTAAAAGTATCTCCCTTGGGAGCTTGTATATGCTGAGGATTCTACCATCAGGACCTTATTCCTGTGGCTCAGGTAAATTTTGCTATGTCCATTTTCAAGTTCTGGAAACTTTTCTTTTGACCTAACTGAAGTTCTGTCTTTTGGAATTTAGGTTAATTTCCCCTTAACCAGTTTTGCAAGTTGAGATGGCCCCCGACTTCCTAATTGTAAAATAAGGTGAAATTCTCCACACACCTTCTTTCCCAGGGGGCTTACCTGCCTTCGTTACTGTTAGTTCCTCCTTTGGTCTAACCAAAGTCATTTGTGCTGTAGATTCAGTTCATGTAACCTGTTTCAGTCCAAAATAGCCGTGGGCAGCCTGAGTCTCCATATACGTGTGGCCTTGTGCTCCAGCCCACTTATCCTAAGCCCCGCCTCCTCTCCAGCTAAGCCCCAAAAGCCAGGTACATCCAAAGTGGCCTCAGGAAGCATACTGCAGCCCCCTGTCCCCAAATCTCCATAAATGGTTAAAAGGCAGCTTCATTGGTCAGATCAATCAAGTGGCCCTATAGGTCAAGCCCCTGTTTACCCCGCTTGGCTGCCCCACAGGTATGATACACATATGGATACTGCATCTTTTCTGGTGTGGGGGATGGGGGCTGGGACCACTGGAGCAGCACATGAGGTCTGCATCCTTCACTAAGGATTAACAGGCCAAGTGGCAGGTCATGGTGTATTATGACTTTATTTTCTGCAGTAGACGTTTCTGTATTTTCTTGAAATTCCTGCCGTGATCCACAATATACAAAGGGCATGGAACTCTGAAGTCTGAAAGGGAGGCAAGATTCATGTGGAGTCAAAAATCACTCCATCCATCTTGGAAATCCCTTGAGACATCCATAGAGCAGCCGGCCTCTGGCTGGGACTGAAAAGATTCCTCTGTGAAGGCCATGGTCACACACTCCCAGTCCCTGCTCTCATGGTATTCCCAGTCAGTGTGGGGGATGGATGTTAATCCAATAATCCCTCTCATGATAAAAAGTAAAATTACAACTATGACCATCAAAATGAGAAGGAGCACAGCCAGTAACAGAGGACCTGACCTAGGCTGGTGGGTCTAGAGGGCTTCCTGGAGGAGGTGGAGTGAGGTGAAGTGAGCACTGAAGTGTAGAGAGGTTGACTAGAAGTAGGGGGAACTTCGCTGGGTGTGTGTGTTGGAGGAACTGCAGGAGGCTGTTGTGGCTGAGGGGAAGGTGGGGATGAGACCCCAAAGGTCCCCCCAGCAGCCGCTGCTGGGAGACATCAAAGGAAGCGTTCTAAGTTGGGGGCGTTTTGGGAAGATCTGTCTGGCTGTCACGGGAGGACGGATTGGAAGGAGCCAGAGTGGCTTTGGGGAGACCTTGGAGGAGGCTGCGATGTCCTGGCCAGTGCCTGGGGATCTGGATTCTGGAAAGAAGGGGAGGGGGCCCAGTGATGTTTAGAGGGAAGGTCAGTGGGATTCAGAGATGGATTGTGCCAGAGTGTGAAAGGAGCAGTGGGGATGACGACCTGGGAAGGTCTAGCTGGAATGGGTGAAGCCTTCTGGGGCCCAGATTTGGGGAGACTCTGGGTTGGGTTCTGGACATGCCAAGGGGCTGGCGGCTGGCGGCTGGCGGCTGGGTGTTGCTGACGGAGGCACGGGAGTGGCGGAGCTCAGGGCAAGCCCTGGCCTGAGGCAGGGACCCTCTGACCCCTCTTCCCCACCCAGCACCTTCCCAGGGCCACCACGTCACTCTTAGGCTGAGGCCACGTGGAGGAAAGGTCTGGCACCATGGTCGCAAATTAGCATCACCCATTCTTCCTGGCTTGGCTCGGGAGAAAGATCCCAGCCTGCCCACCTGATGGTCTGTGGGCTCCTGCCGTGTCCAGAAGGGCCTGGGCCGTGGGCAAGCAGGGAGGAGGCTGAGCTTGGTCCTGGTGTGGACTGGCCTTGCCTCTTTCAGCATAATTAGGTACGTAATTGCACTGCTAAGGCCTGTCGATGCCTGTGCCGAGGTGATTATGATTTACAGCCAAGCTGCCGCCTGGGGGGTCTCTTCCCCTCATAGCCTCTCCAGCTGTGTTGGAGGCCTGGGCCGCAGGAGTTTTCTGCCCAGTCTGTGAATGTTGAAATCCAACAGGCTGCTCCACCACCCACAACAAGCCTGGGTAGGATGATGGGCCCCCTCCCACAGGAGATGCTTCTGAGGAGGGACTGGACTCCCCCAAGACATGGAGGGCTGGGGGCCTATGGAATGACGGGGGAGGGGGTAGAAAGACCTGTGGTTTACTGGTTCCGGGAGGCTCCCCAGAGATGTGGTTAAGCCCTGGTCTCTGTCACCAGCTGGGTGGCCTTGGGCAAATCACTTCACCTCTCCGAGCCTCCGTTTTCTGACCCATACAGTGGGTATCCCAGCAGTGCCTACATCATGCGGTTATTATGAGGTTTAAATAAGGTGTAGACTATTCAGTGCATCATTTCACAGGGATCAAGCACTCCATAAACACTAGCTACCAGCAATACCGTTACTGTTGTTACTGTTTTTATTATTTGCCTTCTCCGGATGGTGCTTAAAGGCGCAGACCCCTGGGGCTGGGATGGAGCAGCCTCTGATGTGTGTCCTCTCCCTTCATTCATCCTGTTGGAAACCAGCTCCCCGGGGTGCTTGGTTGCGGGTGTGAGGTCTGGGTTTTCCGTTAGACCTGGAGCCCACGCGGATGTTGCTGGGGTCTGGCTGATTCACAGCTGTATCCCCAGCGCCCAGCTCGGAGTGGGCGCTCGCTAATCGTCAGCTGGATGGATGGATGGATGGTTCTAGCCCAAGAAAACCGAGGCCAGGGTGCTGGTGACTTGTCAGGGTCAGAATCAGCCTCCCAGCACTGTCTGCTGTGCTCCCTGTCTCCCTCCTCCTCCCTGAGGGGGGAGGCCACACAGGGACGACAGGGCAGGAGGGAGCTGGTGCCCAGGCCTTGGCCTCTGGGCCGAGGCTGGGCGGAGGAGTAGGCTGGGCTCGGTGCTCCCTCCCTAGCGCTGCTCCCAGCCTTCACATTATTACTCCATTAGCGCCTTGTAGGGTTGACAAATGAAGGATAATTAATATCCGTGAGGGAAACAGATGTTGAGGTAATTCACTCCCCGCTGCGCATTTGCAGCAGCATCTCCTAACTCTCCTGAGAGCTTGGCAGGGCCGCAGGACCTCTCCGTGCCCTTGGCCAGAGGTGATGGAATCAGCAGGGCTGATGGCCTCCAGCTGGGCCCAGCCCCGGTACCGGTACCCGGAGAGGAGGGGTCCCCTGCCCAGGGGGGCAGCTGGAAGAGTCTCCCGCTGCTTGCTCTGGTGGGAAGGTGGGAAGTTCTGCCTCTGTCCCACCTCCTGCTTCCTGCTGTGTTGTAAGCCCATGCTTTCCTGCTTCGTGGGGGGATGACAACCAGCCAGGAAGGCTCAGAATAAGGGAGGACGGGCCAGGCTCCTTGTGGCTGCCCACTGCTCTCTTCCCTTCTGGAGCCTGGGAAACCCCCTTTGGCCCTGTCAGCTCTGTGTGACCCTCTGTGGGCCTCTGTCATGCCTTTGGAGGGTTAGAGTGCATGGACTCAGGCCTGGGGTCAGTTCCCGGCTCTGCCGTTCACTGACTCAGTGCCCATGGGAAAGTCGCTTCTTTCAGAGCCGTAGCTTCACTATCAGTAAAGTGGGTAGGATCATATATACATGACCTAAAATCAAAAAGTGTAATATCTGGCTACCACTTCATTTGGAGAAAGAAGGAGCTAGAGTGAGGCCATTCATTTAACAAATGTTTTTATCGTTATTATTTGCAGGGTACCAGCCTCTGCGATGGTCACTAAGATGAACAAAATAGGTATCATCCCTGCCCTCGCGGAATTTATAGTTTAGCCAGAGAGAGAAACAAAAATCAAGTAAACAAAATGGTTCTCAAATTGTGATGACTGCTAGGAAAGAAACAGACAGGGAGATGTGACTGAAGGCGTTTTGGAGGAGGTGATGTTTGAGAATGAATGGGAGTCAAGGAGACAGCACCCAGGCAGAGAGATCAGAAGGCTGTGAGGCCAGAAGGAGCTTGGCATCTGGGAGGAAGGGGCCAGGGAAGCCAGAGCAGATTAGTGGGGTGATTAGAAGTCATGTGTGTGAGTGCCCGGCCGCACAGTGAATGCACTCCCTCAGAGACCGTCCTCTTCCTCATCCTGGCCTCCTCACTGCAAGGGTGATCGGCAGGGGTGTCCTCCTCCAGAATTTGGGGTGTGGCAAGAATAGGCAGGCTGTCTGTCTGTCCCCATTGCCCTCACCAAGGGGCGAGGGACCAGATGGGCTCAGAACTGGGGCCACAGGTCTGAATCCCACTCAGCTCCATCCTGGCCCTGGCGAGCCTGCAGTGCCAACTGGTGGTGAAATCATTGGGCAGGGGGCCCGTGGCTGGCAGTTGGGGACTTTTCTCCCCTGTTCTGTGTAGGTGGGGCAGGGGCTACAGGAGGTGGGGCAAGGCTCATTTTGGTTGTAAGAAATAAGGGGACAAGGAAGGATGGAAGCCCCCTCCCATTACCACCCCCCCACTCTATAGGCCCAGCTGTTCTCTTTTTTTTTCCAGCTTTTTATTTTGAATTGTAGACTCATAGAAAGTTGCAAAAAGAGATCACAGAGTCCCCTGTCTCCTTCACCCAGCTTCCCCAACGATTTATCTTATATGACTGTCCTTTTCTTTCTTAAATGAAACTGCCTTTTCTTTCTTAATTGAAAAAAAAAAACTCACAGTAGCTTTATGTTTATGGCAGATTTATTCATAAGAGCTGTAATCTGAAAACTACCCAAATGTCCATCAACAGGTGACTGGATAAACAGATTGTGGTATATCCATATGATGCAATAAAAAAGAACTGAGCCGCGTAACATGAAGGAATCTCACTGATATTATGTTGTGTGAAAGAAGCCACACACGGAGGAGTTCAAGAACAGGGAAAACTAATCTGTGGTGATAGAAATCAGACTAGTGGGTAACCCCTCGGGGGTGAGTATTGACAAGGAGGGGCCACAAGGGTGCGCTCCAGAGGGTTGTAAGTGTCCCATGCCTTGCTCTGGATGGTGGTCACACGGGTGTACATGTGAGTAAAATTTCATTAAGCTGTGTGTGCCTTACTCTATATAAATTATATTTTAATTTTAAGTAAAAATTTTAAAACCATATCAAATAAATAAACAAGCAAAAAGCCAAAGTACAAAGACAGATGTCACTCTCTTGCTCCCCCACAACTGAACAGTTGTTAGCATCCTGATATATTTGTGATCAGCATTTATTTATTTGTTTGTTTGTTTGTTTGAGAAACAAAGCTAAGAATTCACTTTTCAGTCTACCCCAGGTCCTCGGCCCTTCCCTGGGCTCCACTCCAGAGACAACCATGGCTGTGAGGCCACTGTGTTCCCTCCCATCTGTTTTCAAACTTGCACACAAACAAGTCACCAAAACCAGTGTAGAGTATTTCCCCGTGTTTCTTTCCAGAAATGGCATCACACTGTATGTAGGAGTTTGGCAATGAGATCTTTTCACTTCCTGCATGTCCCTGAGCTCTAACACGCCTAGTTCTAGCTCATTCTTTTCCACTGCTGTGCAATAGTCCCCTGAATGAACTGACTACTGCCTATTTATCTGATCTGTTGATGGCCATTGAAGTTGCTTCTACTCTTTTGCTGTTAACTCCGCGTGCCCTCGTGGGAGTGTGTCTGGGGCCCCACCCACGGAGTGGGCTCCTGTGGCCAGGTTACCGTCTCTCTGTCGCCCCCAGGTGGTCAAGGTGGTGGGCAGCAACATCTCCCACAAGCTGCGCCTGTCACGGGTGAAGCCCACGGACGAAGGCACCTACGAGTGCCGTGTCATCGACTTCAGTGACGGCAAGGCCCGGCACCACAAGGTCAAGGCCTACCTGCGGGTGCAGCCGGGAGAGAACTCCGTCCTGCACCTGCCCAAGGCCCCGCCCGCAGCGCCTGCCCCGCCGCCGCCCCCTAAGCCCGGCAAGGAGCTGCGGAAGCGTTCGGTGGATGAGGAGGCCTGCAGCCTCTAGACTGATGCCCAGCCCGCCGCCGGCCCGCCCTGCGCCCCTACGGCTGTACCGAGTGCATGAGGAGCTGTTGGACCGCTGGGGACAGGACTGCCCGGGTCCAGCTGCCTCCCCATCCCGAGACGGCCCGTGGCCCCCACGTCGGCCCTCCTCCCACCACCCCTTGGCTCAGCATGTAAGGCCCGCCCAACCCTTCCCCTTCAGACCCTCCCCGTGACCTGGCTCAGAGACGGTGGCCCGGGCACTGAGGGGACAACCGCCCCGGAACGCCGGGATGGGGCACCAGGCCGGGGCCGGGCTGCCCCCTTGTGTCACCAGCTTCAGTAGAGTCCAGTGTTTCGCTTTGCTTGCTTGTCCCCCATCCCGTCCCAAGCCGGGGCCTCCCAGCCTCACTCCTCCTCCTTCCAACCATCCCCTGCTTGGACCTGGAGGTGTGGACAGTGACCCCTCCCCAAATTCGGACTTGAATCTTCTGAGCAGAACTGGGGCCTCTCCTCTGGCAAAGAACTGGGAGCAGAGCCCCCAGGAGAGCTGTGGCCAGTTGCCAGGGTGGCTCACAGGGGCCCTGGGAGGAGAGGGAGACCCCACTGCCTCCAGGTGGGTCCTTCATTTCAGCCTCCTTATACTAAGAAGCAGCTCCCTGCCCGCCCCGGGGCAGGAATCTGCCCCTTCACATGGCAAGTCGGAAGGAGGGCCTTTCCTTTCTCACCCCACGGCCCCATGCAGAGTTCTGCACCAGCAGGACCCCTCGAGGGGCTTCGAGGCTCTCCAGGAACCCCCTCTGCCAGCTCCTAATGTCCCAGCCACCTCCCAGGAGCCATGCCGAATCCACCCAAGGGCCTGGGGCTGTTGGGAGCCGAGGGCCCCCCAATACCAATCCCCTCACAATTCCTGATCGGGGGGCACTCACCCCCTGGTGATTTGTAAATACTTCTGTTGGGCCCAGCACCCCTTCAGAACTGGCTCAAACCTCTGGCCACACCTCAGCGATGGAGTCGGGGGACGTGGGGGAGGCTTTGCCTAGGGGTGTGTGGGTTACCCTGTACACATGATCCAGTCCGTGACTACCAGCCAACCTAAATAAAGCGGTTTAAAAAAGACTCTGGGCAATGTCTTTCTGGGCATTTGTATCTGGGAGCAGCACCGGAGAGGGGCAGGTGGGAAGGGCTTGGCCAGCCCACGCCCCCGCCTCGCTCAGTGTCTTCTCGCTCCTGCTCTCTGCCCCCCACGCACAGAAGGACTGGAGGGAGCACCAGGAGTCAAAGGAAAACCAGCCTTTGTCCAGGGCCAATCCAACTACCAGGCACTTGAATTATTCTCAGATTCTGAGATAACTACACATACAGAAGAGAGCATAAAATATGTGTACACTGTTCTGTGAATAAATAAATTATAAAGCAAGTAGGGGTGAGCTACCAGCTTATCAAGCAGCACCCCATAACTGAACCCTCTGCCCAGCCCATGTCTTCCAGATCACCCCCCTCCCACCACCCTGATTTTTAAGGTCATCCCATTCTCAATGTTCTTTTTACACATTTACTACCTATATGTATATCATCTTAATATAGTTGAGTTTTGTCTACATTTTTTGAACTTTATATGCATGGAATCATACCATATCTATTCCTTAACGCACTGCTGTATTTGTGAGATTCATCCATGTTGTTTCATGTGTCTGTAATTTGCCCATTTTTATTACTGCATGACTATCTACAACTTATCAACTTATTTATCCATTATACTGTTGACAAAAATTTGTGGTCCCATCTGGGTGCACGATAATTAACAGCACTGCCCCGAGCATGTGAGCACGAGGGTGGACTGGCTAGGTTGGAGGTTTAGGCACTGCACTTTAGGGGTGTCATTTTCTCCCCAGGTATCACCATCCCCATACTACAGTTGAAGAAATGGGCTCAGAGAGGTTAAGTGGCTCGCCCAAGGTCACAAGGTCACAGCTCTCGAACCCTGCTCTGCCAAGCTGAGCCCCTGCTCCCACTATGCCCTGGGCTCTGGACTCCCCCCGGCTCATCCCAGCCTAGAGTCCCACCCGCCGTGGTCCTGCTGAGAATCTGCCTGAGGGCATGTCAGTTAAGCCTTGGTAGCCACTATGGCTAGCTGGTGCCTCCTTTGTGCATCTACAGAAATCACAAGCATCACCCACACTGAGCCTGGGGCATCTGCCTGTCCCTGAGCTCCCCTGGCAGCCAGACTGAGCGAGCCTCCCTCAAGGGCAGGGACCGGGAACTGTTGAAATGATGACTGACATTGGCTGAGCACTAAGTGTGTCCCAGGCACTGTGCTGACTGCCACAGCAGCCCCAAAGGGAGGCATGTATCCTCAGTTTTGAGATGAAGAAACTGAAGTTCAGAGAAGAGTGGGTTGGAGCCTGGCTGGCTGGATGAGGACATGGATAAACCAGGCTATGAAGCAGGCAGGGCTCTGGACCGGTTGCAGAATCCTTGGGCTGGATGGTCTATGACCCGTGGTCCTTTCCAGCCAGCAGCCAGTCTTTATTCCATGAACATGGTCCCTTCTAGAAATGCCCAAGTGCAAGGCAGACCATGAAAAGCCCAGGTCCCCCTGGGAAGGTCTGGAGTGTACAGGCTCATGCTAGAGTGATAATAATACTTACAGGTCTTGAGCACCTCCTATGAACTAGTGAAAGACTTTCCACAGGAAATCCTGAGGCTCCACAGGATCTCATTTCACCTTCCCAAGGGCTTGTGTCTCATCTCCGGTCCCCTCCCCCTTTAGAGGGGTCCCCACCTCCTTGGAGGGATTTTTCTTGCTCTATTGGGAATGCAGCTCAGGGGAAAGAACAGTGTCTGGGTTAGAATCCTGCCTCTGCCCACCCTTGTTTCAGGACCCAGGGCAAAGCTCTTCATCTCTCTGAGCCTCAGTTTCCTTTTCTGTAAAATGGGAATGCTCCCAGGGAAATGCAAATCAAAATCATAAAGAAATACTACTTTGCACACACTGAGATGGCAAGAATCAAAAAGACAGAGAATAACAAGTGTTGACAAAGATGTGGAGAAATTGGAACTCTCATACATTGCTGGTAGGATTATAAAATGATGCAGCCTCTTGGGAAAACAGTCTGGCAGTTTCTCAGAATGTTAAACATAGAGTTACCATATGACCCAGCAATTCCGTTCCTAGGTATATACCCAAGAGAACTGAAAACATATGTCCACACAAAAACTTGTACATGAATACTCACTCATAGCAGTGTTATTCATAAATAACAGCCCCAAAGTGGAAACAACCCAAATATTCATCAACTGATGAGTGGATGAATAAAATGTGGTGTGTCCAGACAATGGAATATTATTTGGCAATAAAAAAAAAATGAAGTACTGATAACATGCTATACTGTGGATTATTCTAAGGGATAATCAAAATGTTATTCTAAGTGAAAGAAGCCAGATGCAAAAGGTTATGTATTGTAGGATTCCATTTATATGAAATGTCTAGAAGAGAAAAAAATCTATAGAAACAGAAAGCTCAGGATTTCCCTGGTGGCACAGTGGTTAAGAATCCGCCTGCCAATGCAGGGGACACGGGTTCGAGCCCTGGTCCGGGAAGATCCCACATGCCACGGAGCAACTAAGCCTGTGCGCCACAACTACTGAGCCCGTGTGCCACAACTACTGAAGCCCGCATGCCTAGAGCCTGTGCTCTGCAACAAGGGAAGCCACCGCAATGAGAAGACCGTGCACCACAACGAAGAGTAGCAGCTAAAAATAAATAAATTGTTTTAAAAAGACCCCTCCTCCTTTAAAAAAAAAAGAAAGCAGACTGGTGGTTGCCAGGGCTGGGGGAAAGGAAAATGGGGAGTGATTACTAGCGGGTATGGGGTTCTTTTTTGGTTGATGGAAATGTCCTAAAATTGATCGGGGGTGTTCTAAAATTGATTTACACAACCTGTAAATAAACAAAAAACCAATGAAATGTTAATATAGTACATTTTACATGGGTGAATTGAATGGGATGTGAATTATATCTCAGTAAAGCTGTTGAGGGAAATGGGACCCTCTTAACGACAGCCCAGTGCCCATATGCCCACAGCAGGCACATGGGAGGCACTTGGAAAATTCTGGCCGCTATTAATATTGCTGTGATTTTTATGTGGAAGCCAAAGCCAAGGTGTGCTGATCTCAAAGCAGAGCTGGAGGTGACAGCCTGGGGGGTGAGGCCAGGGGGCAGCAGAGAAACAGGAGACCTGGGAGAGGGAAGTTCTTAAAGGGGGTCCCCAGGCCCTGCCCTGAAAGCTCAGAAAAACCCCCCTCACACCCCCAGGTTGGTTGTTCCCCAGTATAAGAATAACCCAGGGGAGGTGTTTTTTCTAAATTCAGATGTCCAGGCCTCCTCTTGGCCTTCATACCCACACGTAACCACATCTATAGCTAGTGACCCTGGCAGTTCTCATGCTTCTGAGTGACTCCAGCCCCCCAGCTCCCTTGGTCTCCAAGGCCCTGAATTCTGGCCCAAACACTACCCACGCTGCCTGCCCAGCTGCCCTCATGTGTGGACCCTCACAGGGCTCCCCTTTCAACTCCACCCCAGAACCTCCCTTTCCATCCCCTGCTGGGTGAGAATGGGGGAAATTGACAGCAAGGGTCAGGCCTCTGCCTCCTCATTCTTTTATTAATTAATATTTATTTATTTATTTATTTATTTGGCTGCACCAGGTCTCACGAAGGATCTTCATTGTGACATGTGGGATCTTTAGTTGCAGCATGTGGGATCTAGTTCCCTGACCAGAGATTGAACCCAGGCCCCCTGCACTGGGAGCATGGAGTCTTAACCACTGGACCACCAGGGAAGTCCCATTTGCCCCGCCCCCTATTCTTGATCCTTCATCCTAGGATTCAGAATGTGAGGCAGGGACGCCCCATTTCAGAAGGTGAGAGAGGGTCTAGTAAGTTTCAACTTAGGGGCTGGACCCTCCCAGCACAGGGCAGGACTGACTGTGCTCCAAGTCGCTAGTAAGCACTAGCTGTATGATTAGCTAACCAGAAGGGCAGGGACCGTGCAGAATCATCCCAGCAGTTCAGTAAGAAGCCAGCTTGGGGCAGGGGATAACGGAGGCCTGGTCCAGGGAGAGGGGGAAGGAACTCAGGAGCCCCATCAGGATCCCTGGAAATGGGTGAGGCCCGCTGCCCTCTTGGGGCCCACACATCACCTAATCTGGGGCCATCTGAGTAATGGCAGCTTGTGAGCAACCCAGGTTTGGGGCTCTATCCCCAAAGATTCTGACCCAGTAATTCTAAAGTGGAGCCCAGGAATCTATATGTTCAACTGGATTCTGATGGAGGTGGCCAGTGCAGTATAGTTGGAGAAATATTGTACTATATGATTCTTTAAAGAAAAAGGCACAGATAACTTTAAAAAAAATAATACTTTTTATAAAAGTGGGTGTTTGTTTCACTTAGCCACATGCCACATATAGACCTACCTAATTTTTGCTAACTGGAGAGCATTTCAGCAGAGGATGCACCACAATTACCCTCCCCACTTGCCTCCTGATGGACATCTAAGTTATTTCTAATGATTTGCTATTACAGGTAATGATTATCTGAGTATGGCTCTGTGAACAGCGTGGCACTCTTGGGGTATTTCAGAGTGTGTGGGAAATCCTTAAACGTGGAATTGCTAGCACTAGATATTCTATCAAATTGCTCTCCTCAAGCAACCTTGACTATCTTAAAAAAAATTTTTTTTCGAATAAGTTAACGTTAAAAGTTCAAAAGAGTATTTATAGAGACTTACATTCTGTTCCCACCCATCCACCATTTCCCAGTTCTTCCAGGAGGCAATTACTATTAGGAAGTTCGTAACTCTCCTTCCCGTTATAGTGTGTGTGTTTGTGTGTGTGTGTGTGTGTGTTTGTATGTGTTTAAATACCCAGGTGATAGTGTGATATACACAGTTCTGCATCTTGCTTTTTCCACCTAACAATCTACCTTGGCGATGGTTCCACATGTTTATTGGTTGTAGAATAGCCTGTTATATGGATGAACCATGATTTATGTAGCCAGTCCCCTAGTGATGAACACTGAGGTTGTTTTCAATCTAGCGCTATCATAAATAATGTTTATTGTGAACTTCCTAGAGTATTAATCTGCACGTACATGTGCAAATATGTCTGTAGGATAAATATTTAGAAGTTAGAATTGCTGAGTCAAAGAGTTTGTGCATTTTTAATTTTGGTAAATATTGCGAAATTGATCTCCACAGAAGTTGGACCAACTTACACTCCTGCAAGCTGTGTTTGTGAGAGAGCAACCTGTTTCCTGATTCCCCTACTCTCATGTTTTGATCCTGGTCAAACTGTTGGCTAAAATGGGATCTCATGGTGGTTTCAATTTGCACTTTTCTTATGAGTGAAACTGAGCATCGTTTTGCTTATTTAAGAACTATTTGGGGACTTCCCTGGTGGCGCAGTGGTCGAGCATCCGTCTGCCAATGCAGGGGACACGGGTTTGAACCCTGGTCTGGGAAGGTCCCACATACCACGGAGCAACTAAGCCCGTGCACCACAACTACTGAGCCTGTGCTCTAGAGCCTGCGAGCCACAACTACTGAAGCCTGCACACCACAACTACTGAAGCCCGTGTGCCTAGAGCCCGAGCTCCACAACAAGAGAAGCCACCACCGTGAGAAGCCCGTGCACTGCAAAATGAAGGGTAGCCCCCGCTCGCTGCAACTAGAGGAAGCCCACATGCAGCAAAGAAGACCCAACGCAGCCTAAATAAATAAACAAAACAAAACAAGAAAAAGAACTATTTGTGCTCCCTTTTCTGTGAACTGACAGCTCATCATCTTTGCCCATTTTTCTATTGGTTTGTTGGTTGTCATCTTATTGATTTGTAGGAGCTCTTTGTGAGATGAATTGAAATATTTTTCCCAGTCTTTTGTCATTTTGTTTTTGGTGTTTTTTTTTCTCCAAGGTAAATTTTTAAAAATTGTTAAGTACTTTATATCTATTAATCTCTTATTTTATCATTTCCATATTATGTTTCATTTCTATAATTGTAAACTTTACTCTTCAGGGATTTAAATTGCTTCAAAGTATGAGATAAGGTTCCCATTTTATTTTTTTCTAGATGGCTATTGCTTATCTCAACACTATTTTTCCTCCACTGATTTGAAATGTCATCATTATCATATTGCAAACTCCCACATATATATGGATCACTTCTCAACTTTCTTTTCTACCCTCCCCGCAATTCATGGGTCAGTACTATACTGCTTCAATCGTTATGGTTTTATAACATATTTTAGCATATTCTAAGGCTGTTTTCTACTTCCCTTTCTGTTTAATTTTTGTTTCTAGAACTTGCCTGGATTCTTCTTTGCTTTTCCATGTGAACTTTAGAATCAACTTCTCTAGTTAAAAAGAATTTGATTGTTATTGCAGTTGGGATCAGTAAAACTCATAAATTAACATAGCCAGAACTTGCATTTTATGACAATGACTACCTATTGTATCTCAACACTCCCCTCCCTGGTAATGCCTTCTCATTTTGTCTGAGACTTATTTTGTGTGCTTCTAAAAAGAGTACTTAAAAAATAACAGATTTTGGGGGCTTCCCTGGTGGCACAGTGGTTGAGAGTCTGCCTGCCAATGCAGGGGACACGGGTTCGACCCCTGGTCCAGGAGGATCCCGCATGCTGCAGAGCAACTAAGCCTGTGCCCCACAACTGCTGGGGCCTGCGCGCCTAGGGCCTGTGCTCTGCAACGGGGGAAGCCGCCGCAATGGGAAGCCCGCGCACTGCAGCGAAGCGTAGCCCCCGCTGGCTGCAACTAGAGAGGGCCTGCATGCAGCGGCGAGGACCCAACGCAGCCAAAAATAAATAAATAAATTTATAAAAAAAAATAATGGATTTTTGAATGAACAGAAGGATTATATATGGACTGATATGTGTAATACATGTGAAATACAGAAGATGTTAATTGGAGAATCTAGGTGGTGGGTATATGGGTGTTCTCCGTATAATTATTTAAACTTTTATGTATGTTTTAAAATTTTTATAATAAGATGTTGAGGGAGAAGAGAGCATTTAGATGTTTCCTTCCTATAGACTTTGCATTTAAAAAAATTAATTCCAAAACACTTGTGTTGCTGCTATTGTGATGTAATTTTTTCTTCTGTATGTCTTCTAAATAGATGCAGCTGACATAAACATGAGTGCTATTAGTTTCTGTATTTTAACTTTTTTTTTTTTTTTTTTTTTT
>NW_006772681.1:1146755-1163343 GCF_000442215.2 Lipotes vexillifer | reverse complement strand
TTTTTGCATTATGCGGGCCTCTCACTGTTGTGGCCTCTCCCATTGCGGAGCACAGGCTCCGGACGCGCAGGCTCAGCGGCCCTGGCTCACGGGCCCAGCCGCTCCGCATGTGGGATCCTCCCGGACCGGGGCACGAACCTGCGTCCCCTGCATCGGCAGGCGGACTCTCAACCACTGCGCCACCAGGGAAGCCCTGTATTTTAACTTTTGTATCCAGCCACCTTATTGAATTTTTATTGCTTATAATAGTTTTTCATCTGATTACTTATCTCCCCAAGTAAGATTATCTATCTTATTTCTTTCCAATCTATATAAGCTTTATTTTTTTTTCTCTTGTCTAACAGCATTGGCCAGCTCCTCCAAGACAATGTTAAATTACGGAACTCATAGAGGATATCTTTGCCTTGCTTTTTAGCTTTAATGTGAATGCTTCTCATGTTTCCAATGCTGCCTTTTGAATATACATCTGGAGTCTCCTGTGAATGATTTAGGAGACTCAAGTCTTATTGATGAGACACCCAAACACTTCAGTGTGAATGCCCGTTTCAAGTTGGCACCATCCAAGCCAGGTTCCAGGAATATGCCCACCCCACTCCTTAAAAAAAAAGGGAAAAAATGACTGGACCATCAGGTACAGCTCTGAAAACCAACAGGTATGGCATTTAGAGAATGGACTTTGGGGTCTGATAGACATGGGTTCAAATCTCAGCTCTGCCACTTCTGAGTTATGTGGTGTGAGGGCCACCTCCCCTCCCTGAACCTCAAGTGTCTTTGGGGAATTGAAGGGGACACTGTGAACTCAGCATCTAGCACACTGAGGCTGTTCTCATTCACCAGCATGGGGGGGGGCAGGGCCTGGTACTCTGTGTTTTTTTGTTTTGTTTTGTTTTTTGCGGTACGCGGGCCTCTCACTGTTGTGGCCTCTCCCGCTGCGGAGCACAGGCTCCGGACGCGCAGGCTCAGTGGCCATGGCTCACGGGCGCAGCCGCTCCGTGGCATGTGGGATCTTCCCGGACCAGGGCACGAACCCGCGTCCCCTGCATCGGCAGGCGGACTCTCAACCACTGCGCCACCAGGGAAGCCCCAGGGCCTAGTACTCTGCATTGCTAACACAAGAAAGTTTGTAAGCTGGTGGGATATCACATGTGCATAGCAAGTAGTCTGAAAAGACATCCATTAAGCTGAGAGCTGTGGTCACTTCTAAGGAGTGGGATAGAAGGGATATATTCCAGTAGGCTGAATATTTGTAAAAGGCAAGTTTTATATTTGTACCTTGAAATGCATACAAATGTTTAAAGAAAACGAACCAAGAAACAAAAGTAAATAAAATGAGGGTGGGGGGGCGGTATGTAAGATGTCAAGGTTGGCAGGAATCCTAGTATGTCTGAGTCCCCTTGACAAGTCTCTTCCTCCAGTGATGAGACGTGTTCTCCCTCTGAAGGAAGCCCTTGCTGATCCTACACAGAGCAGACCCTGTAGTCAAGTTCACCCCACTCCTCCTCTGCCCTACTCTCCCACCCTCTTCACACTCTTACTTCTTTTTTTGCTTGAGTTAATCCTGATTTAGTTTAGATATCCACACTCCTTTGAAGCCACTTGTCTCAGTAAAGACCTGCCCACTCCCAGACTCAGTATTGCATCTCAATTAATCTAAGCTATGGGCTTTTAATGAAGTCCACAGACCACCCCTACCAAGGGTCTGTGGATGGAATGCATGGGATTCACAATCTTGCATTGGGAAAAAAGAAAAAAAATCTATGTCTTTCTTTTCATTAAACTCCAACTGAAATTTACCATTTCCTTCTATTATGAATGTAAGCAACAAACCACAGTATCATTAGCAGTAACTTGTGACTTTGTCACCAATGGAAATCACAAATATTTTCATATCACAAAACAGTTATTACAGGTATCTCAGAACATTGTTTACCTTTATCACTACTTTAAAATTATGGTTGTTATTAGATCTGCCACTAGATTTTGTTATTTAGTGCACTAATAAAGAAACAAGTTTATTCCTATATCGCTTAAAATATATATATTTTGATATAGTTGGTTTCTTTTGTAATCCGGTCATTTCATTCCATGCAATTAAATAGAGTATTCTGGGAAGGGGTCCTTAGGTTTCACCAGACTGCCAAAGGGGCCCATGGCACAGAAAAGGTGAATAAACCCTGGTCTAAGCCAATGCTGGCAATTCCATTATCCGAGCTGGAGACTACTTAGGAAGTGTCATGTGACCTAGTGTGTCACATTCACAATGAGATGCAATGGGACATCTGTTGGAGGGAGAGTGGAGTCCCTCTTGGGAAAGGTTTCTTAAGAGGAGGCACAAGGAAGTCATACTTTCTTCCTCTGCTTCTTAGTGTCTGAGCATGTGAGCTGGGAATTTCTTCCACCATTGGGCAGCCATGTGAAGAGCAGCTATCCACTGGAGATGCAGAAAAGATTGGTGGGAGAAGCCTGGGTTTTGAGGATGTGGTTGATCTGGTGAATAAGCCAGATAGGAACCTCCCTACTTCTAGACTGCTGTTATCAATCAATAAATTCCCTAAGATTTAGGCCGTTAGGTCAGTTTTCTTTTACTTGCAGACAAGAGCACTTTCTCTAATCCACCATGCTATTTTTGTTCCCCCATGTTTTCCACACTTGGTCCTAACAATCAGTGGGGTGACATGGAAAAGAAGTCAGCTCCTTATTCCATCTGAGCCTTATGATTGGTCAGATCTTTCCTCAAGGCTGAACATCTTCAGGTCCTTCAACTGGACTCATGTGAGATGGTTTTGAGACCTTTTTCTACCACTAACACATATGTCTATCCAGATCACTGGTTCTCAAACTTTAGCATGCATCAGAATCATGCTAATGTTTGTTAGCATAGGTTTTTTTAAGATAAATTTATTTATTTTATTTTTTAATTTATTTTTGGCTGCACTGGGTCTTTGTTGCTGCATGCGGTCTTTCTCTAGTTGCGGCAAGCGAAGGCTACTCTTCGTTACGGTGTGTGGGTTTCTCATTGCGGTGGCTTCTCTTGTTGTGGAGCACAGGCTCTAGGCATGCGAGCTTCAGTAGTTGTGGCAGGTGGGCTCAGTAGTTGTAGCTCGCGGGCTCTAGATCGCAGGCTCAGTAGTTGTGGCTCACGGGCTTAGTTGCTCCACGGCATGTGGTATCTTCCCGGACCAGGGCTTGAACCCGTGTCCCCTGCATTGGCAGGTGGATTCTTAACCACTGCGCCACCAGGGAAGCCCCAGCATTAGGTTGTTAAAACACAAATTTCTGGGGTCCCACTCCTGGAGTTTCAGATTCAGTGGGGCTGGAGTGGATCCCAATAATTTGCATTTTCTAACAAATTCCCAGATGATGCTGATGCTGCTGCACTTGGGGACCACAGTTTGAGAACCACTGGTCTAGGTCTGTATAAAAATATGGCTTTCAAAAATGAAACCACTACTCAAGGCGGGGGTCTGGCTAGTGCTAAGCAGAGCAGAACTATTACCCCCCTCAATACCAATAGCATGCTCTTATTATTGCAGCCCAAACTACAAACTGCTTTTTCATGCTGTTGAACCCTATGTCACCAAGACTCTGAAACCTGTATCACACATCTGGCTCCCAAACTCTCTCCCTGTTCTTTGTTGAGTGCCTATTGTGTGCCAAGTGCTTTAAGGAATTATCACATTTAATTCTCATGACAAGCCTTGAAATGAGCAGCTATTTCTTTGGGGGAGGCTGATGCCCAGAGAAATAAAGAAAAACAATTCCCAGGTAAATAAGTGAAGGACCCAGAATTTGAGCCTGGGTTATAGAACTCTACAATTAAGAACTCTGCTCTGTCTTAACAGCATCAATTAATCAGCTGCCCTTTGGGGCCCAAGACAAATTTACCTAATTGTGCCTCATCTAGCTCATTTCTCTTTCTTGTCTACAAGGTCATCTAATGTGATTTTTTTCAAATGCCCCAGGTTTCTTGAGTGTCTCCTTCACCCACAACTCAGCCCTTTCACTGCCCTCACTGCTGCCCTAAGGAGAAGGAGGTTAAGTTTGCTGAGTTGCATTTAGAGCCATATGAGTTTAGTCTCTGAAAGTGTTAACTGTGGGCACATTTTAATAAAGGCCATTTTCTAGGCTACAGCTACATAAATGTTCCAATTTAATATGCAAATGTACCACAGGTTATTTAGGATGTGCTGGGCCTTTATTGTTCTAGTTGCCGTTATGTTGATTTAGCCCAGAGCTTTATAGTTAATAATTTAGTAGACAACCTTATTTTTTAATCTCCCTTTGTCCTCATGCCTCACCCTTTTTTCCATTAAGGGACTTAGGCCTGTATGAAGGTTCAGTTTAATGAACGATCAATCCTTGAATAAGTGTAGTGGCAAAAGGACTCCCTTGAAATCTAGGAGAAGCTTTAGGTTCATGAGTTTTCACCTTCTTGATGGGATTCTTGGTTTCATCATAAATATCATGACTCAGTTTATCCCTAGTAGTCCTTTTTGTATTATATTCTTTTTTTTTTCTTATTTTTAAAATATTTTATTGTTACCAGTTTTTTTTTTTTTTAACATCTTTATTGGGGTATAATTGCTTTACAGTGGTGTGTTAGTTTCTGCTTTATAACAAAGTGAATCAGTTATACATATACATATGTTCCCATATCTCTTCCCTCTTGCGTCTCCCTCCCTCCCATTTGTATTATATTCTGCTTTGCCCAATATTAACATCGTTAGATGAGTTTTCTTTGGTTAGTATTTTCCTGGTATATCTTTTTCTATTTTCATCATTTCTGTGTCATTGTCTTAGGTATATCTTTTATACACAGCTTATGCCGAATTTTGATTTTTTAAAATCTTATCTTATAGTCTCTGACTTTAATAGGTAGGTTTAATCCACTTACATTTCTTGTGATCACTGATTTATTTGGACTTATTTTCTACCATCTTATTTTGAATGTATGTTTGTGTGTGTTTTCTATTATCATGAGATTTTTTTTGTGGGGGGAGCACATGTGGTTACTTTAATTTTTTTCTTTTTTGACTTTTGATGGATAGCATTCTTTAGCACCCCATCCTTTTTCCTCCCCACTGATTTAAAAGCTGTGTATCACATTTCTTTTGGTGTTTTCATTTTAATTTTTAACATACTTACTTAAGTATATATTTTCCTAACAGTATAAAGGTTTTCAGTATCTATTTTCCTCTTAACAAGACAATCACTCTAACACCATGTAACTGCCAACTGAATTGCCCCCCTCCCATCATTCTTGTTATTGTCTGGAATCTTAGTTCCACTGTTTATCACAGAAATTAATGTTCATATTATCAGAAATTATTTAGAGCCACCAATATATTTGACTAATTTCTGTACTTAATGTCTTCCTTCTTTCACTTTCCCTTTTGCTGAAGTGCTTGCTTTATTAATCCTTTCAGTGAGGGTATAGGTGGTAAACTCTCTTAATCTATGAAAGTCTGAAAATACCTGTAATTTGATTTCCTTTTTCAGTGCCCATCTAGCTGTGTATTGAGGTAGGCTGATCATATTTTACCCTCTGCATGATCAAGATATTATTTCTCTGTCTCTGTCATCCATTGCTGTTGATGAGAAATCTGCTGTCAGCTCAGCTGGATTACCTTTCCTTTGTAGGCAATTTGTCTTTATCTCTGTAAATCTTAAGATTTTTCTCTTTATCTTTGATATTCTACTCTACCATTACAATGTTTCTGGTTGAGATTTTATTTATTTCTTTATTTTAAATTTTATTATTTTGGCCACAATGTGTGGCTTGCGGGATCTTAGTTCCCCAACCAGGGATCGAACCCAGGCCCCAGGAGTGAAAGCATCAAGCCCTAACCCACTGGACCACCAGGGAATTCCCGAGATTTATTTTTAACCATTCTATCAGTATTTTGCACACGGTATGTGTTTTTCATCTGAGGACTTTCATTTTGATTCCGAAATATTCTCAGTCACCATCTCTTAAATATTGTATCTCCATTATATCCTTTATTCTATCCTTCTGGAATTCCTATTATACATATGTTGGACTCTTTCCATATGCTCACTATGTCTTAACTGCTCTTTCATATTTTCCATTTCTTTATCTCTCTGTGCTGGGTGAATTACTCAGGAATATCTTTCAATTCATTAATTGTCTCTTCAACTGTGTTTTATTTAGAATGTATTCCATTTGAATTCACTTCAATAATGATACTTTTCATTTTTAGGATTTCTAATTGTTTCTTTTTCACAGCAACAGTCAAATCTGTTTGTCTTTGTTTCATAAATTCTTTTTTCTTTTTACAAGTTGTTCATTCCTTTACCTTTGCTAGGATCCTAAACCTGTATCGGAATTTTCAGATTGCTCTATTATTTGCACTTATCGTGAGCAAATTCATCTGTTAAGAGTTGAGTTTGTTGGCCATCTCTCTGTCAGTTTACTTCAAGTGCTTTAGAATTTTGGTTTGCAAGCTTATTTTGAACAGGAATCTTTCTGTCCATTTTCTTTCTCTGCACTTGTCTAAATCCTCAGGACCCTAGTCCCAAACTGGGCTTCCTATTGGCAGCTCAGGATTCCCAGTTTTGGGTGCTATCAGAGATGTCACAGATGCAGTTAATGAGTCAAGGTGGCATAGCTCAGGTCCCAATTGCTAGACCTGCATCTGCTCCCCCCTGTTACCTAAGATATGGTTTCAAGCAAGAGGCTGATGCTAGACCTCCACTTCTTTTTTTTTTTTTTTTTTTTTTGCTGTACGTGGGCCTCTCACTGTTGTGGCCTCTCCCGTTGCAGAGCACAGGCTCCAGATGCGCAGGCTCAGCAGCCATGGCTCATGGGCCCAGCCGCTCCATGGCATGTGGGATCTTCCCGGACTGGGGCACGAACCCGTGTCCCCTGCATTGGCAGGCGGACTCTCAACCACTGCGCCACCAGGGAAGCCCTAGATCTCCACTTCTTGAAGAACCCTTTTGGTCTTGAATTCCTGGTCACTTCTTGTTTCCAGACCCACAGCTTGGCAGGTCTGAGGCTTCAGCCTCCATTTATGTCTGTGTTTCTATTCCCTTAAGTTACCATATTTGTGAGTGTGGCTATGTAGTTTTATTTATTTAAAAATATAGGGAGGTGGAGTCAAGATGGCAGTGTGGGAAGACGTGGAGTTAGCATATCCCCACAACTAGGGCGCCTACCAGCCGCTGGTGAGAAACTCTTAACACCCTAGGAGACGGGAGGAACCCCAAAGTGAACCAGTAGGATGAAGGGGGACTGAGGGGGGCGGAGAAGTGGAGGCCACACAGGATCAGTGCCCCTGAGGCCAGGGAGATAGGAGATGCAGGCAGGAGGGTCTCTCCGGGAGGAGCGGAGGGCGATTGCCCCGCCCACTAGGGCCTGGGGAGCCTTCTGAGCTCCCAGGCTGATCCTCTGCCCTCCAAAGCCCCCTCCAGGCCGCGAGGGTCCTTGGGGGCATAGGAGGGAGCCCGGGGAGATCATTAGAGGCAGGTGGGAGGAGCCCTCCCTGACCGGAGGAGTAAGAGAGGAGAGGAGGGGGTTTGTCCCACCCACTCGAGCCCAGGAAGCCTGCTGGGCTCCCAGGTGAGGTCCCCTGCCCTCTGAGACCAGGGGTGGGGGGCACGCCTGGGCCCCTTCTGTTCCTTGAGCCTAAGCCCCACCCCACACAGCCCTCAGGGCCTTTTCCAATCCTGTGGGTCCTGAGCATTGGCCCTGCCCACTGTCCAAACCTTGCCCTTGCTTAGGCCCCACCCTCCACAGTCAAGGCCTTCCCCAGCCTTTTTTTTCCCCCTCCTCCTCTTTTTTACTATTGTGGTACTGTTGTACCTTCCAGTTGTTGATTCATCAATATTTTTATTTTTATAACCTTCCTAACATATCTGTTAGTTTCCTAGTCTAATTTTATTTTTTACTTTGCTATTTTTATTTTATTTTATTTTTTTGCTGCCCTGGGTGGCTTGCAGGATCTTGGTTCACGAGCCTGGGGTCAGGCTGAAGCTCCTGCTGTGGGAGCTCTGAGTCCAAACCACTGGACTAACAGAGAACCTCAGACCCCAGGCAATATTCATTGGAGTGAGGTCTCACGGAGTTCCTCATCTCAGCACCAAGACCCAGCTCTACCCAATAGCCTACAAACTCCAGAGTTGGAAACCTCAGGCCAAACAACCAGTAAGACAGGAACACAATCCCAGAAATGAGACAGCAAAAAAATATGTCACAGATGAAAGAGCAAGGTAAAAACCTACATGACCAAATAAATGAAGAGGAAATAGGCAATCTACCTGAAAAAGAACTCAGAGTAATGATAGTAAAGATGATCCAGAATCTCGGAAATAGAATGGAGACATGGACTGAGAAAATACAAGAAATGTTTAACAAAGATCTAGAAGAACTAAAGAACAAACAAACAGAGATGAGCAACATAATAACTGAAATGAAAAATACACTAGAAGGAATCAATAACTGAGTCAGAAGAACGAATAAGTGAGCTGGAAGACAAAATGGTGGAAATAACTGCTGAGGAGCAGCATAAAGAAAAAAGAATGAAAAGAATTGAAGACAATCTCAGAGACCTCTGGGACAACAATAAATGCACCAACATTTGAATTATAGGGGTCCCAGAAGAAGAAGAGAAAAAGAAAGGGTCTGAGAAATTATTTGAAGAGATTATAGTTGAAAACTTCCCTAACATGGGAAAGGAAATAGCCACCCAATTCCAGGAAGCACAGAGACTCCCATAAAGGATAAACCCTAGGAAAAACACACCAAGACACATATTAATCAAACTAACAAAAATTAAATTCAAAGAAAAAATATTAAAAGCAGCAAGGGAAAAACAACATACAAAGGAATCCCCATAAGGTTATCAGCGGATCTTTCAGTGGAAACTCTGCAGGCCAGAAGGGAGTGGCAGGATATAATTAAAGTGATGAAAGAGAAAAACCTACAAACAAGAGTACTCTACCCAGCAAGGATCTCATTCAGATTCAATGGAGAAGCAAAAGCTTTTCAGATAAGCAAAAGTTAAGAGAATTCAGCACCACCAAACCAGCTTTACAACAAATGCTAAAGAAACTTCTCTAAGCAGGACACACAAGAGAAGAAAAAGACCCACAAAAACAAACCCAAAACAATTAAGAAAATAGTAATAGGAGCATACATATCGATAATAACCTTGAACGTAAATGGATTTAGTGCCCCAACCAAAAGACACAGACTGGCTGAATGGATACAAAAACAAGTCCCATATATATGCTGGCTACAAGAGACCCACTTCAGACCTAGGGACACATACAGACTGAAAGTGAGGGGATGGAAAAAGATATTCCACGCAAATGGAAATCAAAAGAAAGCTGGAGTAGCAGTACTCGTATTGGATAAAATAGACTTTAAAATAAAGACTGTTACAAGAGAAGGAGGGACACTACATAATGATCAAAGGATCAATCCAAGAAGAAGATATAACAATTATAAATGTTTATGTACCCAACATAGGAGCACCTCAATACATAAAGCAAATGCTAACAACCATGAAAGGAGAAATCGACAGTAGCACAATAATAGTAGGGGACTTTAACACCCCACTTACACCAATGGACAGATCATCCAAACAGAAAATAAATAAGGAAACACAAACTTTAAATGACACAATAGACCAGATAGATCTAATTGATATTCATAGAACATTCCACCCAAAAGTGGCAGAATACACTTTCTTCTCAAGTGCACAAGGAACATTCACCAGGATAGATCACATCTTGGGTCACAAATCAAGCCTTGGAAAATTTAAGAAAATTGAAATCGTATCAAGCATCTTTTCTGACCACAACACTATGAGACTCGGAATCAATTACAGGAAAAAAACTGTAAAATACACAAATACATAGAGGCTAAACAGTGAGCTACTAAATAACCAAGAGATCACTGAAGAAATCAAAGAAGTAATAAAAAAAATACATAGAAAAAAAATGACAATGAAAACATGATAACCCAAAACCTATGGGACACAGCAAAAGCAGTTCTAAGAGGGAAGTTTATAGCAATACAATCTCACCTCAAGAAACAAGAAAAATCTCAAATAAACAATCTAACCCTACACTTAAAACAACTAGAGAAAGAAGAACAAAGAAAACCCAAAGTCAGTAGGAGGAAAGAAATCATAAAGATCAGAGCAGAAATAAATGAAATAGAAACAAACAAAACAATAGCAAAGATCAGTAAAACTAAAAGCTGGTTCTTTGAGAAGATAAACAAAAATGATAAACCCTTAGCCAGACTCATCAAGAAAAAAAGGACACAAATCAATAAAATTAGAAATGAAAAAGGAGAAATCACAACTGACACTGCAGAAATACAAAGGATTATAAGAGACTACTACAAACAACAATATGCCAATATAATGGACAACCATGAATAAATGGACAAATTCTTGGAAAGGTACAATTTTCCAAGACTGAACCAAGAAGAATTAGAAAATATAAATAGACCTATCACAAGTAATGAAATTGAAACCATAATTTAAAATCTTCCAACAAACAAAAGTCCAGTACCAGACGGTTTCACAGGCAAATTCTATCAAACATTTAGAGAAGAGCTAGCACCAATCCTTCTCAAACTCTTCCAAAAAACTGCAGAGGAAGGGAAACTCCCAAACTCATTCTATGAGGCCACCATCACCCTGATACTAAAACCAGGAAAAGGTATCATAAAAAAGGAAAATTATAGACCAGTATCACCGATGAACATAGATGCAAAAATCCTGAACAAAATACTAGCAAACAGAATCCAACAACACCTTAAAAGGATCATACACCATGATCAAGTGGGATTTATCTGAGGGATGCAAGGATTCTTCAATATATGCAAATCAATCAATGTGATACACCACATTAACAAATTAAGGAATAAAAACCATATGATCATCTCAATAGATGCAGAAAAAGCTTTTGACAAAATTCAACACCTATTTATGATAAAAACTCTCCAGAAAATGGGCCTAGAGGGAAACTACCTCAACATAATAACGGCCGTATATGACAAACCCACAGCAAGCGTCATACTCAATGGTGAAAAACTGAAAGCATTTCCTCTAAGATCAGGAACAAGACAAGATGTACACTCTCGCCACTCTTACTCAACATAGTTTTGGAAGTCGTAGCCACGGCAATCAGAGAAGAAAAAGAAATAAAAGGAATACAAATTGGAAAAGAAGAAGTAAAACTGTCACTGTTTGCAGATGACATGATACTATACATAGAGAATCCTAAAGATGCCACCAGAAAACTACTAGAGCTAATCAATGAATTTGGTAAGGCTGCAAAATTAATGCACAGAAATCTCTTGCATTCCTATACAACAACAACGAAAAATCAGAAAGAGAAATTAAGGAAACACTCCCATTTACCATTGCAACAAAAAGAATAAAATACCTAGGAATAAACTTGCCTAAGGAAGTGAAAGACTTGTACTCAGAAAACTATAAAACACTGATGAAAGAAATCAAAGATGACATAAACAGATGGAGAAATATACCATGTTCTTGGATTGGAAGAATCAATCTTGTGAAAAATGACTATACTGCTCAAAGCAATCTACAGATTCAATGCAATCCCTACCAAACTACCAATGGCATTCTTCACAGAATTAGAAAAAAAAATTTTACAATTCGTATGGAAACGCAAAAGATGCCAAATAGCCAAAGCAATCTTGAGAAAGAAAAATGGAGTTGGAGGAATCAGTCTCCCCGACTTCAAAGCTGCAGTAATCAAGACAGTATGGTACTGGCACAAAAACAGAAATATAGATCAATGGTACAAGATAGAATGCCCAGCGATAAACCCACACACATATGGGCACCTAATTTATGACAAAGGAGGCAAGAACATCCAATGGAGAAAAGACAGCCTCTTCAATAAGTGGTGCTGGGAAAACTGGACAGCTACATGTAAAAGAATGAAATTAGAACACTACCTAACACCATACACAAAAATAAACTCCAAATGGATTAAAGACTTAAATGTAAGACCAGACACTACAAAACTCGTAGAGGAAAACATAGGAAAAACACTCTTTGACATAAACCACAGCAAGATTTTTTCTGACCCATCTCCTAGAGTAACAGAAATAAAAAGAAAAATAAACAAATGGGACTTAAACTTAAAAGCTTTTGCACAGCAAAGGAAACCATATACAAGACAAAAAGACAACCCTCAGAATGGACGAAAATAACTGCAAATGAAACAACATACAAAGGATTAATCTCCAAAATATACAAACAGCTTATGGAGCTCAATATCAAAAAAGCAAAAAATCCAGTTAAAAAATGGGCGGATGACCTAAATAGACATTTCACCAAGGAAGACATACAGATAGCCAAGAGGCACATGAAAAGATGGTCAACATCACTAATTATTAGAGAAATGCAAATCAAAACTACAATGAGGTATCACCTCACACCAATTAGAATGGGCATCATCAGAAAATCTACAAACAACAAATGCTGGAGGGGATGTGGAGAAAAGGGACCCCTCTTGCACTGTTGGTGGGAATGTAAATTGATACAACCACTATGGAAAACAGTATGGAGTTTCCTTAAAAAACTAAAAACTGAATTACCATATGACCCAGCAATCCCACTACTGTGCATATACCCTGAGAAAACCATAATTCAAAAAGACACATGTACCACAATGTTCATTGCAGCACTATTTACAATAGCCAGGACATGGAACCAACCTAAGTGTCCAGCGACAGATGAATGGATAAAGAAGATGTGGCACATATATACAATGGAGTATTACTCAGCCATAAAAAGAAACGAAATTGAGTTATTTGTAGTGAGGTGGATGGACCTAGAGTCTGTCATACAGAGTGAAGTAAGTCAGAAAGAGAAAAACAAATACCATATGCTAACACATATATATGGAATCTAAAAAAAAAAAAAAAAGGCACTGATGAACTTAGTTGCAGGGCAGGAATAAAGAGATAGACATAAATTTTTAAAAATACTTGAAAAATTATTGAATAAAAATATTTCAAGCTAAAAAAAAAAGAGATAGACAGAAAATGGACTTGAGGACCTGGGGTGGGAGGGCGAAGCTGGGGCAAAGGGAGAGTAGCACTGACACACATACACTACCGAATGTAAAATAGTTGACTAGTGGGAAGCAGCAGCATAGCAGGGAGATTGGCCCGGTGCTTTGTGACCACCTAGAGGGGTGGGATAGGGAGGATGGGAGGGAGGCTCAAGAGGGAGGGGATATGGGGACATGTGTATGCATATGGCTGATTTGCTTTCTTGTCCAACAGAAACTAACACAGTATTGTGAAGTAATTATACTCCAATAAAGATGTATTAAAAAATTTTTTTGATGGAAAAAATAATTTATCTATTGTTGCAGTGTATAAATGGAGGTTATTTCTCCTCACTAATTCATGGATGGTGTGGTTAAATTTTCTTACATCATTTTTATTGAGGTATATATGATTAATACACAATAAAAGCATCCATTTAAAGTGTATAACTTGATATAGTCATACAATCACCATTATGTGATAAACATATACAGTCATATAATCACATTACAATCAAGAAAAGAACACTTTCATCAACCCCCAAACTTCCTCTGTACCCCTTTGCTATCAATCCCCTTCCCCAAACCCCAGCCCCAGGTAACCAGTGATCTACTTTTATAGATTAGTTTTGCCTTTCCTTGAATTTCATATAAATTGAATCAGACAGTATATCCTCTTTTGTGGTTGGCTTCTCTCACCAAGTGTAGTGATTTTGAGATTTATCCATGTTGTGTACACCAGTATTTCATTCATTTTTACGGTTGAGTAGTATTCTGTTGTATGGGTATATCACAATTTGTTTATCCATCCTTCTATTGATGGACATTGGGGTTGTTTCTAGTTGGGGCTATTATGTATAACTCTGCCATGAACATTCATACACAAATCTTTGTGTGGACATGTTTTCATTTCTCTTGGGTAAGTATCTAAGAGTGGGATTTCTGGGCAGTATGGTAAATGTATGTTTAACTTTATAAGAAACTTCCAAACTGTTTTTCAAAGTGGCTACACCATTTTGCATTCCCATCTGCAATGTATGAGATTCTGGCTGAGGAGCAGGTTATTTTTAAAGTATGAGCTCAATGCCATATTCACTGAGGGTGACTGTAAAAACACTTAGAAGGTACACTGAGCTATAAAATGTCAGGAATGGTAATGAAGGCTCTGCGAGGGCACTAACTTTTAGTGTCCTGTGTACTGCTGAGTCCCCAGTGCCTCGCACAGGTCTTGGCTCATGGCATGCACTCAATAAATGAATCAATGAATAAAGATGTGTCCCTGACAGACATTAACAGCTTTTAAAGTTTGGGTCAAAGTTTGGACCTACTGCATCCTATTTGAGCAAAGGAAGTTTTTTGGAGCCCTGTTTTCTCCTCCCCTAAATTTCACAAGACCCTTGTTTTGAACTTAGTTGGCATTTCTACCCCATTTCTATGAGATCTACCATCCCTTTGGCCAGGCTTCTCTTCAAAGCCCAAGATGATCACTGTACCCCCAGCGCTGCGTCTGCATTGCAGCCAGGAGGAAGGAGGAAAAGGGAGAGAAGGGCACACACCCTCTCTTTAAGGATACTTGCTTGCAGTTGAAGATAATTTCTGCTTATCTTTCATGGGCCAGAACTGAAGCCACATGGCCACATGGCAAGGGAGATGGGAAAGTGTGACCTTTACTCTGACCAGCTGTGTGCCTAGATAAATAGCGGTTCTTTTACTTAGGAGAAGAGGAGGTTATATACTGATGACTTCTAGCAGGGCCTACCCTGAGCCTGCCTTTGTCCTGAATGCTAGGCACTAGTTCAATATACTGTATTAGTCGAAAAATATGTTTATTCCTCAACTCCAGGGAGAACTTTTTTTTTTTTTTGCGGAACACGGGCCTCTCACTGCTGTGGCCTCTCCCGTTGCGGAGCACAGGCTCCGGATGCGCAGGCTCAGCGGCCATGGCTCACGGGCCCAGCCGCTCCGCGGCATGTGGGATCTTCCCAGACCAGGACACGAACCCGTGTCCCCTGCATCAGCAGGCGGACTCTCAACCACTGCACCACCAGGGAGAACTTTTTGATTCACTACACAAAAGGATGCCACGCTGGTGGGTAAGGAGGTGTCTCAGTCAGCACTTCCAGGCCTCACCCCCTGCCACCAGACCAGCCACCGTGCCTTCTCCCTCAAGGTTTTCTGATCCAGCTACAGGGGGTAGGGAGCAGTTGAAGGATGGTACATTCAGAGAAGGGGGAGTTAATAATGGAATCTGTAGACAGGCCCACATTGTTGACCACCCTGGGACCCAAGTGTCTGCCTTCTGATGACCTACCTGAGGAAGCTCTGATGGGCCCAATGGCTGAGCTGGGTGCAGAGAGCTGAGTCCACTCAGCTGCCCTTCCCACGGTCCATCAGGCTTGGTGTCCAGGAAACTTAGCAGCCTACAGAGGGTAGGGTATATCCCAGAGCTGTGTGTCCAATACAGTAGCCATTAGCCCCATATATATATCTCAATCTAAACTAATAAAATAAAATATTCAGTTCCCTAGTTGTACCAGCCACATTTCAAGTGCTTAGTAGACAGCTGTGGCTAGTGGCCACCATAATGGATAGCGCAGACATAAAACACTTCCATCCCTGGGGCAGCACAGTGCTGCCCCAGAGGAGAGACATCTCAGGTTGAATTATAGAGGCAGAGTACTAAAAAAGAGGCAGGTGATGGGTCTGATCTACACTGTGCCAGGCAGACCCCAGCTGGGCCACCATGGTCCATGGGCCCCACACTCTGTGAGGGAAGCAAATGAGAGCAAGGGTGCAGTGGGGGCTGTAATCGTATCTGTGTCTTGTTTAAAGGATGTTTTAGTATGGGTTCCTCCAGAAGCAGATGCTGGGACAAAGGTTTAATGGCAAGTAGTTTTCTGGGGAGGTGATTCCAGAGAGTACCAAAAGGGGAGTGAGGAAATGAGACAGGGAAAGTGTGAGTGGTCAGGCAAGCATCCACTGTGAGCAAGTGGGGCTCCATCCTACCAGGGAGCTCTGGGAGCCAGTGTACAGCACATACCTCAAAGTCATCCCAAGGGCTTGGGGAGCTGTGGTTTTGAAACACTAACTTCGACTAGTCATTGGCTGAAGGCTGCTCCCAGGGTGTTAATTTGCTAAGACTTCTGGTCTGCTAAGTATGGAGACAGAAGGCCTTCCTTACCTGTGGAAAGTCCTCAGGCAAAGAGATGCAAACATGGGGCAGCTGGAAGTTGGCTGGAGCAGACTGAGGCGGCAAGACCTGAAGGATATGGGCTGGGCACCTGGAGAAGACCAACATCCTTAACCCCCAGCCTCCTCTCTCTCTCTCTCTCTCTCTCTCTCTCTCTCTCTCTCTCTCTCTCTCTCTCTAACACACACACACACACACACACACACACACTCCTTGCGTATCTCTCATCATGCTGGCCTCCTCCTTTTCCTCAGACTCACCCTGCTCCCTGCTCCCTCCCATCACAGGACCTTTGCATATGCTGTTCTGGGAATGTCTGAAGCACCC
>NW_006772681.1:1108937-1146745 GCF_000442215.2 Lipotes vexillifer | reverse complement strand
CTCTTTCCCATCCCTTTTCATCTAGTCAAGTCCTACTTACTCTTCAGATCTTGGCTCAAATGTCCCTTTCTCTAGGTAGCCTTCTCTGAGGGACACCCCACCCCCACCCCAGGACAAGAACAAGTCCTGTTGCACACCATCCCAGCTCCCTGTCCTATAAGTGCGTCATTATATATTCGCGAGGTTAGTTGATTACCACTGCCTTCCAGTCAGACTGTAACGAAGGGATCTTGCTTGTCTTATCCACAGTGACACATAGTAGGTCCTCAAGAAATATATGTGGGGTGAATGAATGAAAAATGAGTGAATGAATGATTGAATTCCAGTCCGAATGACTAGGACTCCCAGTATCCAGAGAGAATTTACTAGTTTAAGACCCCAGGAAGAGGAAGAAGCTAATTAGCAATTCATTAGGATCTGTTCTCACTTCTGCAGTCAATGCTAATCACTTGTTTGTTTAAAACAGGAAGTTCTGCACTCATTAAATCCATTAGTAAATGAAAACGTTTCTCAGGGAAGTCTGGCCTCCCACACTGGAGTGTAAATTCTAGGGCCGCACCCCTACCCCCACCCCCGGACTTTGTATAGACTTCACAGAAGTCAGGAAAGCAGGTGCTAGCAAGCTGTAATTACCCTGGGAGAGGACTTGAGTCCTCCTTCACAGTGGGACCTTAGGAACCTGCTTCCTCAGCCCTCTGAGCTCAGTTTCTGCCTCTGTACAACGGGCACATTGTGTCTCATGGCTAATTGTGAAGATTAGAGGGAGCTGTGGCACCAGGAGTGTCAGCTCACACCTTGGTGTTATCCTCCCTGATGGCCGGTAGAGGGTCTATTTTGAGAACATAGCTACCCGACTGTCCTGAACTCTTTCCATCTAGTTAACAACCAGGCTCCTCTCTCCTCCTAAGCAGCCCAGCTTAGAGGCTCACAGGCCATGACGTGCTCACCCTGGCCTTGCATTAGCTCATTTAGTTCGCACAGCAAATCAATTATTAGCTGCATTTGCAGATGTGAAAACTGAGGCTTGCAGAGCAGAGGCGCCGGCACACGGACTTTTCTCCTCCCCACGCTGGGCTGTCTCCTCCAGGAAGACGTCTCTGCCTCGAGGCAGACTGTGCTCTCCCCAGTCTGTTCTTCATCAGGTGTGTCTGCTGGTCCTGGGTCTTACTCATCCTCCTGTTCCCAAGGACCTGATGCTCTGCAGAAATGGAACATCTACCTGGGTCCCAGCATTAACTACATACTAGCCTCAGTGCTGCTTTTCCTGCACTAAATCACTGAGTCCTCAGCAAAATTCTACAGGCTGGGCTACTATTATTACCCCCATCTTACAGATGAGGAAACTGATGTGTCAGAGGTCACAGGGCTGGAAAGTGCATCAATGGCCAAGGCAGGCTGCCTTCAGAGCCCGTGCACTTCACCCCACAGAGGACTGTTCTGCCCTCACAACAGGCCTCAGGAACGGTGGAGAGGAGGGCTTGGGGGTAGCCTGGCAAGGGCGAGCTCAGCCCTGCATCCAGTCAGAGCCCTGCATCCAGTCAGAGCCCTGCAGAAAAGCCCCAGAGAACAACTTCCCTGGTGCAATGCTACCAACCCATTCCTTAGGCGCCTACTGAGTGCCCACTGGTAGTAGAGTTGTGTCTGCCTTTGGGTATCGAACAGATCAGCCTCCCTTCCCGAAGTTTCATCCTTTTGTTCAGCCTTATTGTTTACTGTTCCCACCTCCCATTCACATGAGCCAAACACCATACGTGCTGTTCCCTCTTCCCAGAGGGGATCCTTCCCTTTGCATCTGGGGGGCAAATACTGAAGAGCCAGTTTGGACAGCCTCTCTTCCATGAAGCCTCCGTTTCCTTTCAGTTCTACCTCTGGGCTGCTACTCATACCTCTAAGGTATCATCGTCATCATCGTGACCAACTCCTACAGAGCACCGCCCAGGGGCTAGGCCCTGAGTATAGCACTTTATTCTCACCATGCTCTCAGGGAGGTATTATTTTTATTCCCATTTTGTCAAAGCTCGGAGCAATGAAGAGACTTGCCCAAAACCCAGGCTGTGTCCAGAGGCCATGCTCTTAACTGCTGCTCCCAACCTCCTCCCAATCCAAACTTTATTGCTGCCTTCTCACGATGATTGTTTTGTTTAGCTCTCCTCTGAGCCTGGCTCCTAGGAGACAGAATTTATGTCTTTTTGTCTCTGGGCCTGGCACATAAAAAGCCTCGGAAAATGCTTGTTGAACGGAATTGAAGTTTCCAACCCGAAGATTTTGAATTCTGTTGCATAAACCTGGTGCAACTGATCGTGTAAGTCATCATTTGATGTTGGCAGCCTCAGGTTTGAATCCTATCTTTGTCCTTTATTTGGTGCCTTTGGGCCTGTCACTGGACAGCTGTCATCCTAACAACGAGAGGAAGGCACAAGCCACAGCCCTGTCCAAGGTGCTGAAGGTGCAGTCATGAATGCAACCCTTCCACGAGGGAAAAGGCTGCAAGCTGGACAGAGCCTCACTGGGGGCTGGGGCAGAGGGCACTGTGCAATGCCCTGAGAGCACTGAGTGTGAGTCCTAAATTCTGTCTGGGCAGTCAGGAGAGCCTCTGAGGCTCGACCTGCTTCTCTTGGGGTTCTGAGGGCTCAGGTGAGCTGGGGCACGGATGGGAGATGGTTTTTCTGCATTCACACAGGGGCTGTGGGGTGGCTGTCTGTACAGCACACAACCCATCCCCTGAAGGGATCCTCTCTAAGATCCCTTTTCTTTTTTGGCTTAAGCAATACCTCCTCTCTCCCCAGCCTGGTTCCCCTTGAGAAATGCACAGCACGGGAGAGGGAGCCCAGATGATGTTAAAGACTCCTATCACCAAAATGTGAGTTTACTGTAGAATTATAGACTCACAAACGTCTTATATTTTAATAATAATTTTTTGTGAGTGAATAAGTTACACATACATATGATTTAAAAATGTGAAGAGTAAAGGGAATTCCCTGGTGGTCCAGTGGTTGGGACTCAGCGCTTTCACTGCTGAGGGCCCGGGTTTGATCCCTGGCTGGGGAGCTAAGATCCCACAAGACATGTGGCATGGCCAAAAAAAAAGTGGAGTATAAAGGGTACAATGTAAAAAGATTTCTCATCACTAATACTGCTACCCTTCCTAGAGGCTGCCACTTGAGTGTTCTTTAAGAAAATTCCACACATAAAGTACCCCTGTCCCTCATAAATAGTATCAGTGTTCTGCTTGCCTTCTTATTTAATAATATATCTTGGAGATATACACAGAGAACCAGCTCTTTCTTTTTAAAGGCTACTTGGCACATTACATGTTAGTAAGACACTTATTTAGCCAAGACTCTCTGGATCGACTTCTAGGTTGTTTCCAAACTTTGATTAATGCAAACACTGCTTCGATGAACTTTGTTCCTCATCTTTGCATGTGGACAAGGAAATTCCTAAAAGCAGGACTGCCGAGTCAAAGAGTATGTACATTTAAAATTCTGATAGCCATTGTTGGTTTATTCATTTTATTATATGGATGGACCACAGTTCATTTAACCGGTCCATCCCTCCCTCCCTCCCCAACCCATTCTCCTGCTTTCTTTTTAATTCCATATTTACTTTTAGGAAATAGGTAGCATTTCATGACTTTTGATGTATCATTTGTTCAGTACTGTTCACTAGAATTTCTCTTTTTTGGGGGAGGAAGGGGGTGTTTCAGTCTCTTCTGGATGGATGTTTAAGTCCTATGATTAGGTTACTTCCTATCTTTTGCTTCCAGTCTCTTGAGATATTCATGTAAAGCATTAGGCATAATGCCTGATACATACTGGGCATTTAGTATTTGTGAGTTTCTGTAAATCAGGAACAACCTCGCAGTGACTTGCCTTTGCATGTACTCCTTTGTGCACTTGTGAGTATTAAGTTCTTAGAGGCAGAATTGCTGGTCAAAAGGTGTGTACATTTAAATTTAGGAGATATGGCCAAACTGACCTCCAGGGAGCTTGTACCAACTTACATACCCGTTTCCCCCAATACTTGCCAACACTTTATTATCCAATCACAGTGTAGGAGATGGGGCAATTTTGGAGACCAACAGTTTCAAATCCTAGCAGACAGGGAAACTGAGACCCTGGGGAGGAGGAGGGACTGCCCAAGGTCACCTGTTAACTGTGGCACAGTTAGATTCCCATTTCTGGCCTCTCCGTCCTCTTCTAGGGGACGGAGCAGTGTCCAGGGTGGAATGTGTGAGAGCACCCGGTGGGGTCCATGAGGTAAGAAAGGATGTGAAAATGGGGTGGAGGGGAGGTGGGGTGCACCAAGGTCTGGGTCCACTGCACACCTCTGCCTTGGGGAATGTAACATGTTTTATTTCTTGTTATTTTATTATTATTATTTTTTGGCTGCGCCGTGAGGCATGCGGGATCTTAGTTCCCTGACCCCGGATCGAACCCGTGCCCCCTGCGGTGGAAGCGTGGAGTCTTAACCACTGGACCACCAGGGAAGTCCCATGTTTTATTTCTTGAAGAAACTTCTGACTCTTCTCCGTTACTTCTCCTTATCTCCTACCCCACCCTACCCCCCAGCATCTTTTCCCTTGGAAACAGCCTCAGAGATTCTGAAAGGAGTTTTCCTTACTTCAGAGCCTGCCTGTGTGGGAGGAAGCTGAGGACGTGAGGGTACTGACTGAGAGAGCAGGTTGAGACCCAGGAGCCATTGTGCGAAAAGAATGGAAAATTATATGAGGGAAAACGGAAGGGGGTGGTGGAGGCAGCCATTCATCAGTGCTTTTTAACCCTTTCCTGCTGCAAAAGCGGGCAGCCCCAGATGCTGGGAGATGGCTGCAGTGAGAGACGTTCTCATAAATGGCTTGTGCCTAAGGCTTTGGAGGGTGGTGGGCACCACTCCCTCCTCACCCTTTGCAGGCGGGCTTTGTACTCTGGGTAGAAGTGTCAGAAAAGGTAGAACAGCTCCTAATCTAGGAGGTGATTCCTCTGGGAAATCAGGCTGCTTTTCAAGTGTAATTTGAAAAGTCGCTGCCTCCAAACTTCACTGGGGGTGGGGGAGGTCGGGGGGCAGAGGGAAGAATGCCATTTATAAAGCAATCAATGCTTCGACAGAGGCAGCCATCACTCAATTATTTTCTGAAATTTGGCCTCTCTTCCTTACTCTGGAGGAAAGGCAACATGGGCACTTTGCTTCCAGTCAAGCCCGACACAGAGGCTGGGGTAAGTCACACAAAGGCAGAGGAACCCTGCCCTGTTCATCACAGCTGGAGTTGCGGAAAATCATTTCTGGGCTTCTCAACTCTTCTGAATGAGCTGGAGGAAGCCTCATCAGAGGTTCCATTCATCTCACTTCTTACTTTTAAACTTTAAAGCACATATTTATGTGCCTCAAGTTGCCCATGAACTATGGCATGTCAAACAGTTTGGGGTTGATGGAAGAGGTACATTTTCTCGTCCTGGGACTTTCAGAAACACAAATTCATCACCAGGCTATTTCCCTTCCAATTTCTCCTGTATGCTGCCACGAGATGCATATTCTGAAAACGCTTTCAGTGCATTACTCACCGGTTCAAGAACCGTCCAAGACCTCCCCTCCTGATCTCTTAAGTCTGGGAACCCCAGGTTGACAGTCAAGGCCCTTCGTACATGTGGCCTCAGTGACCACAACCTTCTCACACCCACCATCCCTAGACCACCAAGCCACCCTTGTCACTCGCCACAAATATGGGGTGGTGAATGCCTGTCATTTTGGCCCCTCTGCACCCTGCAACACTTCTCCTGGTAACCGAATGCAGGGCTTCCTTTTGGGGGAAAGCACCGCACCCCAGTTCCCTCTCCATATGGTTTGGGTGAGCTGACCTGACACCTACCTCCAGGCCTGCTCATGAGAATGTAGGTCTGGGCTTAGCAAACTAAGGTCCCAGGGCCAAAAAAAAAAAAAAAGGCCCCCCACCCTTTTTTTTTTTTTTTTCTTTTGCGGTATGCGGGCCTCTCACTGTTGTGGCCTCTCCCATTGCGGAGCACAGGCTCCGGACACACGGGCTCAGCGACCATGGCTCACGGGCCTAGCCGCTCCAAGGCATGTGGGATCTTCCTGGACCGGGGCACGAACCCATGTCCCCTGCATCGGCAGGAGGACTCTCAACCACTGCGCCACTAGGGAAGCCCTCCCCAGCCTCTTTTGAAAGACTCCTGAGCTAATAATTTTTGCATCTGTAAAAGGTTGTAAAAAAAAAAATCAAAGAAGATGCCATAGGGAACCTATGCCCACAAAACCTAAAATATTTGCCATCTGGCCCTTTACAGAGAAAGTTTGCCGACACCTGCTTGAATGCACAATGCTTGGTTGGGTTTGGGGCGGGGCGACCGAAGGGCTGAGCTCAGGAGAGCAAGTCCCAGGACTTGAGCTGGAGCCGTCAGAGGGATGTACACACTCTCCTAACTTTGTTCAGCAGAAAGAACATAAGTCTGGAACTAGTGGTGGCCATCTTTGACACTTTACAGAAAGAGGCTTCTGGAGAAGGAAGGCAACACTGGGGGAAGCAGAATCAAAAGTCAGACTGGCTGTGGGACCTGGAGCCAGCTGGGCTGGCTGGTCGTGCGAGCCCAGACATTCCTTTCAACTCAAGCCAGTTTGTGTTGGGTCTCCTGTCAGCTGCAAGGGAAGGAGTTATGATGAGTACACATACTGGCAGGTATGGCCGATGCATTTGGGCATGTTATTACCTTGTCTGGAATGCCCTTTATCCTCTCTGCCTGCCAAAGAGTCTGCTTGTCTTGCCAGGATCTTTTTTTTTTTTTAGTTTATTTATTTTATTTTATTTTTGGCTGCGTTGAGTCTTCATTGCTGCACGCAGGCTTTTCTCTAGTTGCAGTGAGCGCGGGCTACTCTTCGTTGCGGTGCACGGGCTTCTCATTGCAGTGGGTTCTCTTGTTGTGGAGCACAGACTCTAGGCGCGCGGGTTTCAGTAGTTGTGGCATGTGCGCTCAGTAGTTGTGGCTTACAGGTTCTAGAGCGCAGGCTCAGTAGCTGTGGCACACAGGCTTAGTTGCTCCGGGGCATGTGGGATCTTCCCGGACTAGGGCTCAAACCCGTGTCCCCTGCATTGGCAGGCGGATTCTTAACCACTGCGCCACCAGGCAAGCCCTCTTGCCAGGATTTTATCCCCTCACCGCCCCCCACACCCCCGGCTGTGGTCCTCTGTAGTTCCTGGGTAGCTCGTTCTGAGACATAACCATCTACTTCCTCAGCTATAATTGTCTTGGAAGAGTAGGTATTGCATCCCTAACAAAGCCACGAGCCATGGGGTGGGGATAGGGGGAAGGAAAGCATGTTGTCGAGCCCCGGGCACTAGCTAAACACCATAAACACTACAGCACTTATTCCCCCTGAAGCAGCCGTCAAAAGAGGGGGAGGCAGCAGCTCCATTTTAGAGATGGGAAAATGAAGTGAAGTGACTCACCGAGGTCACGCAGTTACTAAGAGTCAGAGGCAGAAATCAATCCCAGCTCTGATGAACTCTACACCCATGTTCTCTCCACAGTATGGTGCCCCCTGAGGGCCACATCCAGCTCTTCTTGGGATCCCTTGGATCCAGCTCTACACTTCCCTGAGTCCTCCAGGAGCCTCCACTGCCTGCAGATCAGACCTCAAAACATCTCAACCTGAAATGCAAGGCCTTTCAGTATCTGCCGATTAATCCCCCCCGCACCCGTCTCCAGCCACACTGATACTCAGAGTACTCAGGGTGCACCCGGAATGAGAGAAGAAACCCTCACTGCACCAGCAAGTTTTAACAGGGGAAACGATCACTTTGCAAAGCCTTCGTTAACAAAGACAAGATTGAGTCAGCTGGACAGCTTCAAAATTAAAGTTGCCTGAATATAATAATAACCAGAGAGGCACTCTAATTAGTTTTTGTTTTTTGTTTTTTAATCAAGTGCAACAATCTGCCTGCAGTAATCTGAGAGCGACTCGGGATGCCTTAACTCTTTGAGGAAGAGGTGGGTTTTTGGAACATCACGGCAAGTTCTCCCATGCAGATGATCTCCTGGAGGGCTTCCCCAGAGCAAGAGTTTTTTTATTTTTGGCTGCGTTGAGTCTTCATTGCTGCACGCAGGCTTTTCTCTAGTTGCAGTGAGCGCGGGCTACTCTTCGTTGCGGTGCACGGGCTTCTCATTGCAGTGGGTTCTCTTGTTGTGGAGCACAGACTCTAGGCGCGCGGGTTTCAGTAGTTGTGGCATGTGCGCTCAGTAGTTGTGGCTTACAGGTTCTAGAGCGCAGGCTCAGTAGCTGTGGCACACAGGCTTAGTTGCTCCGGGGCATGTGGGATCTTCCCGGACTAGGGCTCAAACCCGTGTCCCCTGCATTGGCAGGCGGATTCTTAACCACTGCGCCACCAGGCAAGCCCTCTTGCCAGGATTTTATCCCCTCACCGCCCCCCACACCCCCGGCTGTGGTCCTCTGTAGTTCCTGGGTAGCTCGTTCTGAGACATAACCATCTACTTCCTCAGCTATAATTGTCTTGGAAGAGTAGGTATTGCATCCCTAACAAAGCCACGAGCCATGGGGTGGGGATAGGGGGAAGGAAAGCATGTTGTCGAGCCCCGGGCACTAGCTAAACACCATAAACACTACAGCACTTATTCCCCCTGAAGCAGCCGTCAAAAGAGGGGGAGGCAGCAGCTCCATTTTAGAGATGGGAAAATGAAGTGAAGTGACTCACCGAGGTCACGCAGTTACTAAGAGTCAGAGGCAGAAATCAATCCCAGCTCTGATGAACTCTACACCCATGTTCTCTCCACAGTATGGTGCCCCCTGAGGGCCACATCCAGCTCTTCTTGGGATCCCTTGGATCCAGCTCTACACTTCCCTGAGTCCTCCAGGAGCCTCCACTGCCTGCAGATCAGACCTCAAAACATCTCAACCTGAAATGCAAGGCCTTTCAGTATCTGCCGATTAATCCCCCCCGCACCCGTCTCCAGCCACACTGATACTCAGAGTACTCAGGGTGCACCCGGAATGAGAGAAGAAACCCTCACTGCACCAGCAAGTTTTAACAGGGGAAACGATCACTTTGCAAAGCCTTCGTTAACAAAGACAAGATTGAGTCAGCTGGACAGCTTCAAAATTAAAGTTGCCTGAATATAATAATAACCAGAGAGGCACTCTAATTAGTTTTTGTTTTTTGTTTTTTAATCAAGTGCAACAATCTGCCTGCAGTAATCTGAGAGCGACTCGGGATGCCTTAACTCTTTGAGGAAGAGGTGGGTTTTTGGAACATCACGGCAAGTTCTCCCATGCAGATGATCTCCTGGAGGGCTTCCCCAGAGCAAGAGTTTTGTTACAGCACGGGGTGGGTGTGCATGTTCCCCCCCACACTTCTCAGCACACCATCACGGCCTGCCACACCTAGGCACCTGGGGAAGGAAGGCAGGCTGCTTTAATCTCCCTGGGAGCTAGGTCATGCTCGACAAGTCACGCCACCTCTCTGACTTGTTTTTTCATTTGTCAGGACCTAGAGATTGAATTAGTCTATCACTTTGTGTCCCTAGTGGAATTAGGAACAATGCTCTGTGAATCCTTCTACAAACCCCTCAATTAGAGGGCATTTCCTCCCTTTCCCAAAGGAAATCATCCCAGAATTTTAAAACTGGAAGAGAGTTAAGTGATTCTCTCTTAGGACTTCTTAACTTGGAGTTCCTCTGGGGTCAGAGGTGAAGTCTCTGAAATTGTACCCAGAATTTTGGGAGGTCAGCTAAGCAGACCCAGCAGGAGGTGGAGATGGTGCGTGACTGTAGGCTTGGAGGATGCAGCGCCCTCCTGGGAGTGACAGGGGAGGAGGAATGTTTCGGGGGACTGGGTCCTCAGATCTCATCTGATTCCTGGAAGAGCGCAGAATCCTCAAAGCTTAAGAACTCTCTCTGTGGCCCATTCCCTCCCTTTACAGGTGGGAGAACTGAAGGCCAAAGGTGGGTGGTGACGACTCACTGACAGAGCCAGACCAGAAGCCAGCTGGACATCTCATTGCCCTTGCAGGGAAGGTCCTAAAAGGAAAGGAGTGGGCCTCTCTGGAACTGGCTGGGGACCTTTGCTCCAATAAGTCCCCATGCCAACCATCCTGTTTTGTTTTGCTTTTTTAGAGCTTGGGGATTATCTATGTCACTGGAGGAGTTATGTACATAGTGCCTCACCATGCATCTGGGGAGGAAGCATTCATCATTCTCAAATGTGCATCTTTCAGTGAGTGAGTGTGTGCATGTGGCTGAGTACCTGAATTTACATAATCTGTGGGTTTTAAATCTCCCAGCTAGAAAAATCAAGTGTTTATCCTGCCTTTTCTACACAAACTCCCTCAAGGTTACCACATGGTTGATGAAGGGACCAAGGCTCTAGCTACAAGCAAGCCGGCATGGCGGGGCTGGAACAGCGCTGCTCTGTAATCCCTAATGAACAAGAGGGTCCAGGTGAGGCTCACCAATGGCTGCCAACTTCACAAGAAGAGATCAGACATCATGTACCTCCTGATGGAAGTAAATGATACCACCCATGGAAGAGTGCAGCCAAAAAGCAAAAACAAAAAAAATCAAACCCGATCAAGCCTCTTGTTCTGCTTCCTCATTTATAGGAAACACAGGTGACAGGAGCAGCCCGTGAAATGACCCCCCATGGGGATGCAATCAATAAAGCCAGACTGTGGGAAATGCTGCAGAATAAATGACCTTGTTTCCTCAACAAAAAACTTCCCGGGAAAAGAAAAGAGAGGTGGAGGGAGAATCTATAAATTAAAAGAGATTTATTAAGGGACATATCGATAATGGCAATGTACATACCTTATTTGCATCCTGATTCAAACACACAGGACCGTTGTTAAATTTTTTAGGTGTGATAAAGCTATTCTGGCTGTACATTTATTTAAAAAAAAGAAGTCTGGATATGACATCTGGAGTTTGCTTAAAAATAATCCAGGGGCCGGGTGTGGTGTGGAGGTAACTGGGAAGGCACAGGATGAAGCAGGGCTGGCCACATGCTGGTGACTGGGTGCAGCTGGGTTATGGGCACATGGGGCTTCAGAGTACCACTATCCCTGATGGAAAGTTAAAAAATACTTAAAAGGTATCCAAAAAAACTGGCATGACTATTTGTCTTTGGAGAGGGAAACTAGATGTCTGGGGAACGAGGATGGGGAGACTGACTTCATTATTTTGTACTGCTTGGATTTTATACCATGACTTTGTATTACCCATTCATGAACATAAACTCAGTTTTTTTCTTTTCTTTCTTTTTTTGGCCTTCCCCTGCGGCATGCGGCATCTTAGTTCCCTGACCAGGGATCAGACCCAGGCTCTCAGCAGTGACAGCGCAGTCTTAACCACTGGACCACCAGGGAATTCCCCATAAACTCATTTTTAAAAAATCACCCAATTTAAATAACAAACTTCAAAGTGAGTTCTTGATCGTACTTTTCATCCAAGAAGTGCCTTTATTTCATTTTCTTCCAAAGAACAGGTTAGGTTCTTATCTCCTTCCTTGAGGAGGGGGAGGTGTGTGAGTCCATGCTGCAGGCCGGTGATCTGAAAACTCTCCAATGTGTGAAACTTCCACGTGGTCCTCAGGCGGCCGAGGTCATACATGATGGGTAGTACAGGCCTCCGCCCCATGTATCCTCAAGCTCTTGGGTGTGAGTGGGTGCGTGGGGCGGCTTGAGAGGCAGCTAGGGCCGCAGAGATGGTAAGCTAAGGAGTTAAGCCCTTAGAGCTGCCAGACAATGTCATTTGAAAATACCAGGTATGAAAGAGAAGTAACAGTCAGCTGCTTTCCTTCAATCCAATTTCTAAGCAGTGTGTTCGATCAATTTATAAATCGATTGGCTGTCTAATCCACCTTGGCAGTCTTCTCTGAGGCCGACGCCACCGCCCTCGGCCAGGGTGGGGTGGGCCCCACATCCTCAGGCAAGCTCCGCAGGGGACCTCCTCGGGGCGCCTGCCTGACTCGGGGGCGGGGCGGGGTCACTGCAGCTCCTGGAGCAGGCGGAGAACGTTGGCCGTGTACGGGTTCTGCTGCCCAGTGGCCCCCCGCAGCTGCACCGGGTGCAGGCTGGGGTGGGGAGGTATGAACTCCTGTGGGCAGTAAAGCTCGTTCAGGAGGAGCCAGGTGGAGTCGGGGTCTGCCTTCATCAGGTGGAGGAAAAGGCTGTGGAGAGGTGGAGAAGGGAGTGAGGGCACGAGGGAGGGCTGCTGGTCCTCCACCCTAGAGGCTGCTTAGCGGGCTCTTGGAGAAAACAATGATAATCGCATCACTCTGCACAGCAGAACAAAGCCCACTTTCGTGCCTAATACAGGGCCGTTAGAACGGTCCCAAAGCCTAACAGAAAGAGCGGTAAAGAGCTTCATATCTGTTGACATAGAGAAAAGGAAAGTAGTTAGTCTGAGCAGAACAATATTGACATCAAACAAACTCTTGGCAAAGAAACCAGTTAAATGCTGGGCTACAAAACAGTTCTCAGAAGGAAGAAAATGGATAGGGCCCACCCCTTATTACAGAGTCCACTTCGCTCACAGGACCAGCCCCAGTGTAGGGACTCCCTCTCCTGCTTGGGGAGCCTGGGCAAACCCTCAACTCCTGAGACTCAGGTCCTTATCTCTGACCCTCCAGCACGCTGCTGAACTCAGAGGTTGGCCCATTTCTGGCCCCTGAGAGCCGTGGATTCTCGGTGGTCTGGATCCCATAGAGGGATCAGATGCAGTTATTCTCCCATGGCGGGATCAGCTGAGCCTGGCTCTGGGACCTTTAGCAGAGGCAGAGCACTGGTGCCCTATACACGACATGAACACAGCTGAAGGGCCGGGGTCACGCAGCACCAGACACCCACCACGGGTGAGGTTCTTTATCTTGGTCTGAACCGTGGGGTCACAACCCTTTGCCTCATATCTGCTCACATCCCATTTCTGAACGATGCCCAGGCCACTGTGCCGGGTAATCCAAGTGTAGACTTCCTATGCCTGGCTGACTCAGCGATTTGGAGTTTGGCTTTTCAATCTTGGGAAGGATGAGGCCCTCCCCTAGCTGGGCGGCTCTCTCTCAGCCACCCTGCCCATCTCGTGCAGAGAGGGTGGCCTTCCTGACCATGTCGCCTAGGTGGTTGCCCCTTATTTTTCTCTCTCAGGACACCCTCCCCAGCATTTATCAATTGCCTGTTTATTGACCATCTCCCATCTCCCTTCCTCACAGCACAAGCCCCTGAGGGCAGGGACCATGTCTGTTTGGTTCACTGCTGTATCTCAGGTACTTAGCACGGCACATGGTTGGCATTCAACCAATACTTGATCGAACAGGTTTCATGTTTAATAAGGGACTTATTATGCTGCACACTAATGACTTCAGATGGCATCCCTCTTTGAAATAGTTATATTCTGTAAAATGATCTAAAGGAGCGGTCAACTGCTCACTACCAAGGAAGAACCAAGGATGTTACTAACAGGAGTCATGTTACCGCAGATGTCACTAGCTGTATGGCTTGCCTCCGTCTCAGTTTCCTCATTTCTAAAACTGGGGATGTACTTCTTCCAGGGTTCTGCTGGGGTTTAAATGAGAAAACACAGATCCAGCCCTACACAGGGCCTCCCACATGCGATCCCTGTCTACCAACTAACAGCGGATAGAATCTATTTGATGGATCACATTTTATTTTTGATGACCATTCCTAGGAGCCTCTCCCGTACTGCTGGGCATCAGAAAGGAATGTAAATGCTTGCTAAACAGAGCTAAATTCTGGTTTTTAATTTCGTTAATCTAAAAAGGCTGTGCCGTCAGGGGATTTGGGTTTTACTTCGGAGAAACCACTTTTTTTTTTTTTTTCGGTACGCGGGCCTCTCACCGTTGTGGCCTCTCCCGTTGCGGAGCAAAGGCTCCGGACGCGCAGGCTCAGCGGCCATGGCTCATGGGCCCAGCCGCTCCGCGGCATGTGGGATCTTCCTAGACCGGGACACGAACCTGTGTCCCCTGCATCAGCAGGCAGACTCTCAACCACTGCGCCACCAGGGAAGCCCCGGTGAAGCCACTTTTGCTTTCTTCCTTGGGTTTAACAGACATATGCTAAGGAGGCAAGGGAGACAGGTGGAGGGGGCACTTTGACACGCTTTCTGGCCTGTTTTGTGCCCGAACAATTTAAGTTTTCTTTACTTAGGATAATCTTGAGTTTATAACCTCAGCGGTGGTTGCTGGAGAAGTGATTAGAATATTCTAATTCATCATTTCCACTTCACCGCAGAAAGGAGATGGGGCCTGCATGGGAGACAATTTTTGTTTAAAAACAAAAATATCTTTGATAATTAGAGTGGCAAGGGAAACTATGAAAAAAATGCACCAAAAATGGGAAGCAAATTTCTATTTACACGTGACACAGTTGACAGTTTTCCCTGGTGCCAAAGACTGTTAGAATGCAAATGGTTTCATTTGATTTTTTTTTTCCCCCCTTCAAGAACTGGAACAAGCTACAGCATGGGCGCACTCTCAGCTTCAAGGAGTATTTTGATCTGGGCGACACCCAGCAAAGTGGTGCCGTGGCCCAGTTCAGTCACAGCTCTGCTCTGACTTACATAGCATGGAAACGTCGCAGTGTTCATTTTTGGTCTCCTTTTTAACTTACTAAATGCGGGTGTTGTACTCGTTGGCAGGAAAGGAAAAGGAAGGAAGCCACTCTCTTTGCCCTTCGAGATCCCTAAAGAAAATGCCAACAGGGAGGCAAAGGAAAAATCGTGTGCAAAGTTCATCTTCTTTTAGTAAGCTAGAGCCATACTCTTGGAAGAATTATTTTGGGTCTCACTTCTGAGCTCTTAAAGAGGTAGAATCCCCAGAATGGCAAGTGGCAACGCAAGTTTCTTCCCCACCTCTGCGGCTGGGAGCAAATTATTTTGCCTTTTTGAACCTGTTTCCTCCTTCTCCAAAGGAAAATAATCACACCTGCCCCACCCTCCTCACAAGTTTGTTCTGAGGCTCTAAGGAGATGAGGTGCAGGAAAACACTGAAGTGTATAATGAAAACACAGTTCCTTCCAGAGAGTGTGTGTGTGTCTAAGGAATAATTATCACTACCAACCCTGGCAGCACTGCCGTACCATGGAAAATTCTCAGATGCTCTGAAAAGGGCAGAACATTTGTCTTTTGTTTCAGTCATAATTTCCTTCATACTGACTTGGTAGGGGTCCCAATTCTCAGCCACTGGGGTTGTAATTTTGTCCATTACTTTCAGGAAGAAACGAATGTAATATTCTTTGCCCTCTGCATGCCTGAGGTCGGGAGCAAATGCCGTGCCATGCAACCAGGTGGCTGGCAGGCATAGCTGTGCTCTTGCTTGGCAAAAGGCATGCAACCCGCTGAACTCTAAACACTGACAAATTCTGAACCTGGACCCCTGTTCACTTTGAGGCCCGGGGAGCTGAGCCTGAGACCCAGGAGGTCTTGTCTGAGTACTCAGTGGCCCAGTTTTTCCCCAAACTCCAGTATTGCTTTGTCCTGGGACCAGTTCCTGCCCTTCCTGAGCTGGGGAGAGGGGCTCCCAGACAATGAAGGGAAGAAGGCTGAAGACCTCGAAAGCATCCTTTTGCATAATCAAAAGACAAAAGACAAAGAGGAGACCTCTGCTTTGAAGTGATAGGAGTAACTGCCTGGAAAATGTTCCTAACACATCTTGAGACATGGCCGAGATGGCTGTTGAACATGCCAAGTGGCCGACTCCATCTTTTTTCAAACCCAAAGAGAAACACTTTAAAAAAATATATGTACACCATTTAACTCCTGAACAAAAATTTCTTTTTCTTTCCCCCAGGCCCGAATCAGTGGCTCCAGGGAGCCCAGTTATCAAGAGATTATCTGGTCCCCAGAGTTTCAGGAGGCACTCAGCTGTGCCTCCTGCCTCCGAGTGTCCTGAGGCGAGTGATTATCTCTCAATAACCTGTAGGGCCCTGTAGCTTAAATGATAACTTGACTTTAAAAAATTTAGAACTCGCTGTTAGGCAGTTTCTAAGCAACCTCTGTTTCCATGGCAAAGAAGCCTGGTGTTTATACTGATTTTTCATTTAAAATGCGGTTTTATTGAATTTCACTTCATGCAGGCAGCCATTTCCCTGCACTTCAGCCCTATCTACAATTGACGGGTATCAGTAAGTACCTAATAAACTCCAGACGCCAAACCAATAGAAGCGACTCATTCCTTTATGATCAATATCAGGTGCTCCGAGTGACAAAGCTGGCGTGAGGCTGCCTGGGGAGCTGGGAAATGTGCTGCTAGAATCTGGCTGGCCGGCTCTGGTTCCCTCTCTGCGTGGTCCACCAAATGTTTACTAGCACCTGGTCCAGCTCAGGCACTGCGTCAGGTGCGTGGGACACAGAGACGGATGGACAAAGGCTCTGGCTTCAGGGCTCCCTGTCTGGTGGGGAGGACAAACTGACCACAGAAGCCCATGATGCAGTGTGAAGAGGGCCAGGCTCAAGTCACGGGTGGGCCGGAGCCGGGGAAGGATTCCTGAGGTGGGGACATGGCAAGTCACTTCTCTGTACATCAATCGGATCGGTTCTAACCCCCTTCCAGCTCCAACACTCCCAGCAGTTCTCAAGCATAGGGACTGGATCATGGGCCCTTTCACCCCAAATGCAGCAAAAAGACACCCCTCTGTTGAAGATGCAAATATTACAGAGTATGTCCTCACCATCTTGGGTTAGACAACACCTGCTCAAGGGGAGCTCTAGAAAACTGCTAGCCAATCGAGGCCCAGCAAAGCTAAATAAACTTAACTGAAATTCAGAGCTCCCAGCTCTCCTGGGTGACAGGCTATTCTTTCTCTGTCAATTACTTGCTCGAGGGATCTGCTGCTCCTTGTCTCTTTCTGGGTTTATAAAATGCTCTCATGAGCTGTCTGCGTAAATGCCGGTGGTAAAGGACTTGCGGCTTTGTGATGTTTATTTATTTATTTATTTATTTATTTATTTGGGGGCATCTAAAGAAGTTATTCAGGGTGTCTCCTTAGGGACACGATACAGGCTATCTCTACGTGGGCATGACTAAATGCAATCGGAGGGTAAACTCACTTGTTGGAAAGCAGGCACACCTGCAAAGTTATTTTGGCTTCCCTGTTATTCCCTTTCTGGCAGAACAGCCTCCACACTCTTTTTTTCTGTGGCCATCTCTTCTCCCGTGACTCCGTACATGATGATGCTACAAATGAGGCTGTGTGTTTCCTTTTAAATAAACGGATGCTCAGGGTGTCGATGTGTCCGAGCCAGCAAGCAATGGGGCGATGCTTCCATACTCAGTAATTTACTCTAATGGGTCTCGGTTCATCGGTTAACCAGTATTTCAAGTCTGTCCTTTCTTGCTATTCAATTTAGCTATCTTCCCCTGCACGCGGGCCGTTTTTTGTTTCTAAATGTTGGAAATGGAGGATTATGACTTGAAGCAACAATTTACTCTCCAAATAAATACTACCAATTACCTCTGCAGCTATACATACTCATTCGACTTAACTCTATTTACCTGTTCACAGTCATTCATCTATCGATCGCCAACCCACACTCACACAGAGGCCGATATTAAAAATATTTAAATGCAACGGGGACAAGATTTAAAACCATAAACACCAGTGGAAGCTTACGATGATAATCGAGTCCCTAAAGTACCACAAGACAAAGTACCATAGATGCTGTGGAATGACTCCATTGCTTTGTGCATATCTAAAAAGATATGGCACTGAGAGACCCAACCTGTTACTGACAATTCAAAAATAAGCCAGAAACAAGAAGGGTTTAAATCCCACTGGGGCAGAATCTAAAAGCAGCCCTTTCCATCTGGCCAGCTCTCCCCGCTCCAGGCCCCACCTTCGGCCTAGATCCCATGATGACAACGCTGCTGGGCGCAGATTTCAAAGTGGCCCCGGCTGTCTGCACCCTCAGGCCGCATGCAGCGTTTCCTGATCCTCCCTGGAAGATTCACACCCTTGCAGATAAAGACATCTTCGTGGCAGCCTACTTGTTTTGCGCCCCCCTGCCCGCCACCCCTGAACTGTTTTCCTGTAACCCACGCTCTGGCACTAAGCCAGCAGCCTCCACTGATGGAGCCATCAGAAACAGCTCTAGGAAATGTACTTCTGTATTTACTGCAAGGACATTAGGAATAATCAGTCACAATGGTACCTAGCGTTCTTCTAAGACGGCCCATGGGGAAATTTTCTCAGGGTTCAGCACCAAGGGAATTCCAGAGCTGTGCTTCCTTCTAAAAGGTTTCTTTTCTTATTTCAGTAATGACTGGAATTTGTGCAGCAGATGCGTTTCCCTCTTTGCCTTGTCTGTTAGGAGGCCCAGAGCCACGCTGCAGGCTCATCTCTAGTGCAGGTGAAGAGTTCAAAGCCTGCATTTTATATATTAACCTCAACCCTGGCTTCACCTTGTTCTCCCTCTTATTATTTTTCCCTTAAAAAATGTCTTCACTTCTTATTTACCTTGCTGCATACACTTAAGTTTATAAGATGCTTTAGGTCTTTTTTGGAATAAGGAGGAAGTTTAAATACTGATAACAAGTATTATTGATTGACTTTTTAACTCTGGGCTGACATTTTGTGCTGAAGACTAATATACATGACTTTACTGAATTTCTGTGATAATTTTATTAGGTGGAAAAAATAGATATGCTTATTGTAGTCTTGTAGATGAGGAAATTGAGACTTAGAGAAGGAAATTAATTTGCCCAAGGGTATACCACTACTGAACAGCGATGTGAGGCCAACTCTACCTTGGTCTTCACCTTAGAACTCTCAACAACAGTACGTGGCTAATAAGAGACTCTAAAGCATCTTTTAAATAAATACACATATAATAAGACAATTGAGGCCATGTCCTTGGCTACTTTACTTGGTACTGAGATCATCAACATTCACTCCTGCCTCCCCTGCAAAGGGATGAAATGACCACCCTGTGGTCGGCCAAGGCTTCTGATATTTGAAATCTACTTTGTGCACGTGGTCCACCTACCAGGCTCGATCTCCCGTCAAGAGCATTGTGGTTCCTGACCCAGTATGGCATATACAAGTGCATGTAAGGCCCACACTCGGCTTTCCAACTGGGTGGTGAAATGGATGACCCTGGCCGATTATCAATCACATGACAACACCAAGGAAGCAGGGGAAGGACTGGCTGCATTTGATTTAAGTAGCACAGAGGTCCCTGCCTTCAGATCTGAAACCCAGCAACCCACTTTGTTTGTAATCTGCATGGCAGATGTCTCTTATCTTTGACACCAGGAAATCATGCCTATATATGCACAGTGAACAGCTTCAGATGTGAGTGTACTTTTAGAACAATGAGCCTTGAAGAGAAAAGCAGCAATGCCTGTCAAAAGATGGATAATGGGAAAGCTAACTCCTTGGGTCTGGATTTGTCAACTATTAATCGAATGTCAAAAGGGAAAACATTAGGAGTGCCCTCATTTCCACAGGAAAACAGCTTTGCAGCCCAAGCTCAAACAAACTGCCCACACCATTTAAGGGGATGAGCTACTAATTTCAAGCTCAGCTGAACTACTGGATCACCTCTGTGGTTCCTGATCCATTCAAATATAATAGGCCCATGTGTGAGAGGAGTTGGGGCTCTGACGGGGATGAAATCAAAGAGCCTCTGCCAGTCTGAGCTCCTCCAGGGTTTGAAGGCAGCGGCTGCATTTTTGATGGGCTGGGATCCTACTGCTAGAAAGAAAGCGGGGAAGTCAGTCAGTAAATGAACCTTCAAACTCTTGGTCCTGGCTTCTCATGCAAGAGGCGGTAGGGGGAGGTAGAACAATTAACATGAAAAAGATCCTTCTGAGATGAAAACGCCAGTTTAGATTTCAATCAAGATGAAGCAGGCTTCCAACAAGAAATACCATGCCCAAGTGTATATGTGTACATGTAACATATACACAACACATTATATATTTGGCAAATTTATATATCTCCCATAAGGGTGTGTATACACACATAAATAAAACTCCAGAACGTAAGCATCATGAGGGCAGAGGACTCCTCTCTCCTGCTCCCCTCTATTTTCAGTGCCTACAACAGTGCCAGGCACATAGCAGCTCCTCAGCCAATCAGCAGAATGAATGAACGCTGAGCGTACTCTCTTACATATTAATGCTATTCATCCGCATGATGGTTCCGGAGGAAGGTGTTATCACCAAACCCAGTTTACAGAGGAAGGAAATGAGGTGCAAGGAAATGAAGTCATTTGCTCAAGGTCACAGAGCCAGTAAGATGTGAACCTAGGTTTGTCCACCTCCAAGACTGGTGCCCTTTGCCCGTACATACAATGGCTAAGCGAGGAAGATGGGAGGGCCCTCTCCCTTCCACACCACACACATCAAGAACCACAGCATCCAGCACCTGTACAACCAGGAGGTGCAACAGGCTGGTCACTACCTGCTGGCACCCTGTGTCCCCACCTGGGTTCTGGGGTTGACAGGTGGAGGTAGGACTTGGGGGCGGAAGCCACGTGGCCTAAGGGCATTGCTGGGCATGGACTTCAACTTTTAAAAAATAGATATTGCCTAGTTTTGTTCCGTTTAGCCCCAGGGTGGAAGACTGACTGATTTATGCACAAGAGAGGGAGCCTCAGAGGCTGCTCAGAGAGAGGCCCAAGGAGTGTGCTTTTAATCGAGTTGAGTTCAACCAGGCTGAGAGCATGTACTGGTTGGAAGGAAAAACACAGAAATTTGGGGAATGTGCTCTCATCTCAAATTCCTTTCATATGCAGGAAGGAAGAGCTCCGTGGCCAGGAAGGCACAGAACTGTGGAGGCCCAGTGCATGCTGGGAGGTATCTCAGAGGCTTCTAGGGCCACTGGAGAATTTATATCAGTTAAGTCGGCCAAGGCTGAGATGCGGGTGTGGCTGATATAACCTGTTATTTTGTAATCCAGTGCTTATTCTCAGGGACTCGGCCTTATTTACAGCTCATGATATGCTGACCCCTCTTCCCATACCCCAAATATGGTTTTCTCATTTGTTATCCACTGAAGTCATTTAACTAGGTGGACTCTGGGGGAGTCGGTATTTTTTCTTGCATGGCCAGTTCACAGTGACACCTGGTGGTAACATATGGCAAGGTTATTCCCTGCTCTTACCCCTGCCTCCCCCACCGCCCCCGCCCCCAACCAAGTTGCAAGATTTACGTCCCTCCTTACAAGGCACATTTGCTAGATAAAAGCATTAAACTGGAATGGCTTCTCCGTTCTTAGCATTTACAGCCTTGGTTGTATCAACCACCCCCTGATCAATTTCCATTTCTAGAGTTTACAGCCTGGATGTAAAAGCCTGCCACAAAGGCTCTATTTAATACCACAAATTAAAAAAGCAAACACGGGCTTGGTCATTCTTTGGAGCCAGGAGAAGCAAACAGGAGTAAGGAAAAATCCAACTGTAATGCACACAAAGAGGAACTTTCACGGAGCTGCTGAGTTCGCCTCCATTCCAACGTGAGGGAGGCTGCCCTGCAGAGGTCCCCACCGCCACCCGCCAGACCTACAGACACAGCTGCTCATCCACCTCTCTGAGAATGCAGGAGGCCTCAGAGCAGCCACCTGCCCTCACAGGTTTCCTCACCAGCCCTGCCAGATCCAAAGCCAGCCGGTCAGCTGCCCAGTGTCGGAAAGTCACTACTTCTGAGGGAGCTGGGGCGTCTCTGGGTGGCTCTGGCTTTTACTAGTGCTTTTGAATACGGAGCTGAAGCTTGAGTTTTTGTAACCCTCTGGCTACAGATCTCCCCCTTGGGCCCTGGCAAAGAACACACAGCCTTCTCTTCTCCCCTGAGTGGGTGGAGGTGTCACTGACAGCTGTGTGGGGAACACTGAAGGGCACGTGTGGAAGTGGGGGGCTGGGGTGGAGGCTCCTGCAGGGGATCAGGTAAGAGATGAGGGTGACCTGGCCTGCCCTGGCAGCTTGGAGGTGAAGAGAAGTAGTTTGAAGAGAGATTTCGCAAGTTAGGTAGACAGGCTTCACTTCTGGAATGGATGTGGGGTGTGATGGAAAGAGAATTCAGGACAAACAACCGGACGGATGTGCGGCCATTTGCTGAGCTGGGAACTCTGTCTCACTCAGGGGACCTCGTTCATTAGTTCCCAGAGGTCTGACTGTTTTCATACGAATTGGCCCACCCATCTCCCTCTCTTCGCTCTGTAATGAGACTCACAAAGAGACCAGATTTCCTATTGTCTCAGACGGCTTCTCCCATTTACAGAGCTTATTAATTTCTGAATCAAGATGCCAAGTCAGCTCCTGATCAAGGACAACACAGATATTTTTTTCCCTGACTTCAAAATAAGTTTGCAGATGTGTACGTAAAGCAGTCAACCTTGCACTTCCTCCCCGCCCAGCCCATCAGAGGGAGGTCATCTGACTCAACCTCAAGTGGAACAAAGAGGCGCCGCAGTCAGGCCTCGCAGCAAATAAAGAAAATTAGAAATGAAAAGATAATGAATTGTGAATATTAGCTTGTTTGATGGGTCTAAACTTGAAGGATGGGTATGGGGTGGGTGTAGGAAGAGTAGAATGGGACAGGGAATGAGGAAACCAGATCTTTGGGACTCTTGGCTGTAACAGGCACCCAGAAGAATTTGCTTCAAGATGGATTCATCATGTTTGTGAGTTGTACTTTAAGTCATAGCACAATTAGCTTCAGGAACACTGCCTGCAGGAGGACTATTTTCATCCTAAGTTGGTTCTTTAAGGAATAAGAATGTCCGGGGACAAGAAGCTCTTTGGGATGTACTCCTGTGCTTGAGAAACCATGATGGATTCTGGGCCTAGGGGATGTGACAGGAAAGGGACAGAAAGAAAAAACGGAACTGGGGAAATCAAGAGCAGAAAACTGCAAAGGATAATAAGTCAATTCAAAGAGATATTTCCATTGCTCCAAGAGAGTGCAAGGTTTATAAGGGAGCAAGTTGGCTTTCCTCATTTCACAGACAGAGCAGCCTTTCAGCCCTTCAGGGAGTAAGATGATGCCTACCCCACCAAGGAAGATCAGGGACACATTTCCAGAAGCTGATGAAGTGGGAAGGACTGTTTCTTTGCCAGGGAGGTAGAGCTGCAGTGCCTAGAGCGGCAGGCAGTGCCAGGCCAGACAGGCCGGCTTTCACCCCAGCTGCAGATGTCCAGGGATGGCAGTTCCAGGGCACAGGCTGATCCTGGCTAGAAGGAGAGCTGCGGAAAGGGGGTCAGGGTACATTTTGGGTCTCAAATCTGGGGAATGCTCCTGTGCTCAGAGTTTTAGCTTTTGATAAATAGCCTTTAGGACTCTAGGAACCAGACATAGCGTCTCCCGTTAGAGGTGGTACAGCTACTCTCTAATAAGCAAAACTCTTAGAAATTAGAATCACATAATTTCAGAGTTGAAAAGGCCCTTTAAATCATTAGTCCAGTGGTTTTGAACGTTTCTTGGTTCACAGACTCCTATTACAATCGGATGAATGATGTGGAATCTGTCTGGAAACAGATACGTACATGTCTGCTTGCACACATACAATTCTGCATACAATTTGTGAGGGTTCATGGCACCTAACACCCATTAAGACGCTCTGTGGAGCCAAGGTTTGCTAGATCAATAACCCAATGCTTTCACCTTGTGGATGAGGAAGCTGAGAGAGAGGTGCCAGGGTCACCTGATCACCAGAAGAGCAGGGCCTAGAAGCCGATCACCCTCTGACCAGGAGAGTGCTTTGTCCCCTACAAGACACCACCTTTCTGCCTTTTGCCCCTTCGGAATTGTTGCTGATGCTGCAGCAGCTGAAAAGGTTATTTTCAAAGAGAAATGTGTCTAGTAAAAATACCATCTCTAGATGTTGGCACAGTTAAAGAAATCATCTTAACCTGGCAAGAAGAGAGAGAAGAGAAAAGAACAGAGATGCCTCAACTCTGCTCCCCATTAGCAAATCATCTATAATTTAGGACAAACGTAAAGAGATGCGGGTGATCAAGCAGACGTACCTCCTGGCAGCCTCTTGTAATTTCACGGGCTGTTTGGCACTGAGGTAAATCAAGCAGGCATCAGCTACTTTATTCAGGTCACCCTCACCTGCAGAGAGGAAAAACAAAACAAGCGTTGGCTCTCAGGCTTCAGTGGGGATGAGCAGGTACCAACTGCAGTCTGATGAAACTGGAACAGCTAGGCAAGATGCTGTGGGCTCTGTACTCCATCCCTAAGTCAAAAAACACAGCAAGGTAAATGTATAAATGAGGCCAAAGTGAGATGGAAGGATGTGCACAGGACAGGAGATGACAGGAGCATGGCTAAGTGAAGAGGGCAAGGATGGGGGTGAGACAGAGTGTACAGTGTGTGTGCCCAGGTGAGACTGGTTGGTACCTACCTAGGTCCAGTCTCTCACAGAGGGGGCCCAGGCCCTGCAAGACAGCCAGCTGCAACTTGAAGGCCAGCGTGTGGAAGTAAACTGGTCCAGCCCTGGCACTGACGGGAGCCTGGCTGACTAAAGAGCCAGCCAGCTTTGGCAGGACATCTTTGCAGAACCGGTTCCTTAGAAAATCGCCACACTTGCCTCCCAGGGTACGTAAAACCTGTGGAAACAGACCCCAACCCGGTGACTGAACGTTGCCAAGGCAGCGAGAGCGCTAAAAGAATGTTTGCTAATTCAATTTCATCTAGGTTTCTGCTTGAAAAAGAAAAAGAATTATTGCTGTTAATTCCTTGCCCACGGTTTGTGATTCTGACAGTTATGAATTCGGAGGTCTCTGCTCTCTGCTTCTATCCATAAACATAGATTACATGGAGAATAATTCAAAGGAATCTTGGGCTGGATGAATAGTATGGTTAATACCTGGATTTCCCTCCTTTTTTTTTTAAAAAAAAAAAAAAAAAAGAGCTTAAAGCAGTTCACATAGATCATCTCTTGAATCTTCCTAACATCCCTTGAGGAAAGACTTGTGCTTTTAACTCTAGCTAGCTGAACAAACATAAACAGGCCCAGTAGCTGAGGCCCAGCTCAGCTACTGCCACGTACAGGCATTGAAAAGGGCAGTGGCTGGCTGAGGTCCTTGGCTGGGTCAGGGCAGGGTCCCCAGTGGGCCGAGCCGAGTCAGAGTTCCTTCTGTTCCATGGCACAATCTCTTATGTACATCACCCTCATTCCATCTTTCACGACAGGCAGTCTCTTTGCATGTCTTATTTTAAACCTTCTCAAGCAGAACATATTGAAACGTTTTGCCCCACTGCACAAGACTGAGTATACAGGATAATAAGAATTTCTTTAAAAATCGGTAAGCAAGGGACTTCACTGGTGGCGTGTTGGTTAAGAATCCGCCTGCCAATGCAGGGGACACGGCTTCAATCCCTGGTCCGGGAAGATCCCACATGCCACGGAGTGACTAAGCCCGTGTGCCACAACTACCGAGCCGGTGCTCTAGAGCCTGTGAGCCACAACTACTGAGTCCGTGTGCTACAACTACTGAAGCCCACGTGCCTAGAGCCTGTGCTGCTCAACAATAGAAGCCACCGCAGTGAGTAGCTCCCACTCGCTGCAACTAGAGAAAGGCTGTGCACAGCAATGAAGACCCAACACAGCCAAAAATAAATAAGTTAAATAAATAAATTAACAAAAAAAATTGGTATGCAAGGCATATCCAGGACAGAGAACATTTACCGACTTTGTAGAGAACAAGGCACTTATTTCAGGGCCCTCAGCAAGACTGCACAAGGCCTTACGGACCTCAAGGGTCACTAATGGGTCTGGGAGTGGAAAAGCAGCCTCAGTTACAGTGCACGTATCTTTATATTTTTTCATTTTTCTGTACTTGCTGTCATTTCAGATAAACCATTAATTTTCATAAAGGAAAACGGCACATCTGAGTGACTGAGCAAGACCTCCCTCCTTCTCCTCTCCCCAACCTCCCTCGTTCCCTCTCTCCCCACCACCCACATGTGCGTGTGCGTGTATGTGTCATTTCGTGTATTTTGCTTTGGAAAAAAATATTAACGATTTTTTAATATGTTTTAAATGTAAGCTTGCATTTTGGTCCAGTATATGCTGAAGAATCTTATAGAAACAAAATACTTTAGTCAAGTATATTAGCTGCATTCCTGGCTTCATTCTATATCCTACACATCTTTTTTCTTTGCCTCATCTTGCTCACCCACTTCTAATCTATGTTAGCTTTTGCTATGGTAAATGTATCTCTGTAACTTGCCTTAAGTGCTTTTCAGAACAAGGAAGGATAAAAATAAATAAACCAAAATATGTGTGCTAATATAAGCCAAACTAAGTCAGGGAGAATAATACCTTACATACACAGAGGGCTTTTAACTTTTCAAAGCGTTTCACCAAATAGTCCCACTTTATCCTTGACAACAACAACTATGAGAAAGGTGGGATAGGTGGTCATGGGCTTTGTCCAGAGTCACTCAGCTGGACAGACGATGCCCATTGCTAGAACCTAGTCAGTATTCATCTTGACTCTTGTGCCATGCACAGAACATGGGCATGAACTCAGATTCAGGTACTATCACTTCCTAGCTGTGTGATCTTGAGAAAGTTCCTTAACTTTCTGGGCTTGTTTCCTCCTCTGTCAAAAATGGGGATACCAGTATCTTCCTTATAAGGTTGTTGTACGGAGAAGAGCTCATGTGTGAAGTGCCAAGCATGTTGCCCGGCACAGAGGAGGTGCTCAATGAATGCCGGTGGCCCTTTTCATCTACTAGTTCTCTCTGCTTCAAATTCAAAAGGAAACTGACTTTATTTTCTTCTTTGTGCTTTTCTTATTTGCCTATACTTTCTTCAAGGTATAGTAGGTCACAATTGGATAAAAAGAGAACTACCCCCAAAAGACACCACTGAGCTCTGTGCTCACTTCCCTCCATCCCCATGACTGATGGCGCTGGGGCAACAGTGCAGTACCTTGAAGGCTCTGAGCACTGCCAGGGGGTCATCATTTGTGAGTCGGTGCACGAGCGAGGGCCAGGCCCGATGAGCCAAGGGAAGGAGCTGGTTCTTGTGGGACTGCAGAACAACCACACACAGATCCAGCACATCTAAAACCTGCAAGAAAAGAGGACAGTATTTCGGCAGATAGTAAAGGCTTGAAACCAAATACCTGGGATCAAGTCACCATTTTAAAAGAGTAAAACTTAGAAACTCATGAGTCAAGGAAATATTTATGAGTCCTGACTACATGCCAAGCACTGGCTAGGTACTGGGTGGGGGGCACACAGGGACAAAATACTTATGTTTCCTTTCCTTGGCTTATGGTCAATTGGGGAAAGACTTCAGATAACACCGAAATAACGGGATGAATGATTACTAATTGTGACAAGTACAAGGAAGGAAAGTCAAGGGGGAAATGCAAGACACTAAAGGGAGGGATCTATACCATACAAACTGTTGGGAGGGCTCCTCTGAGGAAGTAACTTCTATAAGGAGGCATACTGGAAACAGTAAGGAGGAAGACCCAGAGGAGGGAGAGCTTGCAGTGCTTAGAAAACTATAGCAGGGCAGCATGAAGCGTGACAGAGGAGGGGTAAGATGGGGCTGGACCTCGAAGACGTCACATTAAGACTTTTTAATTTTGTACTAAATGTGGTGAGGAGCCGTGGAAATGTTCAGGCACGTGCTATGATACAATTCATGTTTCTAAAAAGTCACTCTGGCTGCTGAGTGGAGAAGGGACTTGAAGTGGGAGTGAGAAGAAGTGAGGAGGCCCTTGAGGGAGCCACGGCGCACGTCCACATGGGAGGCGGGGAGTTACGCAGCTACATGGTCGTGGCCGAGGCAGAGAAGTGAAGGGTTTGAGATCTGTTTTGGAGACGAAATGGCTTAAATTGATGAAGGACTCACTCTTGGGGAGATGAAGAGAGGTATCAAAAAGAGCTGCTTGGGTTCAGGGTTAGCAACTGAATAGATGCAGGTGCAGCTTAATGAGATAGGAACAAAGGAGAAGGAGGAAACCAGGAGGGTGGGTGAGATCAAGTTCTGTTACCTCTAAATGGAGACGTCAAGTGGGCAGCTGGGACACAGGTCAATCTCAGAAGAAAGGTCTGGGGTAGACTAGATGTAAATTGGGGTTTTTATCTTCCCTGAGAAGATGTTTCCTGATCTCTCATGTCTCAAAGCTCACTGAAGACAGACGACCTGCTCAGTGTCACAGGCAGTGGTCGCCACGATAACCAAGTGCAGGCTTCCCTCCTGCACAGATGGGCCAGCCTTCCCAGAGCAGTGGAAGGTACACATCTGAGTCAGGAAGACAGAGTAAGGTCTGCAGTAAACCCTTATTGGATGACTACTGTGTGCTGGTCACACGGAGACTGGAACAGAAACAAAGAACAAAGCAGGCCCTGCCCTTGAGGGCTGAATAGTTAGGCAGGGGAATAAGAGAAACCTCAGGAGAGCAGAATAGTACAGTGGAAATGGCTTTGGTATCACTGACTGGCTTTGGATTTGAGTTCTGTCACTAACTGGGTAAGTTAACATCATACTTCAGTGAATCATCCCCCTTCTGCCTGGAATGTTCTTCCCCCTCCGTTTGCCCCTGCAGGGCTGGCTCCTTCTCAGCCTTTAAGTCTCAACTTAAACATTATCACCCGACAACTGGTCTAAATCAGAACGTAGCTCCCTCTTATTCAACAGGGTTTGGTAGAGTAGGTTCCCAAAATGTGTTTACTACATGGGTGAATTTTCTGTCATAGAACCTTCTTATTACCTTCATAGCATTTCCTCCACGTATATGTATTTGTGTATTACCCCTTTCCCCTCGAGAGATAGGAAGTTCCATGAAGATAGGGATCATGTCTGCTTCGTTTCCTTCTATATACCCTCTGCCTGACCTATAGCAGTCCTCAATAAGCATTTAGTGAATAAGCAAATAAGTGAATGAGTGTATATGCCATGTCTGATGCTAACTGTTTTATATTTATAGTCAATGACCCAGTGAGGTAGGTACCATCATTTTCATTTTACAGATAAAGAAGTTGATGCTCAAAAAGGTGAACTGACTTACTCCGGGTGGCACGGCTAGTGAAGGGCAGAGCCAGGGCTGGAACCCGTGTATGCAGATCTGACTCCAGTGCTGATGCTCTCAATAGCTACAGTGTATATACGCTGCTACAAAGCCTCCAGAAGAGGGAAGATGCTTTACTAATGTGTCAACCAGACACCACCAACCAAAGTCTCCTGAAGAGTGCCTCCTGAGTGGAAAACCCGACAATGCTAAGAAGTATCTCTGGGAAGACTAAACAAATTCCACAAAACCCAGATGCTGAGTGAGGTAATCTGTGGGTCAGGGTTTCCCAGCCCCGACCCATGACCAGGGCAAAGTGCTCTCATCACTATCAGTAATGCACGGAGGCGGCTGTTTCTCACTCCTGTTTGGGGGTAGGGAGGAATGGGTCAGGCTGTGCTTTCCTTTGGGTGTAAGATCTGCCCCCAGGTGATTCTGAAAGCTGTGTCCCCCATGCCCACCCCGCCCCACTGTCCTGTTATCGGAGTCACTACTGTATAGTTTAAGTCTTTGCTGATGGGGAGGCTGCTTGGGAAACTGCTAGCAAACAAGGATGAAAGATTAAGAAAAGTGTTGATGCCAGGCCTAGGATGAAAATGGAAACAGAAACAGAGACAAGGGCTAGCGTCAGGCTTGGACGAATGACCACTTCAAAATATTAAAACCTGTGTCCCACATTAAGTCAGCTCCGAAAGTGATATCCTTTCCAAATCATATGACTTTTTCCCCCTTGGAGATGCAATAACGCTCCAAAACTTTGCGGTTTTTAATTCTACCAAGGGGACTCAGGTCCCTTTTGGCCTCTGGGCTGATACAGAAAGACGTTAAGACTGGAATCCCACAGATAAATTCCTCCTGATGCCTTCTCTTGGCCACTGCACATGCACTGGGAGATAAGGGGGTGCTCCTTGCTCATCCATGTAGTCATTGCCAATAGACCAAACCTCAGTCCCGCAGCTCTGTGAATGCAGGGAAAGGGCCGCACACTGACCTTCAAGCGGATTTTCAGATTTTTGTCTGACATCAAGTGGATGCAGCGCTCCATCACGTCCGTGGCTATTTGTATCTGCACTGGCAGTGGTGGCTGCACACTGGGATCAGTGTCATTCTCATCCACTTCGGGAGGGTTTGACTGCTCCTCTGGAAAAAGAGCATAACTGGGGGCAGTGTTTTACGAGAGATGCCCCACCCCAACTTGATCTCCCAACTTCAGATCAGGAGTAAGACTTACAAGGGAAAATGTCTAGGAACTGATCCCAAGGAAACCATGTAAAATTTGGGTCAAGCTACGAGTCAAGATATTCACCAAAGCATTACCTGTAACAGCTAAAAACTGGGGGAAAACCTTCCATGTCCACTCAAGGGGGGTACGGTTATATAAACCATGGTATATCCATACAATGATGGCACATTATGAGGGCCTGAAAATTTGCGTTTACAAGGGCTTTAATGACAAGGGAAAATGCTTATGAAATAACATTGTGTTAAAAAGAGAAAAGCAGGATACGAAATTGCATACACAGTGTGAGCACTATTACACAAAGTTTTATATAAAGACAGGAGGAAGTTCAAAATATTAACAGAGACGGGGTCATGAGTTAATGGATGATTTTTATTTTTTCCCTATATCCTTAGTCTTTTTTAAGTTATCATTAATAAATATTTAAAATAAAAACATAAGAGGGCAAGATTCTAATTTGGAGCCCCGAGGCTGGCAGTTCCCTGGCTGGCCTCTGGCCCTTTACTCTCTTTCCTTTCCTTTTGGTTCATCTTTTGACTAAAGGGGGTACATGTCTGTCTTCTCTACCAGCCTGTAAGATCTTCTGAGGGCCAAGATGAAGCCTTCCTTACACATCTTGGCATGAGGGACAACACCAGGGCAGCCTGGTGCAATATACAGGGATGGGGTTTGGTCAGAGGACTAAAGTCTTGCCTCTACATCCTATTAGCAACTCCTCTCTCCCACGTCACCTCATTTGAAAAAAAGGGATAAAGCATGTATACCTCATCTGCTTGCTGAGAGAGTTAAATGAGCTGCATGTCACCAGCTATTATCATTTTTTTCATTGCCTGGAGTGCTGCATTGCATGAGATAGGTGTAAGTTTGTAAATTAAAACAACAAAAAGACTTGAGAGTTGCATGAAAACCTGGCCAAAATTCCTCCCCTGAAGGTTATCCTCTATCTGCTTATAGCCTCCAGTCTCCCCACACCCTCAATACCAGCTGTGCTCATTTACACTGAGCTAAGCATTGCTCCCCTAACTTTCTGCCATTTCAGTTTCCTCTGCTGGAAAAATAGAACCTTACAGTAGAGTCCACACCTGTCTCTAACAGATGCTGAAAAGATAAATGAAAATGCATTTGTAGAATGCTTGGATTTCTTGGAGGAAGGGACGTCAGATATACAAGGTGCTCTTACTGTGGTTAAAACAAAAAACCCATGTCAAACTAACATCAATCCAAACATTCCTTATAATGCCAAGTGTGTGGTGCGTACTTGATGAACGATAATTATAAGAATGATAAGGTTGTGCTTTTCTTTCTAGAGGAGGATTTGTTGTTTGAAATTCACCTACTGCGAAATGTTATCTGAGGGATGTGGATTTTGCTACCTACCAGAAGAAAGATTTGATTCATTCAATCTGCTCCTAGCCAACATCAACTAGAACCAGAAGATCCTAATCATGAAAGAATGGATTCAGTGACAATGCTAGAATTTCAAACAAGAATGGCAAATCTGGATTATGAGGGATCAAGATGCCTCTTCTTCACGGTTTCTAGGCTTGAGCAAGGGGTGCAGTTTATGAGGATTGGGTTGGCTCAAGAAACAAAACTGAGAAGAAAAAGCCTGACAGATTTCTGATTAGAAAATTCTATTCTTGGGGAGAATAACAACTCAACTCTGCATGAATCATTATTTGGGCCTTGTGATGCTTCCCTGCTATTTAGAAGGAATTTGTTGCAGTTAGTTGCATTGAACTACTATTTCCTGTTATCCTGGAGGTATTTCCTGTTATCCTGGAGGTATTGGCTTCAGTTCATCAGAGTCTCAGAGTACAGTGCCAAAAAAAAAAAAAAGAAATCTGCTCTATTCCGACCTAACAAACTAATTTGGGACTCAGTTTGATTTAGGATAGTTCTGGGACCACCAAGCTCATTATGACTTGGCATTTTATATTTGCAGAGGAAATTCTAATAATTTATTAATCCTTCCGTGACCTGAAGCTCCAGATTGAGCTTGTGAATAAAACAATAGGCCAGAGCTTCAACTAGCCTGAACTCCCTTCTCCTTTATCATATAAATTGGTAAGAAAAACACTGGAATCTACTCCTACCAAAAAATAAAATAAATGAACAAAGCATATGAAAAGATAATGGGCATAAGAAAAAATTGTTAGGAAAGATGCATATAGAAAGATGTTCAACCTTTCTAGCAATCAAAGAAATGCAAGGTAAAATAATGAGAACCATTTTAATTTAGCAAGAAGTAAAGTCAGTAAGTCAACGTTGGCAAGCTTGTGGTGAAACCAGTATTGATCCTGAACTGCAGAAGAGAAGGTGTAAATTGCCACAACCTTTCTGAAAGACAATTTGGCAAGCATAATGTGATGTTCATATCCCTGACCTAGAAATCCCACTTCTGAGATTTATACAGAAATATGCAAAAAGAAGGAAAAGGTCACGTGCATAGAATCACGCACTGCAGCACTGTTTATCAGAGTGAAAAGCTAGAAGCAACCTAAACTTCCCACAGGGGAATGTATACTTAGTGGCAGCTATTAAACCATTAATTATGAAAACTCCATAGCAACATGAAGAGTTCCTTATTATATAACTAAATGCAAAAAGGGCATAAATGCATTTAAACTGTGGCTGCAACCAAACAAAACCTGGTTTGCAACAGAAAAGGATGGAAAACGACCACACACAAAGTGAGAATGCTTACGTTAGCATGGCGGGGGTTATTTGTTATCTTTCTTATTTCCAAACTTTCTATCATGATGTTTCATTGTTTTTACAATAATCTGCTTCCAAAAGTAATAAAACAGCTGAGGCCAAAATAAATAATAGTTACCTTCTTCATTATCAAAATCCGAGACAATTCCATCTGCTACATCCTTTTCCTTGAGGTAGTTCAGCACAAACTGTTCAATGTCTTCGGCTGTTGTGGTATTCTCGAGTCCTTTCTCAAGACTTGCTGGTCTTTGGCTCAAATGACTTCCCTCTTCCCCTACACTTTGCTCTTGGAGGTGCCCGAGATGACCTGCGTCTGGGAACCACTGGGCTATAAATAAAGTGTTATAATGGTCACCTTGGTCATTGACAACAGGCATTAGTACTTTCTAAGTAGAATAAGCTCCCTGCCATGGCCTGCATGGTGCCCACAGGATCCAGTCCCTACCTGTCTCTCCAGCCTCCTCTTCTAACCACTCCCGGCTGCCCAATGCGCCAGGTATCCTCCTGCCTTAGAACCTTTGCACATGCTGTTCTTACTATCTGGAATACTTTAACCTCCTATGTAACATCTGGTTAATTCCAACTCACTTTTCATGTTTCAACACAAATATACGTTGCCTAGTAAAGCCATCCCTTGACCCCCGCCCCGCGCCCCACCCCCGGCCCTGCCAATCTAACTTAGGTCTTTTATACGCTGTCTTATACAGCACCATGTTCTTTTCTTTCAACTCATCACAATTTGTAATTACTGTATTTACTTTGTATGTATTGTTTAGTGTCTGAATTTCCCATTAGACACTGTGTTCCATTGATCACCACTGGAAAGCCAATATGCCCAGCATGGAGTGGGTGCTCAAAATATATGCTGAATGAATAAATATGCTAGACTGGAGGAAAGCTACCAGTGACAAAATTCTGAGTGCAGGATACACTGCTCATTACCAGAAGAGAGGCTCTGCAGAGCCTTGAGAACGGACACAGTCTCACATAGATATCTGATATAAAATGCTTCAGAAGGCTGGCATTTTCTCTCCAAAGCTTTTCCTTTTTTAGTGATGCTCCAATACTTCTGATGTGTCCCCGCAGAATAAGCCTTAAACATTACAGAACCAGTAGCTTTCAAACTGTGTCTTGAGGAGCCCTAGGGCTCTGCAGAAATGTCTCAGGGTCACAACAGGGAGGGTACCCAGAGACAGCAGGTTAAAGGGTGGGAACAGAGTTTCTATGCCTTCTTTCACCAGCCCTGCTCTAATTTGAACTCTTTTTGTATACTGGGGTCCCCCAGGGCTTCATTTCAAAAAAGGCTCTTAATACTTAAAGAATGAATCAACAAGAAAACCCTATGGCCTGAAATTTTGCCCTCCTTTTGCAGACAGCAGGGGAGAAGTCTCTGATGACCTTTAGCACCTGCTAATCTCTTTTCTATCAAGGAGCATCTGCACAGAGCCACAGCAACAGCAGATGGGCTACGCCAGGGCCAGGCCACTGGGAGCAGCAGAGAGCAAATGCTGGATGTGAGAGCGTTCGGTCCAGTACCTGGAGGTTCCTACGTGAAGGGATCGATTATGCCATTTCTTCAGTGCCCAGACATAAATCTGTCCTTAATGTACTCTGAGGGACTGCATTCCCAATGGGTTAAAGCCAGGGCCCAGCATTTACACTGCTAAAAGTAGACATGCTGCAAAGATTGTTTTCTAGATTTAAGGCAAAGCAGTTCGACCTCACTCTTAATGCAAATAAACTATAATAAGGTGCACTTTTTCTCCTACTGGATTAGCAAAGATCAAAAAGCTAGGTAATATAGTGTGGGTGACAGGGTGGCAAAATTGGCGCTCTCTTACATTGCTGATGGGAGTTTAAATTGGTGCAACCTCTTCACGGAGCAATTTGAAACTCTATCTATCACAGATTTAAATGTAATACCCTCTAAGCCAGCAACTGTCTTAGGAATATACTCTACTGGTATACGCAGACATGTCCAAAATGACCTAGAGAGTACACTGCAGCATTTTGGGGGTGGAGGGGGCAAAAGACTGGAAACAACCAAAATGTCCACCAAGAAAGGGCTGCTTAAAGTATGGTGTAGCCACACAATAGAACATTGTGTGTCCAGAAAAACACGGCCTTGCATGTGTGGATGTGGCACGATCTCCGAGTGCTGAGGTATGTGGTATGGATGCTTTCTCATTTTCAAAGCTACCCAATTTTTTTGTTGTTATGAATAACCACTGAATCAGTAGTTGGTGCTAAGCAGTAATTTAACTGATGGTTCTTGCCTTCACTGTGGAACCTAATGCTTTTTTTAGTCAATGCCTGTGAAACACCGAGAATGTGGTAACTCAATTTCCTAAAAGACATACTGGGTTCTTTTAAAACCTTTTGGAAGTTCTCTGAGACCACACTTCCACTCCCATCTTAAAAGAGTGACCATCAGTTAGACAATTCGAACGACAAGAGGAAATGCTAGCAGGCAGTGCTACTTTGATTTGTGTGAGACCGATCCACTCCCCAGGACTGCTTACCACTCAAAATGCAAGTGTGGTCTGGGTTATTTCAAAACTTTCAGAAAAGCTATCCCCACTTTTGCTGCTTTTCCTAGGATGCACTCAAGTCAAGCTTAACCATCCTCATTTCCCTCTCTGCAATTTAGAGAAAAGGTGCTACACAGCATTCCTCTTTAGAGATGACCAAAGACACTGGCAATCCAAGGTAATTCAATTTTCATGGCCCAAATGGAGATATCTCCTGAGAGGATATATTTAATAGGCCTTTTGTTAATATATTTTTTAAAACTCAAACTGACATGTAGTAGAGTTCCTCAAAACACTAAGGATGGAAGCCTGGGGTATATTTGGGCCATGGAAGCCACTCATAGTCTAAAATCTATAAGCAGTAAGCCAGTCTTAGGAGTGTTTCCATGTTCTTCTTGGTCACCACTGCCATCCCAGTGACTAGTCCAGCACACAGGCTTCTGAGTGGTTGCAAAATACAACCCCCACTCCTTCCCTTGGTCTACAAGGCCCCGTGGGATTCATCCTCACCCAGCCTTCCAATTTCATCTTGTGTCACTGTCTCCACAATGATCTCTTCTCCATTCTCCAAAGACCCCAAGCCCTTTCTTCCCTCCAGGCCTTTGCACCTGCTGTTGTCTTTGCCTGAATGTTCTTAAAAAACATAAAAATGATGTGACAGCTCCATATGTACTGATGGGCCCTTCTCAGCCTTCAGGTCTCAGCTCTAATGCCATTTCCTCAGAAAGGAAGTGCCGTGATCAAGTCCCCTGACCACTCTGCTACTGTCCTGTTACTCTCTTGCAGTAGCAGGAAAGCTCCTTGAGTTTATTCATCTTGTTCACTGCTGAATCCTGATTACTTAGCACAGTGTCTAACATACTGCAGGTAATCCTTACTGAATGAATAAAAGAATATGTACACTGCATGTGAACGTTCATGAATGAATGAACGAACACTGGAAGTGGTATCAGCTACAGGGCAGAGGACTATCCCTGCTCAGTCACCTTCCTTGAGAAGCTTTCTTACATGGTCTTAGCTTTTTCAGCTGACAAAATGAGGTCAGTGACCTTTCCACCTACTTTGGCGGCTATTAGAAGTACTGAAATAAATACTGGAGGTATGCTCTTTGGATAAAAGGAACTCATGTATATAGCTCATATATATATATATATATATTTTTTTTTTTTTTCATTCGAAGATTGACTATCCAGTGAAGGGATTCTCTTTATTATATTCCAAAACTTTGCCATTTTAATGGTGGGTAACACCTCCAACAGACACCCAACAGGGTGAAAGGGAAGTAGAGAAATTCAAACCACCTCATACAATTAAAAGGTTAAAAGAAAGTTTCTAGACCTGCTCTGTCCAACATGGTAGTCACTAGCTAGCTACATGTGGCTATTTAAATAAAAATAAAAAATTCAGTTCCTCAGCTGCACTAGCCACATGTAGTTATTATATTGGACAGAACAGATATAGAACAGTTCCATCATCACAGAAAGGTCTATTGGACAGTACTGTTCTAGATTATCTGTGGACCAAATAATTTACGTTAGTCCTGTTCTCCATTAGCATAGATACTGCTAACTCTAAATATTGTCAGAAGCAGTCCGGTATATTGAAAAGAACAAAATTGTCATAAATCCTGACTTTCCTCCTTATTGTGTGACCTTGGCTAAGTAGGAGCTCACTGAGCCTTAGTTTTCCTTACCTGCAAAATAAAAATAATGTTTACATTTAGTCTGCAGGGTTTATGTCCCTGGGACAGAGCAGGGGGTTCAATAGATGGTAGAGATTATTAAAAGTATAAAAACATAAGCAATGGAACTCTACCGTAACACGTGGGACCAGACAGACACCTATTCAAATAACGTCCTCCATAGCATAACCCCAAACAAAGAAAAAAACAGTTAGGCGAACAAGGATACTAGTCCTTCCCTCCAATCAGCATTAAAAAAGGGCTCTCAATGTACCTAATGCTGCCAGCAGCGCATGCAGTACACTGACAAAGGAAGTTGTTCTCTTATCGTAAAATTGGTCCAGGGTAGCCAAGACATCTTGAACCACATCTGCCACCAAAGGGAGCAGGCTAGCATCTGAGTTCTGTAGCATGACTTCCAAGACCTTCGGGGTATGCGGGTGGAGAGATAGATGACGCAGATTTAAAGAGATCCCATTTACCAAATAGTCTGAATTCTGATTGATCAGCTGCTGCAGGGAGTCGTAGCCACAAGCCTGGCAAATGTCCATCATGGTACTGATGGCCGCCTGACTGATAAGCAGGGTTTGGTCTCCAGCTTTCTCCAGGACTGGATAGAGGGCTGACAT
>NW_006772681.1:1072036-1108927 GCF_000442215.2 Lipotes vexillifer | reverse complement strand
CTTTCCCTAGTGCGTGTGCAAAGTGGCCAATCCCTTCCAACTGGATGCATATTTGCCAGATGTTGCTGTTCATGGAGCAGATCGTGGGACTTGGCTTTGAGAAGGTGGGAGAAGAGGTAGCCTGGCAGGTGTGTGCACCAGATGTGAGGGCCTGAAGGCCTGACTGCATCGTCAGCTCCTCTCCCACTTCTTCAGCTTCCAGGCAAGTGACCAAATACCAGTTTTCCTGGCTTGTGTATTCTTCAAGTATTGATGTCACGATCTCCCTCAGTTCCTCTGGGTTTGTTTTAATGTGTTTTTCATGAACATTGTCTACCCCTAACCCAGCAGCCCCTACAACCAGTTCATTAAGGATCATGGCGGCCTGCTTCCGGTAAACCACAGACTCGTGGTACAGTTCCATAAAGGGATCCACGAGCAAGTAGAGGTTCCCATAGAAACCAAGAAGCTGACAAACCTGCCTCAAGAGCAGGAACACCCTCTCGTCAGTGAAGAAGCGGAAATATCTCCTCTGCATTTGAGCCCATGGCCGGGAGGCTGAAGTCTCTGGAGAAGTGCTCAGATGCTCAGAGTTCCAATGCCGCTCTTCAACGATTTTGATGTCGGCCACGTCTAATTCCAGAACTTGGATAAGCGCTTTGGAAAGGCGCTGGAGATGCGCCACAGAGTTGAGGACAAAGTTCACTTTGGGGCCCAAGAGTTTCAGGTACCCGAGTAACAAGGAGAGAGTAGAGAATCTGCCCTGATCATCTTGGGAGTTCATCAGGCGGGGAAGGGACGTGGCAAGGGAGTGCAGGTTTTCTGACAAGATGTCAGCAAAGGCTCTGCTGCCCACCACGACTTTCTCATCTGCAAAACGTCTCAGAATTTTATTGCACTGGGCTTGGACGTCAGGACTCTCATCATTTACCAGACTCACCAGAGCCTTCAGAAGGGGACCAGCCGATTCGACCAGTGACTGACTGCACTTCAAGAGAAGGGCCTCGACAAAGTCTATCAGTTCCAGCCTCACCTTCCAGTGTGGGTGAACTGAAACGCACTCGATTATCTTTTTAATAAGGACAGTCAACCTGTCGCCGGTATTTTTTACCCAATTGGCTTCCCTGTGAACCAACAGCTCCGCTACTCTGTGCTCCACGGCAGGCTTTTCTCGGACCTCTGAGACTCTTCTGAGCTGTTCATCAGCCATAATGAAGCTCACTGTCTTGTAAAAGACCTTTAGGGAAGACACGACAATGCTGTGCCCTTGTTTAAAGTCTCCTGTGATGACCCTGGTCAGTGTAGTTGAGAGGCCAGGTAAAAAAGAAGCAAACAAATCCCCCAGCTGCTTTTGCTCAAGTTCATCCAAGGGCCTTGGATGGTCTTGACACTCACATTGAAAGAGTAGAACCTGTAAACATTTTAAGGCAGCCATTTTAATTTGTTTTGATTTCTCCTGTTCTGCTAGGCCTAACAATAAAGATACAGCAAATCCTAAACGAGGCAGAATGGAGGGCTCATAAATAGTCAGAATGATGTCCCCATAAGCCGAGTGCATTAATGCACTAAGGCCCTGGATCACAGCCAATTTCAACTCCTCTGACACAGCTGCAGGTTTCTGAGAGTTGGGTGAATACAGGCAAGCAGAGAGTTCTGAAAAGAGTTCCTGGAGAAGTTCTTGTTCCTTCACACACGTTGAAGAGAGGACAAGGGTGATGCATTCCACCACACTCTGGATCAAGTGCTCTCTTTTGGGGCCCGGGGTCTTCAGGGTAAATCGCAAAGGGAAGAGGATGTACTGCTGAAGTTCCTGAAGGGCAGAGTCACTCACGACTTGTAACTGTACCTGCAGACGCTCCACATTCTCCACTGTCTGGGTCTTTGTGAGCTGAACACAGATGGGACGCAAGACGCCAAAGGCCTCCTCTGGAGTATCAAAAACTGCCATTGTGCAACAGGCTTCCTCTCACTGAGCAAACACCCTGCAGGCTGGAGGGAGGAGACTTTTCAGTAAAGAAGGCCAAGCTCAAAGCAAATACAAAGTGAACTTGCACTCATTCATTCAACAGACATTCAGTGGGGGCTTATGTACCAGTCACTCCACACGGTGCTAGGGGAGCAATGGAATGGAAAAGAGCCGGTTCCTAGTCTTAGGGAGCTCCCAGTCCAGGGAGGGAAGCAGATGTACAGTTACAACACAGCCTCTTAAGAATTAGGCTAGGCCTGTGCTTGTGGTCCTACATGAGTGTAGAAGACATATGCGTCACAACACTCAGAAAGCCAGGGTGGGTTTCACAGGAGGAAGATGCTTGAGCCAAGACTCAAGGGAGGAGTGAATTGGAACCTGTGGGCTATTCTAAGGAGTATGGATTTTAACCTGTGGTAGTGATGGAGAGCCACTGATGGTTTTGTCTTTTTTAACTTGAGGTATAATATACATAGAGCGAAAGGCACTAGTCTTAACATAACAGCTCAGTGAATTTTAATGTACGCAGAGACTCATAGAACCACTACCCAAAATAAGATATATAATATTTCCAGCACCCTGGAAGGCTCCCTCATGCCTCTTTGCAATCAATTCCTATTTCCCCTGCCCAGAGGTAACCATTACTCTGACTTTTATCAGCCTGGACTAATTTTGCCTGTTCTCGTCATGGAGAGATTTCAAGCAGAGGGTGATAGGAACAACTTTATGCATTGAAAAGACCCCCTGGCAGCCAGTAATACAGGAGAAGACTCAGAGCTGGGTGAGACTGAAAGCAAAACAAAATGAAAGGGAATGGCCAGAAAAATGGGAAAACCAGGAGCGCACACTATTACAGAGACCACGGGAGAAGAGAGATTTGAGCAGGATGGAAGGCAGGCAGTGAAAGGAGACAGGTTTATAGGTAAGTGAAGGAGTTGTGCGACTTTACACATGGGCTATCAGCCCATGACTTTGCATTTCCCCTCACAGACAAGAGGCTCTTTTCTCTGTGAGGGGAAATGCAAAGTCATGGACTGATAGCGAATAAGAAGGCGGGTAAACAGGGGGCTTGAGGAGAGAAATAAAACTCTCAAATATTCCCTTTGGGGAAGCAGAACATGCTGGGAAGACACAAAAGTGTGGCCCAAGGGTACTGAGGACTGAGTTGAAGCTGGAGACCATTAAACATGCACAACTGTAAAATGCTGGTACCGGATGAAGGCTTAGAGATCACCTAGTCTGGTGATGTCTCCCTCTCTCTCTCTCTCTCTCTCTCTCTCTCTCTCTCTCTGTCTCAGCTCTATTTGCTGGGGGCTTCTGAACAGATGATGACCAGAAAGTGTCCGCTGCTTCTCGCTGTCCCCAGTAGTGCTGGCAGGCAAGTGGTGCCTGGTGGGTGTGGGCAAGACCTGCTCAGCCCAGAGAGAGAGCTGGTGCTGGATCTCCTCCATGGGTCAGGAGAGGGCTCCAGGGCAACAATCAGGCTCTCATACCCTGGACAGAGTCTGGTCCACAGAACTCCATGAGAGGAAAGGCAATGCTGGTCTGTGAGGTTCCTTGGGGGGATATCTCCTGGTTTGTGACCCTCAAGAAGCCAGGGAAGGGAAGAAGCTCAAATCTTCCCTATTCCAGACTAGCCAAATGCCAGGTGTGGAGGCCAGAAAGCTGGGCCAGGGACTACTGACACCCTATCAGCACCAGCTCACACACTGATGACCCCGAGGCTACTGTGCCACCCCTTGCCCAAGGTACTAGTAGTTAGAACAACAGAAGCAAAGGAAGTAACCACTTAATGGGACCCAACAGTCAGGAGCAGGAAATGCAAATAGAGCACCCTTGAGGTGGTGAACCTTAGTTTAACAGAAATGCTAAAGGAGACAGACAAGAATATGAAAAATAATTAAGACCAATAAGGAAATTTAATTACAAGACAAAAGATATTTCTTAGAATTTAAAAACATGTCTTTCCACACTAAAAAAACTCAATTGATTAAAAAAAAAAGGCGGTTAATTGCTGAGATCCAATTAGTGGCTGGGAAGATCAAGTAGAGCCATCTTAAAACTGAGCAAAAATACAAAGAGACGGAAAATGTGAGACTTGGAGCACAGATTTGGGAGAACCCACATATAAATAGCTGGAAATTCTGGAAGGAAAAAAAGGAACAGATGGAGGAGCTAAAACAAATAAATAACTGAAACATTTCTCTGGGCTGCAAAAGTATTTATCTGGAGATTGAAAAGACTGAAGGATACACACCTAGTCAAATTGTGGTAAAATTCCTGTACACTAAAAGATAAACAGAAAAGAAAATCACATATGCCTTCAGGAAGAAACAGCAAATAACTTACAAAGGAAAAAAGACGGGCTTTGGACTTCTCATTTGCAATAGAAGACAGTGGAAGAGCATCTACTGACTGCAAATAAAGGATTGTGGCCCCCAAACCCTACTTACAGCGAAGATATTCAGCTGTCAGGGTGAAAGAGCCGTATGCAAGGATTCAGAGAGGGTAGCACCACGTGCCCTACCAGAGGACTCCATTCAAACAAGAAGTGACTCGAAACAGACCTAAAATGGGAAGATGAATGAAGAAGGAAACGTTGCTGAGTAACTTTTTTTTCTTTTAGCATGGAAAACTTTCTTCAAATAAAACGTTTAAGTGGAAGCCCAGCACGTAAAACAGATAAAATCAGAGGGTCTGGTTAAAGCTGGGGTGAAGGCGATGGCTGGGGGCTCTGCATCTCTCTTATTTATCTCAGGAGTTTCAAGACAATAACCTGGGGTCCCCTGAACTATGTTCTCAGATTATATGACAAAAACTGTAATAGAGCAAGTGAGGTGAGAACACAACCTGTCCCAAACTGAACTTATCCGGCTTTCTTCTGTATTCCCTTTGTGATTTATGGTCCTCACCTGGGCTAGACGCCTTAGCCTCTCTGCTTTCTTTCACCTCCCTCTTAATTCCACTGTTCCCTTAAATTTCATCAGTTCTACCCCTTCAACATCTTTCAAAGCTGTTGAGGATGATAATCATCTATTTGATATTGGACTGACCGTAATGGTTTCTTCTCTGGCCACCCTTGCCTTGTGTGCTTGCCCTTCTTGAATCCATATTTCACACTGACATGTAGGTAATTTTTTTAAAACAAAAATCTGGATCACTCTTTTCCATGTTTAAAATCCTTCACCTGCTCTTTGTAGCCTGCCTCAAGTACAAACACCTTTCTACCATGGCATACAGGGCCCTGAACCATCAGGCCCCTGCCTGTCTCATCAACCTCAGTTCACACTGCTTCACCCCTTGAACTTGAAACTGCAACCACGTGAAATTATAAAACTTGCAATTTCCTAAACAGGTAGTGCTATTTCATATTCTCCTCCTTTCTCCTACTACTGTACATACTGCTATTACAGTATTTAGCATGCTGAATTATTTTGTATATGCCTGTTTTACCTACTTTAGACTGGGCAATCCTACACCTAGAACCTACAAGGGCATCTGGCATATGATAAGCACTCAGAAACATCTGTACAGATTCTCCTTTCAAGTAGGATATAGTAGGGTATGGCAGGCCAATACTCCTGGTGACAACTAGAGAAACCAGATAAATTATAAAAATTGTTTCTTAAAGCATCAAATAGTTGCAGAAGCAACAAAGACCAGATGAACTAATACTCTAGTGAAGGATGAAAGTTCACAGTGAGTCAACAATCAATAGCTGGGTTTTTTTGTTTTTTTGTTTGTTTTCCATTTGCTGATCCTGGACATGGCTCAGGATTATGAAGAGGCCCAGGCTGAGGGCTGTCACTGAGGAAAAAGAAACCACGATGCTTTTAATGTGGTCATATAGGACTGGAGTCCTATATGCAAAACCGTAGTCTTCAAGGATCTCAAAATACATGACTTCTGAGAGAAGGCCGCTGCTGGGGGACAAATGGCTGAGAAATGTCCAAACAAATGAAAGAGATCAACCCACAGATTCAAGAAGCTCAGCAAAGCCCAAGTTGACAATACAAAGAGAAACACACACAGACACATCATAGTCAAACTGCTGAAAAACCAAAAGTATGGAGAAAAATCTTAAAAGTAATGCAGCAACAGAAGTGACAGGCAACTTCTCTAAAGAAATGATGAAATCCAGAAAACAACAGAATGACATCTTTAAAGTGTGAAAAGAAAGTAACTGCCAACCTTGAATTTTACACCCTATAAAACTCTCTCACAACTGAAGGTAAAATGCAAGACAATAATGCACAAAAGGTGCATGGATAGTATAAAAGGAGTTAAGTGTATTAAGAGTCTAGCAGTATCAGGAAGTGATAAAAAAAAATCTGTATTAAACTGTCAAGAATGCATGTTGAAATCTATAAGATAAACTCCAAAAGAGCTATAAAAGTTCAGACAGTAGTAAAAATGGGATAATTAGTACTTCTGATTGATCCAAAAGGTGAAAAATGAGAAAAAGGGAAGCAAAACTGGTGGGTCAAACAGAAAACAAATACTTAATAAGATGGTGGACAGAAGCCCAATTGAAACACTGATTACATGAATTCAGAGTTTCTCAACAGTGGCACTACTGACATTTTGGGCTGGATAATTTGTTGGTGGAGAGCTGTTCTGTGCATTGTCAGATATTTAGCAGCATCTTTGGCCTCTGTCCCCAACATGCCAGTAGCACTCCCCCAAGAGTACCAACCAAAAACGTCTCCAGATACTGCCAAATGTCCTGTGTAGGGCAAAAATCGCCCTGGATAAGAACCGCTGGTATAGAATCAACATAATCCCAATCAAAACCCCAGCAGCATTTTTATAGAAAGTTATAAGACGACTCTAAAATTGATATGGGAATGCAAACAACCTAGAATAGCAAAGACAGTCTTGAAGAAGAGGAATTAAATTGGTAAATTTTGGTGGTGTAAGTTTTACACTATCTGATTTCAAGATTTACTGTAAAGATACAATAATTAAAGGGCAAAAAGAAAGACAAACAGATTAGTGGAACTGAATAGAGTCCACAAATAGCCCCCACATATACAACAGAGACTCCATATATAGACTCACATACCTGACAAAGTTGACACTGAAATCAACTGGGAAAGAATGGTCTTTTCAATTAAAGGTACTGTGGCACCTGGCTATCCATAAGAAAAAAATATATAGGTCTTGATTACATCTCATACTAGATTTAAACATGAAATGTCAAATAACAAAGCTTTCTGAAGAAAACAAAGAACGTCTTTGTAACCTTGGAGTAGCCAAAGATTTCTTAAACAGGACACAGAAAAGAGCTAACCATAAAAAAAAATAATAAATTGGACTACATTGAAGTTAATATAAAAGATTTTCTATAAATTATTAAGAAAAAGACAATCCAACAGAAACATGGAAAAGAAGTTGAACAAGCATACCACAATAGAGGATATCCAAATGGCCAATAAACATATGAAAAGACATTAACACCACTGCTCCGGAAAATGCAATATAAAACCACAACAAAATACCATTACACACCCACCAGAAGGGCTAAGCTGAAAAAACAGGGAAAAGAAGAAACAGGAAAAGAAAATACTAGGCGTTGGCAAGGATATAAAACAACCAAAACTCTCATTCAATGCTGGTAAGAGTGTAATTGATACAACTACTTTGGAAAATCCTTAGGCAATATCTATTATTCTAAAGGTAAACATACATACGCTCTATGATCTAGTAATCACATTCTTTGATATATACCTAACAGAAATGCATACATAAATTTACCAATAGATGTGTTCTGGAATACACTATCCACAACTGTCCCCACAAAGAAACTACCCAAATGCACATCTATAGTAGAATGGATAAACTGTAGTATATTCTCCCAATGGGATACTATACAGATGAAGACTTACCACAATTGGGGATCTTCAAAAGAATGGGTTACGGGCTCAGAAATACATAAACCAGCTTTCTGTAAGGAAGAGAGTATAACAAACTGCTAGTATGGCATGACTATAAAAGGCAATCGTATACCTTTATGGGATGGTCATGAAATCACACCTGTGTGACAATATGTCGATTACAGAAGGAACTGCTCAGAGATTTAGAAGCTTAGGAGTCCTATTCCGATAAAATGCAACACTGATTAAAGTGGCACTGCAAAGTTTGATGTTTATATAACTGACAGCAACTGGCGTATTCTGGCCCAGAAAGTGACACCGGGATGAGGCATTCAGAACAAGCTGATTCTCAGGGTGAGCAGAGAAAACAACCCAGAGTTCAACTGTGACAGACAGTGACTGTATAAACCAGTTCTTGACTCTAACGCTTTCTGAGTTCAGTGTACCCCTTCCGCGGTCATAGAAAGCAGTCACTGGGGAGGTGGGGGAAGAGAGCTGCAATCGGAGTGCTTGAGTGAACCCATTCCCCTGGCAGCTTCTTCCCCTCCTTCCCATCTCTTTCTGCCTTTTCACAGGAATGGGCTGTGTAAGATCCCTGGGCCATGACATCCAGGTGGTGCAGACAAACGGGACAATCTGTAGGTGCTATACTTTACAGACACTTAAAAGATAAGACGCTAGACCACAAGGTACTTATCGTATCATATAGTTAAAAAGTGAAAAGGGGAGGAAAAACCTGGTAAGTACAAAAGGAACTTAGAAAAAGAATGAACACCAAAAGGGAAGGCTTCATGGAGGGAGGAGGATTTATGTTGGGGTGGGGGGACTACACACTTGGGGCTGCATGGGAAGGCTGTTCAAAGAACAATACCTCACAAGCAAAGGCCAGAAAGCAGAAAAGTTGTAGCCCCTAATAAAGGCAGAGACGAGAGGGAGACAACATCATGGCAAGTGAGCCATGCCTCCCACAGGGGTGATGTTCTGATGAAACCACCTGCTCGGGGCCTTTGTAACTTGCTGTTCCACGATATATCCTCACAGCTTGCTCTCTCACCTTTCAGGGCTTTACTCAAATGTGAATTCTGAGGGAGGCCTTCTCTGATCACCCCAATTTAAAACTGCAACCCATCCTCACTCCTCTCCTGCCCTGCACTCCCAATCTCCTTCCCCTGTCTTTGAAATTTTCCTCCATAGCATTTAGTACCATCTGTCAAACCAAGTTATCCACCTATTTATTTGTTTATTGTCCCTCTCTTCCCACTAAAATATAAGCTCTATGAGGGCAGTAATAGTTGACAGTTTTGTTTATTGCTTCCAGCAAAGAGCAGGCATTCAATAAATGCTTGTTGAATCAATCACCATAGACCAAGGTCTGGCTCTCTTTGGTGGATCTTTGATATCAGATATGTGTGAACTGGAGTCTGGGAAAAACCCACCATCCTCTTCTTCTCCTGGGGTGAGTTATTCCTACAGTTGATCTCATCCATTACAGGAGGATCTTACTAGATTCACTCTTAGGAGGCAATCAGAGTTCTAGATTTTGACTGTATGCCAGCCCATTTTTAGGCTGTTTTCAGACAGAATGAGTATGAGAACAGGAATCTGACCATCTGGGTGATAGTCCTGGCTCTGACAGTACCTGATGTGTGGTTTCCATGAATTTTAGTTTCTTCAACATAAAATAAACTTGGTGGATAAGATGATCTCTAAAACTTCTAACTTTGAATTAACTAGCACATGGTAGAAAGACTGGGTTTAGATCCCAGAAATAGGAGTTTAAATAAAAGAATTGCCAACACAAGTTCTTGACTAGAAAGAAGAGAATTAATATTTGTTGAAAAAACCCACCATATGCTAGGCAATGTACATAAATAAATTCCTTGTCTACAAGCTGAGTAACACAAGGTTCAGACAGATTAAGTGATGCCCAACGTTACACAGCAAGCAGTGGGATTCACGTCAAGCCTGTGTGACTCCAAAGGCTGTATGCATTCTTTTCACTACAGCAGAGGTTTCCAACCCAACTGTTTATCAGAACCAAGGGGAAACAATGTAAGTACAGATTCCTGGGCCTCACACCAGATCTACTGAATCAGAATCTATGTTGGGGGTGGGGTGGAACAGGTATGTTTTGGGAATCTATCATAAAAGTTTGCAAGGTCAGTCTGATGATCCATGAAGTTGCTAAGAGAGTAGAGTAAATCTCAAATGTTCTTACCACACACACAAAAGGGTAATTTTGTGAGGTGATGGAGGTGTTAACTAACCTTATTGTGGTAATCATTCTCAATATATATACACTGATATGTGTATCAAATAATTACATTGTACATCTTAAACTTTTACAATGTTGTATCTCAATAAAGATGGGGGGAACAAAGAAAAAAAGGCTAAGTAGGAGTGGGGAGACAGGACTCCCACTTCTACCTAACATTAATTAGGAGCCCTCCCTCATGGGTGTCAAAGGAGGCTGAGTGAGGAATCTGGACTTCTACCTACACTTGGAAGTAACAAGGTTGGTCCCCCCACCCCTGCCTTATCCTGCCAGAGTGGTTTCAGAGGAAGCCAACTAAAAAGAAGACTTCTATAAGGTCCAGAGTCTTAGAAAATAATACAAAAATGTCCAGTCAAAAATCATTCACCATACCCAAGAACCAGGAAGATCTCCAAATGAATAAAAAAAGAAAAATCAATCAATATACGTTAACACTAAGATGACAGAGACATTAGAATTATCTGACAAAGTTATTAAAGCAGCTGTGATGAAAATGCTTCAATAAGCGATTATGAACTTGTTTAAAACAAAAGAACAGAAAACCTCAGGAAAGAAATAGAAGATACAAAGAAGAAACAAACAGAAATTTTAGAACTGAAAAATTCGATAACAAATAAAAAGCTCAGCAGATGGGCTCAACAGGAGAATGGAGGGGACAAAGGAAAGAATCTGTAACATGGAAGACAGAATAAGAGAAATTACTCAATCTGAACAACAAAGAGAAAACAGACTGAAAAGAGGCTCAGGGACCTATGGGACTATAACAAATGATTTAAGCATCCCAGAATGAGAGAAGAAAAAGGGCAGGGTTGAAAAAGTACTCAAAGCACTGAAAGCTCCCCAAATTTGGCAAGAGACATAAATCTATATACTCAAGAAGCTGAGTGAACTCTAAACAGGATTACCCCAAAGAAATTTGCACCAATTATAATTAAAATTAAAAGTTATGAAAACAAATGACAAAAAGTCTTGAAAGCAGCCAGAGAAAAATGATACCTTGCCTATACGGGAAAAACTATTTGAATGACACTGGATTTTTCCTCAGAAGCCATGTAGGCCAGAAGGAAGCAACACAATAATTTTCAGGCGCTCGAAAAAAAAAAAAAAAAAAAACTGTCAACAAAGAATCCTATACCCAGCAAAAATGTCCATCAGGAAAAAAAAAAAAAAAAAAAGAGGAATGAACTGGAAAGATATCCTCAGATGAAGGAAAACCAAGAGAATTTGTCACCAGCAGGCCTACTCTACAAGAATGGCTAAAGGAAATTCTCTAAACAGAAAGGAAACGTTAAAAAAAAAAAAAAAAAAAGAATCTTGGAACATCAAAGAGGAAGAAAGAACATGGTAAATAAAAATATGCATAAATACAATAGGTTTTTCTTATTCTTTTAAATTTTCTAAATTGTGTCTGATAGTTAAAGCAAAAATTATAACACTGACTGATGTGGTTCTAAATGTATCTAGAGGAAGTATTTCAGACAAATATAAACAGGAAAGGGTAAAGAGACATAAAGGAAGTAAGGTACATATACTTCACTAGACCTGTCAAAAATAAGTTATATACACATAATATGATACCTAGAAGAACCACTAAAACGGTTATACAAAGAGATACACTCAGAAACACTATAGATAAATTGAATGGAATTCTAAAAAATGTTCAAGTAAAGGAAGTCTGGAGAAAAAAAGAAAATGGAGAAACAAAAAAACAGAACAAACAGAAAACAAAAGAATTAAATTTCAGACTTAACCTCTAACATATCGATAATCATATTAAATATAAAATGTCTAAATACACCAATAAAAAATGACTGTCAGAGTTGGTTAAAAAATATGACTTAACTACATGCTGTTTACAAGAAACTCACTTCAAACATAATAATATAGTCAGGCTGAAAGTAAAAAGATGGAAAAAGATATTATCATATAAACATTAATCAAAGGAAAGCAAGACTAGCTATATTAATATCAGATAAAGTGGACTTCAGAGCAAAAAAATTACCAGAGACAAAGAAGGACATTATATAATGATTAAAGGGTAAATCTATGAAGAAGATAGTAATCTTAAGTGTGTATGCACAAAACAGAGATGCAAAATGTGTGAAGCAAAAATGGATAAAACTGAAAGGAAAAGTATAGGTGGTCACCACAAGTATAGGTGGTCACTTCAACATTCCTCTCTCAACAACTGATAGAACAATAGCAATTATAACACATAGAGCTCAACTACACCAACCAACATTTACATAATTGACATTTACAGAATACTATTGACAGTAGGATATACATTCTTTTCAAGTGTCCACAGAACACACACCAAGATAGACCATATCCTGGACCACAAAATAAACCTCAACAAATTTAAAAGAACTAAAATCATACAGTGTGTTCCCTAACCACGATGGAATCAAACTAGAAATTACTAATAGAAAGAGAACAGGAAAATCTTCACACACCTGGAAATTAAGCAACACATTTCTAAATAATTCATGGATCAAGGAGGAAATGTCATGGGAAATTTTCACAAAATACATGGAAATGAGTGAAAATAAAAGTTCAACATATCAAAATTTGTAAGACATAGGTACAGCCATGCTGAAAGGGAAATTTATAGTACTAAATATATATATTAGAAAAGAGGAAAGCTCTTAAATGAGTATCAATAATCTAAACTCCCACAGCAAGAACCTAGAAAAAGACAAATAAAATAAAATAAAATAAAGCAAAATAAATCCAAAGCAAGCAGAAGGAAGAAATAATAAAAATCAGAGCAGGATTGAAGTTTAAAACAAAAAATAGAGAAAATCAATGAACCAAAGAAATGGTTTAGAGAGATCAATAAAATTGACTTCTAACTAGACTGATGGGGGTGGGGAGAGGGAGAGGGAGAGAGGGAGAGAGGGAAGGAGGGAGGGAGGGAAGGAGGGAGAGAGGGAGGAATTACCAATACCAGTCCTACAGACTGCAGATATCAAAGGATAATACAGGAATACCATAAATAATTTTATACACATAAATTTGACAGATGAAATGGCAAATTTCTCAAAAAATACAAACTACCACAATTCACACAATCTGAAATAGATTACTGAACAGCCTTATAAGGAAACTGAATTTATTGTTTAAAGACTCCCAAAATCAAAGAAAAAAGAAAGAAGAAACCTTCAGGCCCAGATGGTTTCACTGCAGATTTCTACCAAGCATTTAAAGAAAATTAACACCAGTTCTACACAATCTTCTAGAAATGGAAGAAGAAGAAACACTTTCCAATCCATTTTATGAAGCTAGTATTACCCTGATACCAAAACTCAATAAAGATAATATAAAAAAATTTTAAAACGGCGACCAATTTCCCTCATGAATATAGATGCCAAAATCTCAAACAAAATATGAGGAAATATAATTTAGCAGTATGTAAAAAGAATTACACACCATGACAAAGTAGGACTAAATTCCAGGGATGTAAGGCTGGCTCAATATTTGAAAATCAATCACTGTTATTAATATTAACAGGCTAAAGAAGATAAATCACATGATTATATCATCCTCATCTTTCTGACCTCTAAATGTTTAAGTGTCCTAGGACTTAGTCACTGGGCCTCTTTTCTTTCTATACCTATTCCCCCTTATGACTCCCACATTTATAGCTCTACCTCAGGTCTCTCCCTTGAACTCCAGACCCATAAACCCAATTGCCTATGAGATACCTCTACTTGGACAGGCATTTCCAATTAGACACATACAAATCTAAACTCCTGCTCTTACTACCCAAACCAGCTCTTCCCACAGTTCAGTACATACATGCAAACTCCATTCTTATGGTTGCTTAGGCTAAAACCCTTAGGGCCATATAAGTTCTTGCTTCTTTTATACCTCATACCTATGCTGTCAGTTAATCCTGTGATCTCTTCCTCTAAAATATCCCCAGAATCTGACCCTTTCTCACAACCTCCACCCTGGTCTGAGTCTTCCCTTCACCTGAGTTATCACAACAGCAGCTGAACTGGTCCTCCTGCTCCTACCCTTGCACCTTTACTATTTTCTACTTAATAGCCACATGCTCCTCTTTTGCTCAAAATGGTCCAATGGACTCTTGTTTTATTCCAAGTAATATCCAAAGTCCTTACTATTGCCTATAGTCCCCCACATGACATGGTCCCTGGCAACTTTTCTAAGCTCATTTCTAGCCTTCTGGTTCACATCACTTGAGCTGTCCTCCTTGCTGGTCCTTAAAAATGCCAATAATGGTCTGACCTCAGTATTCTGCACTTGGTTTTCCCTCTGCCTGGAACATTCACCACATAGCATAGGGCTTGTTCTCTCATTTCTTTGAAGGCTGTGATCAAATGTCACCATATCAGTGAGGCCTTCTCTGACCAGTATATATAATACACGCCTATCCGCCCATACGTGCATTCCTCATACCTCTTACCTTCCTTTAGTTTTATTCAAGGCATTTATAACTTTCGCGCTCATTTTACACACGTTTATCTTCCCCTGCAGAAGCTAAGCTTCCCAGGACATGGATTCTGTCTGTTTGCCTAGAATAGTGCTTCAGACATAGGTTCTCAAAAATTATCGGCTGAATGAATAAATCAACCACTGGCTCAGGAGTGAAGAATTTGGAATAAGATAACCTTGGTTTGATTCCTGGTTCTGTCATTTCTTGTGTCCAAGTGACATTGATTACTCACCCGTGTTTAATGTTTTCTTATCTGTCAAATACTGATAATAACCCATACCCCACAGGACTGTTGTAAGGATTAAATAAAAGAATGTTCATAATGTGCTTAATACACAGTGACTTGGTATAAAAGCGCTCAGTATATGACACTGTTACTTAATACAGAAAGATGGCCTAGATTTGGACTCAAAGGCCCTAGGTTATAATTATGACTAGATATTGACTGTGATTTTAAGCTATTCACCTATTTTATATTAATTCACTCAGTCAGCTACGAATAAGGTGCTGGGGTAAAGATAGATAAAGTAGAGTCCCTTCCCTCTAACCTCAGTTATGTGATCTTGGGTAGGTCACCCAAGCTCCCTCAGCCTCATTTGACAAATGGGAATAACATGATACCTATTGCATAGCTTTGTTGTATTAAATGAGTCACTATGTGAAAACACAGTGTCTAGCCCATAGCAGCAGCTCGTTATGTTGGCTATGATTATGATGATTCCATTCTGAAGGAGTAAAAGCCCCTAAGCAAAGAAGAGCGCAGTATGAGCAAAAACAGGCATCAACTAGTACAGTGCCTCCTAACTGGAATCTGCCCACAACTGGTCAGTTCCACTATGATCAGGACATTTAAAAATTCTACTATGTCTACAATAACCTAACTCCCTACCACCACCCCACAGCAGTTGGAAGAACAAATTTCTCTGCTGATGTGATAATTGGAATTTAAAACTTTTTAAAAACAGTTAAAGGATAGAGTCTCAAATAGTGTTTCTTAAAGGAGGTCAACGAACCCATTGACTTCCTTACCCCACTCCCCTACAAAGTTAACATGTATTACTTAAATTTGAACAATAGTCAAATGAACCCCCAGAAAGCAGCCTGTAATTCCCTGAATACAACAACAAACTGAGAGCCGGGAGCACAAGGGTGTGTTTGATGGCGGTCCTGTCACAGACTAAACATCGGAACTGGTCACTAAAGGTAGTCCTGGAGGCCTAGTGGGAGCCCACCGCGTGAGAAGGGGGGCGTCACCTTTGGAAAAAGAACAGCAACAGCCAAGGCGTGGAGGCGTGAAAAGTGCACGTGGGTGGCTTGGCAGAACCAAAAAAAGCTTTTTGTGGGGGGCGGCCAGAGAGCAGGACACGTACGGAGGAAGAGTGCTGCTGGGGCCTGCCAGGTGAGGGAGAAAGGTCCCGTTCCATTCCCAGGTCATGATCTCTCAGCCTCAGCATCCCCTCAGGATCCCCCTCTAAGGGCTCGCGGTTGCTGTCTCCCTCTCGTTCGCGCCACTCTCCCTTACCTCGTCTTCCAGCCTTTCCCTCAGTCTCGCACCTCCTCTGCCGCGCCGGAAGTGACGGGTAACTCGCGCGCCGCACCGCGCTAGAAAGGTTCTGCGGGAGCGGGAGAAAGGGTTCCGGTGACACTCACTGCGCCGGCGTGCGGGCGCGAGCGGTCAAAGCGCCTTCCGGAGGCCGCCGAAGTGCGCCCTTTTTCCTGTCTGTCGCTTTCGGAGTGCTCCGAGCGAGATTGAAAGAGGCATTCGCCACGGGAGGGGTGTTTTTCTACACTCTTGACTCTCCCCGGTGCCCAGCCACTCCTGCCCTTGCCCTTTGACCCTGCTCTCGCGGCGGGGTGAGAGGTCGGTGGCCATCTTGTGGCGGCGGCGCGGGCGGCTGTTACTGCGGAGACCCATCCCCTCCCCCTCCTGGCCCCCCGGCCGTCTGTCAGTCATAAAGAGTCCCGCAGGCCGCCAGGTGAGGTTCCGGCCTCGCGCCGTTGCTCTCCCCGCCGCACTGGGCGGCCCAGGCCGATCCCTGCCGGGCCTCACCGCCGCCACCATGTCCTCCTTCTCCGAGTCGGCGCTGGAGAAGAAGCTCTCAGAGCTGAGCAACTCTCAGCAGAGCGTGCAGACCCTCTCCCTGTGGCTCATCCACCACCGCAAGCACGCGGGACCCATCGTCTCGGTGTGGCACCGCGAGCTCCGCAAAGGTAAACACACCCTCCAGCCCCATGGGTCCTCCTCCCGGGTAGCCCTCTCCCGCACCCCGTCCCGAGGCCCCTCTAGCTTCTTAGCTGAGCCTGGCTTTCCAGGCCTGGGCCTTTGATTGATTGCGCTTCTGAGGTTGGAGACAGTGTTATCTCCATTTCTCGGAGAAGGAAACCGAGGCCTGGGAAGGTTTAAGGTACTTGTCTGAGGTTCCACCGACCGGGGCTCAGGACTCCCAGTTAACCCAGCCGCTTTCCTCTCCGGCTCCTCCTGACACTTGTGACCATTATTCTCTCGGCAGCGTTGAGCGCCTGGTGGAGGGTACAGGCCTTAGCCTGTTGTGTGCCAGGCAGTTGCTGGGCATTCGGAGTAAGATTACCTAGATCGAGCCCTTGGCTCAGCCACTTGCTAGCTGAGTGATATCGGGCAAGTTTCTTCTCTCTAAGCCTCTGTTTTCTCATCTGTCAAAAGAGGACAAGGGTAACTGCCACTTCCAGAGTCTTTATTCTGTGCCAGTCACTGTGCTAGGACCTTATGTATATCCTCGCACTTAGTCCTCAGCACTGCCCTGGGAAGTGGGTACAGTCACTGCCCTTGGAGAGAAGTCAAGGGGTCACACCACCTAGACCTTTCCTCTCAGGTTCCTCTTCTCATGCAGCTCTCCTTGGTTCTAGACCCTGCTCAGCATCTGGCAGCCATTGATTGAGCTCAGCCTGTTGTGTGCCAGGCACTGGGTTGGGAGCTTGATAGCATGTTGGCTCCAGAGGCCAAGTGTCTCTGTAGCCTGACTTTGCCATTTACTGAGTCCCCGCAGTTTCACCTCTCTTTCCCTCACTTTCCCTCAGTTTCCTGATCTGTAAAATAGAGATAATGGTAACTGATATTTACTGTGCCTTTGTTCTGTGCCAAGTGCAGTACTGATATCATTACATACATTGTCATTTTTTACAGTCTCAGAGTTCTGTGAAGTAGGAACTCAGCAGATGAGAAAAAAATGGAGGCTCAAACAACTTGGGGTGAAGAGTAAACAGGATAATCCACATGAACATCTAGCATGGTGTCAGGCAGAGTGTAGGCACTGGGTAAATAATGGTGAGGTGGGATACTGATTACTCAGTGTGGGGCATGTTCTTTGCCTCAAATTGCTTACAGTCTGCTGGGGAAAGATGGGCACCTACACAGCTATCTGATACCCCAGTGAGCTTCATACCAGAAAGCTGAGCAAATGAAGCTTAGCGCTGTTTTGGGCAGCCTGTATGTGGTAGGCCCTTTATAGCATAGGAAGTAACTCTACATGTGTTCTCTGCTATCTGTGAGGTCAGGATGTCACTCTGTTTTACAGATGAGGAAACTGAAGTGGCTAAGTGGTATTTTCAAGGCCTTAGAACCAGTGAGGCTCAGACTACATCAGACTGGCAGACACCAAAATCCAGGATTCTTTCAGAGGACCCAGTTCTAGTCCTCTGGCAGAGACCCCCCCGCCCCCCCAAATATGTGCTGTACTGAGATGGGGGTCCCCTCAGCCCTCAGGGTAGTTGGGGGATAGATCCTGGGCCTCCCAGAGCCCCATTCATGTACCCCACTCTGCCATTCAGATATCATTTCTGTCATCTGAGATGTGGCGGAAAAATTCGAATTGCTTTCTACAGGATCCTATCTGGTAGGATCTCAGAGGCACGTCAAAATCCACCTCAGATGTCACTTTTGTGAAGCCATCTTGATTCCCCACCTCACCCTATTTGAGATACAGAAAATAAAGAGTACTTTTGTTTATGAAGCTCCTTTAACCCTAATCTCATATGATGAAACCTTAAGTTGTAAGTAGGTCAGCATTATTATCCCCATTTTATAGATGAGAAGATATAGATATGAAGAGATGAAGTGCTTTGTTAATGAGTGTACAGTTGGGACATTAGCTCAGAGCTCCGAGACACTGAAACTTGTTTTCAGGTACCCGGTGTATCAGTGCACTTAATAAGTGCCCTTTAGGTTCTAGCCCACCCTGAATCTTTAAAAATGGACATTTCTATTTATAGTCAAGTCATTTCCTTAAGACATTGCACAAACCATCTCTGTTTTGCCTCCAAATATTTATGAGACTTTAAAAGTTTTCTTTTTCCTGCTTAAGTACTACTTCTATTCATGATGTGTTATTTTCTTTCCATTCCCTAGGAATAATTCTTAATTTATCCCTTTGGGCTCTGTTCTAGGTAGAAATCCCTTTCTTTTTGGAGCAGTTTGGTGTAAAATACCCTAAGATGAACATTTTTTAGTAGTGCTTTTGTACCTTACGTTTGTACTACTACTACCTTTAGTAGTGCAGGTAAATAGGCCTTATTTTTAAAAAAAGTTACTTTCTCTAGATGTCAAAACCAGCCAAACAAGTGAAAAATTTTGGTCAGCCAGTTATTTAAACTTTGCTCAATAACTATTTCAACCAGTTTGGAATGGGCCTCGGTAGGGAGTGAAAGAATCCATAATGACATATTGGAAAGACATTTGAACAAGTGAGTTACCACCCAGGGCTGGAGTAGAGGGTGTGTGTGTCGTGTGTATTATGACCTTGTGTGTTCAGGTGCTCTAGGGCTTTGTGGGTTTTTGTTGTTGTTTGTTTGTTTTGGCCGCATTGCGCGGCTTGTGGGATCTCAGTTCCCTGACCAGGGATCGAACCCCGGCCCCTCGGAAGTGAGAGCGAGGAGTCCTAACCACTGGACCTCCAGGGAATTCCCTTTAGGGTTTTGTTATATTACCTTTACACACATGGTGCTCATGTTGATTATTCACGATGCTGGATGTGGAGGGAAAAAGTTTTATCCTAAATTTCCATTGCTAAGTTTGAGGGTGATGAGAATTAATTGGCATTGTAGATAGTGAAAACCTTGGCTATCTTAGCTATCATATTTGTAATACTGCAAAATGTTTCAGGTCTTGAATGGCCAAATTGACATTTTACAATATGGATTCTGGGTTTTTTAACATAAAGTATATTAGTTCGATTTGCTTTGTAGAAGTTCTGTTTTACTTTTTTTTTTTTAATATTTATTTATCTTTGGCTGCTTTGGGTCTTTGTTGCTGCGTGCAGGCTTTTCTCTAGTTGTGGTGAGTGGGGACTACTCTTCGTTGCGGTGTACGTGCTTCTTACTGTGGTGGCTTCCCTTGTTGCGGAGCACAGGCTCTGGGTGTGTGGGCTTCAGTAGTTGTGGCTCACGGGCTCAGTAGTTGTGGCTCGCGGGCTCTAGAGCGCATGCTCAGTAGTCGTGGTGCACGGGCTTAGTTGCTCCGCAGCATGTGGGATCTTCCTGGACCAGGCTTCCAACCTGTGTCCCCTGCATTGGCAGGCGGATTCTTAACCACTGCGTCACCAGGGAAGCCCTCTTTTACTTTTAAATCTAACTTTCATGGCGTTATAAACTTGGTAGTTTAACTTGATGCAACATCCTAGAACAAGGTTTGCTTTAAAAAAAAAAAAACTTTTTGCTGTAATCATAGTTTTGTAGCAACAGTGGGATATTGAAGCTATTGACACTTTTGTTCTGTTTTCGAATAATAATTAGAACAGTTAAAGATAGCTCCAGGGCTTCCCTGGTGGCGCAGTGCTTGAGAGTCCGCCTGCCGATGCAGGAGACGCGGGTTCGTGCCCCGTTTCGGGAAGATCCCACATGCCGCGGAGCGGCTGGGCCCGTGAGCCATGGTCACTGAGCCTGCGCGTCCGGAGCCTGTGCTCCACAAATGGGAGAGGCCACAACAGTGAGAGGCCCGCATAACGCAAGAAAAAAAAAAAAAAAAAAAAAAAAAAAAGATAGCTCCAGGTTTTCAATATTCTCATCAGTTGGCCATCTAAACTAGATTATTATCAGGTTAGTACATTTCAGGATATCCATATTTAGTTTTATGAGCACTTTAAGTCATCAGTTTCAACTATAACATGCTTTAAAAATCTTGTTTTTATCTTGAGTTATTCTCCTGTAGCCACATTTTTTTTTTCTTTTTTCTTTTCTTTTTTTTCGGTACGCGGGCCTCTCACTGTTGTGGCCTTTCCCGTTGCGGAGCACAGGCTCCGGACGCGCAGGCTCAGCGGCCATGGCTCACGGGCCCAGCCGCTCCGTGGCATGTGGGATCTTCCTGGACCGGGGCACGAACCCCTGTCCCCAGCATCGGCAGGCGGACTCTACCACTGCGCCACCAGGGAAGCTCTATAGCCACATTTTAAAATGTCAGATCTTGAGCTTGCTGTGTCAGAATTTATACATGCCGTGTGCATTTCAAAAGAAACAGAAATGGTTTCTGAGAGCAGTGGAGTAAGGACTAGTAATTCAGGTGTAAAGGTTGACATAGGGCTTGCCTGAGTCTTTTGGGCACTTTGGTATTGGAGAAAACTTAATGTTTTGAACTATCTGATTGTGTTATTATTTATTTCTTTTAAAAGAAAACTGGGACCAAAAATGGTAGTGATGTAACTTTACGGTTGAAAAGTTATGTGCATAGAAGCCAGGAAATTCAGTAATGTTCCCCCAAGCAACTGTAACTCAGACATATTGCGTGAGGTTTTTATGGTTTAATGCATGCTACCATATAGAGTAATAGGAAGTACTACATTTAGTAGGTATAAGAGAGAAGAATTATATTTTTTGTGTGAGCCATAATTTTGCATATCCAGATTTCAGACATGTGTAAATTTTCAGTGGTCATGTAGCAATAATGTATATTTGTATTTTGAGATAAATATCCATTGGTGCATCTGGAGATTCCTCTGGATTGTAGAGTTGATAACATTGACTCATTATGGTTATTGGAATGTTCAAAGAGAAATTCTTGGTCTAGGAGCATAAATTACAAGTATCTTTTAAAACTGAAACTTAACTCAGTCTTTCATTCTGTGGTATTTGATAATTAACAGTGAGTAAGAAATGCTCATTTTTGCAATATAATAAATGAAAATCTTGGTTTTAACATGTCTTCTGGAGATGTATTGACAGCTTATCCTTTAGGAATTGACTGGAGAATACTGACTGCTTATCCTTTAGGAATTTTCTTTGGATTATCTTAATTTTTACTGCCAATTAATTACCCTGACTAAAATAACACAGAAATTAAGATGGCGTATTCTTTTTTTTTTGAAAAACAATTTTATTGAACTATAATTCACATTCCACACAAATCACTCTTTTAGAATATACAATTCAGTGGTTTGTAGTATGTTCGCAGTTATGCAACTATCACCACAATCAATTAAAATGGCGTATTCTTGTTTTTTATTTTTTTCAAAATTGTATTCTCAATCCTGTTTTACTAGACACCTCCAGGAGTCCCTTAAATTGTTTTTTCAAACATAGCAGTCTTGACCTCAAGTAGCTAATGCTTGTCTTAGTGTTCTTTAGGAGTAGCTTAGGGCAGAAGAATTGTGGATTGAGAATTTCCTTGGTGTAAGCTAAATTATCTTCTTTTCTTTTTTTCCAGCCAAATCAAATAGAAAGCTTACTTTTCTGTACTTAGCCAATGATGTCATTCAAAACAGTAAAAGGAAAGGACCTGAATTCACTAGAGAATTTGAATCTGTCCTTGTGGATGCTTTTTCTCACGTTGCCAGGTATGTTTTCGGGTTTTTTGTTATGTTTTGTTTTTGAATGCATTACCTTTTCCTTTTTGTTTTCTCTTTTGTGTGTGATAGCCTTTGTAACTTGACAACTTCATACTTTAAAGAGAGGTACTTTATAGAGAGTTGCAGAGGCCAAATTGTGGTTTTGTATTTTGCCTGAACCCTTGAGAACTATCTCAGACAAGTAAATATTTTGATGCATTGAAGGGACTCAGTCTAGCACTTGAAGCACATCTTTTCTCCTAGATGTATTCACTATTGAATTCACTTCTTGAATATGGTACTTTCCTTGGTTTGGCTGAATTGTCTCATTAGCTTATGGTCAAAAAACAAAGCTAAATAGTACAAGGGAACTTTCCAGTAACAAAACCTTAATAGCAAGAAATTAGTTGCTGTGCCTTTGTTTTTACTTACTTCTGGATGTCTACATGTCTAACTTACTAAAAATAGTTGTCATTACTGTACCTGCAAAGATAGTAATTATTAGTGTGGAAAGTAGATATTTGCTCTGGCTCTGTCATATTAAGTGTGTGCCACTATTGTGTTTTGTGACAGAGGACGGGGCTGGGTAGAGTATACTTATAGCTGATATCACGGAAACTATACATTTAATTAAAAGTTTTACAAATCACTTTTATTTAAAAACAAACTTTTTTGTAGATATAAGTTAGTTGCCTAGGAGGAGCAAAGAAAAACTATTTTTCACTAGAATATTAATAAGTAAGCAAATCAAACAAAACATCTTTGCCAAAGGAAACTGGGAAGGGTGAGAAGGAGACTAGTGGGTTAAACGAAAATTGTTCTGAGGTCTAGAGTGTATGTGAAAGACCTTAAGTGTGAAAGTAAGTCTGGCATTCCGTGAAAGATTTGGAAAGTTTGAAGGAGTGAAATGAGAACTCCAAAAGATTTTAAAGAAATGACATCTAGCTTTGTAGAGATGGATAAAAGATTTTTGTTAGTCAACTGGCTTTTTTTTTGAACATGGATACTGATAAAGCAGAATGTTTGGGGACTTGAAAAAATACTGAGTTGTCATAACACAGAATAAGCTTAGAACAGACTACTAGAGTAGCCCTCTGAAATTGGAGACAGGCATTTTCCTGTTTTGAGGAGAGTCAGTTCAGTTTCCTAGACGTTGGCTGTAGCTCTGCCTCCAACACTGAGTGGCCTTGGATGTGTTATGTAGCTTTTTGAGCCCACATTTCCAGGTTAGTTAAAAGGGAATGTCACCACCTGTCTCATAAGAGTTGTGAGGCTAAAGTAAAACAACAATGCTCAATCCACAGGCTTTGCCCATTCATGGGAGTATACTATATTATAAACTATGTGAAGAGAAAGATTGTTTCTTTTTTGTTCTTTCCTGTATTCCAGACACCTAATAGAGTATCTGGCGCAGAGCTACTGGGTTTTGTACCTTCGGGAACACCATTTAGATAGTCTTGATGTGAATGGTGTCCCAGGAGCTGAGCAACATTGTGGTCTATCCTGGCACAGAGTAGGGATTCAGTAAGTAGTTGTTGAATAAGTTAATAAATTTAGGGTATAAGAAACTGACTAAAGTAATTCCCTATAGGGATAGTAAACATAACATTTTTCCTTAAAAATTTAACAGTAATCGTAAGCTGCTCCCAAATCAGAAAAGTGTAAGTAGAAAAGCAGGTGGGAGAGGGGGGATGAGCAATACCAGGATTAAAAATTTTTCTACTTGGTTATCATCTTAAAACCTATCTAGGAGGCACTGTAAAAATGTCTTGGCAAATTCTGTGGCATTATGGGGAAAATAGACCTGATCCTTTGAAATAAAAAAAGATAGCTCTATTACCTTCCTTTTTTGCATTCTTCTAGTTCTGTTAAGGTCCCGTTCAGATATTATATTCAAGATCCCCATGTCTCTAAGCTCCCTCCCCACCCCCACCCCCATCATTAGAATAGAAAGTCCAGCCACACCACTTCAGTCCTGATGCACCTTATCAACAGTAAAAAGTGCTCTCTGTACAGTTTTTCTGTGGCCAATTGATGAACAAAGATAGTGGACCCATTAATATTGACTAAAATAGATTAGGAATCTCTTTATGATAATTTCCTACCTCCTCCCTCAAACCCCCTACCCCCTAGGAAAGAAACAACAAACCTCTCAAGTCAGAGAAAGATGCCAAGCTCATAGGGTAGTTTTAATTTGAATAGCAGTTTAAGTAACCAGACTTTAAACTTATTTTCCATACAAATGCCTTCTTGTTTTCTTCTCAGTTTGGAGATAATTGTGCACTTAATCTTTCCTTCAAGATGTATTTAAGTGCCTTCTTTGTGCAAAGTACTGATCCAGACACTAGGGGGCAAGCAGTGAACAAGGCAGGCAAGGACAAAATGAATAAGATACTTTCAGAGAGTGATAATATGGACATAATAAAATAGAATGACGTTCTTGAGTGAGATCTCTTCTAGTGTGGTGAAGGAAGGCCTCTCTAAGGAAGTGACATTTGAGGTAATCATGCAAAATAGGAACAGCTATTAAAAAGAACCTAAGGTACGAATAATCGTGGCATGTTAAGAGGATCAGAATGAAGGCCATTGTGGTTAGAACACAAGGAACAGAGGGAAAGTCACATCAGGTGAGATCAGAGAGGCAGGCAGGCGACAGTCACATATACCTTGTAAGTCTTGGGAGAGAGTTAGGATTTTGTTCTGATGGGATGTCAGTGAGGAGTTTTAAGCAGGGGAATGATATATTCCAAATGCCTTGTTTACTTCATGGGTAGATTTGTGCGCCCCCCCCCCCCGCCCCGCCATGTAAAACTGATAGGATTAGTGGGAGCTTGGTAGTGAGGGAAAAGAGAAATCAAAGATTATTTCTAGATTTTTTTTTTTTTTTTTTGCGGTACGCGGGCGTCTCACTGCCGTGGCCTCTCCCGCTGCGGAGCACAGGCTCCGGACGCGCAGGCCCAGCGGCCATGGCCCACGGGCCCAGCCGCTCCGCGGCATGCGGGATCCTCCCAGACCGGGGCACGAACCCACGTCCCCCGCATCGGCAGGCGGACTCCCAACCACTGCGCCACCAGGGAAGCCCTATTTCTAGATTTTTGACATGAGTATGTGGATAGCTGATGGTGCTGTTTACCGAGGTGGAGATTGAGGTAAAGATATGGTAGAAGAAAACAAGAGTTTTGTTTTGGCCATGTTAAGTTTGAGATGGCTAATAGGTATTCCAAAGGGTGATGCCATTAGGCGGATGGATGAAACAGTCTTGAAGCTCAGTAGGAAATTGATTTCTGGAGACATAAAGTTGGAATTATCACCATATACATATTTATTTCCTGTTATAACAGTCGTGGGTCCCCAAGACCACTTCCAGGTCTGGTGACTTGCTAGGAGGACTCACAGGACTTGGGTATAGTTGTGTTCCTGGCTATGATTTATTACAGTGAAAGGATATAAAGCAAAATTAGCAAAGGGAAAAGGTGCAAGGGATGAAGTCCAGAGGAGATGAGGCATAAGCTTCCAAGAGTCCTTTCATAGTGGAGTCACATAAGACATACTTAATTCCTCCCCCTTTGAACTGTGGCAACACATGTGAAGTGTTTTCTACCTGAGAAGCCCATTAGAGATGTAGTATCTAGAGATTTTGTTAGGGTTGGTCACAGGCACTCTGCCAAAATTCTAGGCTCCCAGAAGGAAAGTAGGTGTTCAGCGTAAACCGTATTGTTTGTATCAACAGTTTAAGCACAGTAAACCGCCCTTATCAGTTAGGGAATGATAGGAGCACTTCTGAAATCCAGGTTCCGAGATGCCAGTCAAGGGCCAACCTCGTGAGCAGGCCTGCTAAGGGCAGCAGTCTCAGGCCTGCTATGTTAACTCTTTTCTACACAATTGCAAAGGACTGTTTCTGCTCTACCTTTACATGAGGTGCTGTTGGAAGTGCTGAGGATACTTAGAAAGAATTTATGCCCTGAGTACTGTGCATGGGATAAGAGAAGTACACAAATTATAGTAGGTGTACCAAGGCAGTGCCATTAGAGCTGCAGAGGAAGAAAAGGCCCCCGCGCTGGCTTGGCAAGCCCTTTGGTATCCAGCTGACACTTCAAGCAGTAGTCCTACGTGTGCATAACACATACTTTTCACTTTTTAGATCACATTTTCAGTGGTTGAATTTATAAATATTTAGAATTAAGATACTAAGTTGTGTTCTGCAAAATAAGTTACATATGTACTTATTTATCATCTTTCAGTTTATTCGTTGATAAGTGGCAAAGATTTTTTGTGTTTTTTCACTTAAAGATTTCTCAAGTTAGAATGGAGTTAATACAACTTGAAAAGATAGCTCCTTGTGTCATAAAATGACTTTTTTGCTTTGGTTGTATCCAATTTCAGGTGCTAAAGTGACTTCCACTTCACTGGAGCTACTTAGGGCAAAACCACATCAGTAAAAAGATTTCTTGACTGTTGTGTCTATATCTTTAGACCTTAGTTGGCAAAACTTTGATTTACTGTAGTGCTCAAAGAATTAACCTATCATGGTTAATAATGTTCACTAATTAAAGTAGAGCACCCTTTTGGCTGTAGCCTTTAGTGGTGAAAGCCTTTTGAAAATCATTTGGTTACAACAGGTTTGAGCATCAGTATCCACTATACAGTAGTGTGACTGCAGCTGTACTCACTATCAGTCTTAATCAAGCCCCCTATAGCCCCAGGAATGGTGGATGGTGGTTGAATGGGTGTTGTGCCCCTCCCAATCCTTTTAACTAAATCCTGGATAAGAATTTGTTTTCATGATTGGTTCTCTTTTAAGAGAATTTGTAGAGAACAGATTTTATGTTAAAAGTACCGACCAGTTAAGTTCTGATTAGTTGTGATTTTGTTACAGTAGTTATAATGACTTTATTTTTCTAAAGCCTGCATTTGATCACATTAGGGACTTCCCATTGCCTTCAGGATAAAGGCCACATGTTTAGTATGGAATTTAAGGTCCTCTATAATCTAATTCCACTGTACCCCTCCAGATTCTTCTGCTGTTTCCAACTGCCCCACCCCACCCCATATAGTACTTCAGCCACGGGAATTACTCAGAACCTTTTGCTCTTCACCTTGTTCTGTTTTGGGGATTCCATTCAAGCTAGAGGAGGAAGCATGAGCATAGGCACACTTAACAGTGGCAGCAAGTGCTGAGTAGAAAATACTTACCGTTGAGTGTTGCTAGAACATGAAGCCTCAGGTAGGGTGTGGAGAGGTGAGGGGCTGCTGGGTCAAGAACCTAGAAGTCAGGACCTAGGCCTTGTTCTTTGTATTCCAAGCACAGTATTTCAGAAACCTTAATGCGCAGATGAATGCTTAATTGATGTCTGACACGAATGACCTTGATGTGGTAAAATGGTCGTTGAAAGTTAACTAATTGTATGGCCTACTGAAACCTTTCTAACATTTTTCGAAAAAAACATTGCAGTTAAATGTTTACTGTGCTTGTTCTGGGGCATATAGCAGTGGGGGAAAATGACAAATCCCTGCCCTTGTGGAAATCCCATTCAAATGGAAAGAGAGTATAAACAACAGGGAAACCGTATATATAGCACATCAGAAGATAAATTGTGTGGAGAAAAATTAAGTAGGAGTAGGGAGTGTAATTTTAAGTAGGGAGATGAGGAGAGGATTCACTGAAAAGGTGCTGTGTGAATATACGCACCTGAAGGGGGAGAGCAAAGGAGCCTTGCCTGGCCTGAGCCTTGGTTCCAAGCTAAGTGCAAAGGTCCTACACTTTATGGCAGGAGGGCCAGGGAGCTGTTGGGGAGGGACGGGAGAGTGAGGATAGGTGAGGTCAGAGAAATAATGGGCTGGGCTGAGAAGGGCTTTGTAGGCTTCCTTAGGACTTTCACTTTTATTCTGAGGGAGACCGGGAAGAACCATTGGAAGTTTTGAGCAAAGGAGCAACATGATCTACATTAACACAACAGTTAGGATTGGATTTTTAAAACTTGAGAATAGATGGTTGGAGGACAGGGTGGAAGCAGGGAGACTAGTAATGAGGCTGTTGCAGTAATCAGACAAGAGGTGATAGTGGCTTGGATCAGGCTGAGAGCAGAGAAAGAGGTGAGAAGTAATTTGTTTCTAGATATATTTTGAAGATGGAGTAGAGATGTTTTTATTATAAATATCAAGGTCATATCTTTAAGTTTTATAAATATCAGTGGAAATATTTTCCCCCTCACCCTGACCTCTGACTTAAAAAAAAAAGCTTTACCAATAATTAATAATTAATTTGTATGTATCCTGATTTAGTTACTACTTTAACCCCCATTTTAGTGAAATTTGCCGCTAATAATTCATAAGTAATACAATCTGACCAGCTTAGGCCGAAAACTCAGCTCATCTTGAGTGTTGACATAAGTTTTAGAAAAGTGCTGTTAGGCCTGGGGGTGGGTGAAATTCCCATCTGAGTTGAATTTTATACGGTTTCTTCTTGAGGTTCCTACTAAAGATATTGACTTAGATACTAAGATGTTAGGGTAACCCTTCTTGACCTCAGTGTAAGGTCATTGACATCTAGACAACCTTACAGAACACAACAATTCATAGTAACACAGTACATGGTGAGGGAATTTGTTTTCCTTTTGGAAAGTCTTCCTGCATGCTTCCACTTGCCGTCTGACACTTTATGGTAAACAGCTGCTTCACCCTGAGTGCGAATTATGGTCATCTCACTGAAAAATAAGAGAGTGATATGTTTTAAGAGAGTAATATGTCAAGAAAAAAACTAGCTTCTTTCATTCAGATATAGGTTACAAAGGACTGTACTATGCTCAGTGTGTTCTAAGATTATCTGCTAGACACCTTTGTGTGAATCTGGAATACAGACCTAGCCTGGAATTAAAATAATTATGAAGTAGTGAGTTTAAAGTTGAGAGTCTTGACATATATGTGTGTATGATTGTATTTATACATATTAGAGGTGTTGATGTGTTAGCATTGATGAGTTATTATGAATTTCTTCCCCACTTTAAACATTTGGTTTTAATCATTTTTTTCCTGTCCTTAAAAATTTTGGCCTGCTTTAATTTCCAGCAGTGTATCTGGCACTAGATTTCAGTTAATGCCTTGTAAAAAGCAAGCTGTCACAATTGATATGATTGATTTTTGATAATTCTCTGTCAGTAAAAATCAGCCTTTGGCTTTTTGCCCTATTTACCCCATCTTTCAAAGAGGATAAAAGACACAGATTAATTCTGTAACATAATCCCTCTCTCTTCCCTACACACCACAGGAAGAATGTAGTTTCTGGTCAAGTTTTGAATATCCATTAAGTACAGTATGTACCTTACTCTTCCTTCTGTTTTTAAATATGTAAATCATTTAGTCAGTTGTTGGTTTTTTTTTTTTTTTTTTAAAGTAAATCTGTCCTAATTAAAAGCAAAAAATCTTAAGCTTATATATATCTTTTCGTCTTTTCTGGGCAGAGAGGCAGATGAAGGCTGTAAAAAACCTTTAGAAAGATTGCTGAACATCTGGCAAGAAAGAAGTGTGTATGGCGGCGAGTTCATACAGCAGCTGAAGCTGTCTATGGAGGACTCCAAGAGCCCTCCCCCCAAAGGTAGAAACATCACCACATGTTTACAGCTCTTGGTCTTTGCCTACTTTCGAATCACATATGAAAAGCTGCAGTGGGGGTTGCTGTGAACCACCAGCGATTATATGATTCTTCAGAGAGAGATGATCATAAACGATGGTGAGAATTTATGTAGTGCTTGCAGTGTGTAAGCCTGGTTCTAGTATTCATGCTATTCATCATCTCATATCCTACCTTTTGATCTGTATTCTCCTTGGCACGCTTATGCCTTTCAGAGACTTTCCTTGCACAAGGGAAAGGAACAACAAAATTGTTCAGTTATAGCGAACTAGGAAGTACCCTGGGCTAAGATTTTGTCCGAGCTTTGCCGCTAACTAACTGTTACAGGATCTTGGATAAGTCCTTCAGCCCTTATGGAACTTGGTTTCATTAAATATTGATGTGGTTTGGGGACATACTTTTGATGGTTGTCAGCTGCTGCTAAAATTGGTTTTGGTCCTTATTGAACCCAGAATATTCTGAGATAGTGTGTTCATGTATGTGTGTGAATTTTACCAAGTCCTTCTTAAAAGCTATGTTATTTTTTCTTTTAAAGAGGAATAAGATCAAACGTTATTTGGTTCTTCGGCTTCCAGTTAGTTGTGGCTTAATTCTAGCTGGCATGACATGTTTCTAAGCTAGAGATCTGATCTGACTGTACACATGCTCATTGCCTAGAGGATCAAGTCCAAATACTAACATAGTATTTAGGACCCTTTATATTGTGAACTACTCTACTTTTCCAGATTCTTCTCCCATTTTCTCACATATACCATATTCTTTGGCCATACCTAGCAGTTTCCCCTCTGGATGCTCTGTTGGTACCCCTTCCTTTGCATCTGCTGTTACCTCTGCCTAAAATGTCCTTCTGCCCCTTTTGTGTGGTGAACTTATTCTTTAAGAATGCTACTCACATTCTGACATCTTTGCTGGCTTGTCTGGGCACATGTAACCAATTCCCTCCATCTTCCTCTGGGACTTTGTACATGCCTCTGTAATAGAACTTAACCACAATTAGCATATATGATAATATCATTCATTTAGCAACTCTTTTTATTGTATACCTTTCATGATCTCTTCCAGGTCTGAGTTTATATGTGTTTTAAGGTGGAGTAACTTTCCTGTGAAACTAGAGGTTAGAGGCTTTCTAAGAATGACATAAGTGCTTTCAGTCTGCAGGTCATTGCTGTTTTACTTGGAAATGATAGAAAACAATTTTGGGATTGGATTGGATTCTGGCAGTGTTTGTGTTGTGTCCTTTGGAAGTGTTCTGCACAGTGTTGGGGAATTATCCAGCATTCTTTTCTCTCCTCTGACTTGAAGTCCATTGGTAAACAGTGCTGATTTTTTAAAAACACCTTTGGGCAAGTAGGAGAGCTCTGAAAGATGATGTTTGAAGCTAAGTGTTGAATTTCAATTAAACAAGCATTTGCCAAACATATGCTTTGAGTAAACAGCTATGCTAGACAGTATAGGAAAGAGCAGGAGAGGAGTGAGAAATAGTTTTGCACTCAGGGAGCAGTCAGACAAATTGGGGAATTTGTGGCAGTGCTAGATTTGAAAATAGCTCCATTGAGTTTCTGATTTTTTTTTTTTTTTGAGTGTCTAGACATTAACAGCAATAGAGGCAGTATTCCTCTAATGTAGAGGATAATGCTGATCTAAAGATAATTTCTCTTTCTCTAGTTTGTAAAGATGAAAACACATATCAAAAGGTTCCAATGTGTTTGTCTCAACTAACTCACTCTCTTCTCACTGTCTTTTTTGGACCTGAGTTATCAGAATATTTTACACAATCCTTTCAAAATATTGATGAGTTTTCCAGAAGCTTATTTCCAAATTTAAATAGTCCTTTTATATTTCAACCTTAATTCAAGGCTAATTCTTTGTCTTCAGACAACTTTACAGAGTTTACTTTTAGAATAAAAATTTTCCTGTGGAGCTGACATTTCTAATGTTGGAGAATGTGTGAGTTTAGGAATTTTGTTTTAGAACTGGAGTTTTCTTGAGTTTGTGTACCTGTAATTTAAAATCTGTGGGGTTTTTTCTTTCTTTTTTCAATCCCAGGTACAAGACCCAGTGATTCTAAAGTTGTCTCTGTATTCTTGGGAATACTCATGCTGTTGCTTGACTGAGTGGAACTTCATTGTTTACTTCAGTCCCACGTAAATCACACGGCATCCTATAGTTGTAGGCTTTAGAAAGGAAAGGTAGATACAAAGGAAATAGCATTTATTGAGCACCTATTCAGCACCAGCCCCTCTGCTGGCTGCTTTTCATGTTAATTTGTTTTAGATCCTTACAACTACTCTATGTACTAGGTATTATTTTCATATTTCAGATGAAGATATTAAGACTCGCAAGGGTACAGTAATTTTGTCCAAGTAGATATAATTGATAAGTAGAGAATTCAAACCCAGGTCTATATAACTTAAAAGCCTATGTTCTTCACACCATAATTTTTCCTTGAAAGCACATGGATTCAGTAGACTTGAATTAGGGTATGAATTCATGAGTAGGTCACACAACTTTCCTGGACCTTATTATAGTTAGTTTAGCTATTCAGAGCAAGGGTTTGAAATCAGACTTCCAGAATATGAATCCCAGCTCTGTCACTTGCAAGCTGTGTGACCTTGGGCATGCATTTGACCTCTCTGAGCCTCAGGTTCTCACTGTACAGTATGGCTATTATTATGGCTAGTAATAATACCTCATAGGGTTGTGTGAGGATTACTTGAGATAATGAAGGTAAGATGTTATTAATGTGATCATATGACTTCTATTTGGTACCGCCTCCCAGTTCTAATATCTAATATTCCGAGTTTCTAAATACAAACCAATAGCAAAAGTAGGAGGAGTCATGTTAGTGTGTTCAGTCCCCCAGATTTTGTGCAAGGCTGGCGAGCATGGTGGTTAAGAGCACAAGCTCTAGGCCCAGCTTCCCAGGTTCGGGTGTGGACCTGGCCATTCAGTTCAGTGAGATGATATAGGTAGAGTGCTTTCAGAACTGTGCCTCAAGTGTCAGACCTTTGTTGCACATCTTTTTCTCTCTACAAGTAAAGGTAAATGTGCTTTTTAAAGAAAACTCCCTTATTTTGCAGGGAGGGGACAAAGAATGAGGGAGCTCTTGGAAACAGTATTTCCTGATTCTTTTTTCATTATAAAAATAATATAGAAATGGAAATAAAAACAAAAGTAAACAAATGGGACCTAATGAAACTTAAAAGCTTTTGCACAGCAAAGGAAAACATAAACAAGATGAAAAGACAACCCTCAGAATAGGAGAAAATATTTGCAAACGAAGCAATTGATAAAGGATTAATCTCCAGAATTTACAAGCAGCTCAGTATCAAAAAAACAAACAACCCAATCCAAAAATGGGCAGAAGACCTAAACAGACATTTCTCCAAAGAAGATATACAGATTGCCAACAAACACCTGAAAGGATGCTCAACATCACTAATCATTAGAGAAATGCAGATCAAAACTACAATGAGGTATCACCTCACACCAGTCAGAATGGCCATCATCAAAAAATCTACAAACTATAAATGCTGGAGAGGGTGTGGAGAAAAGGGAACCCTCCTGCACTGTTGGTGGGAATGTAAATTGATACAGCCACTATGGAGAACAGTGTGGAGGTTCCTTAAAAAACTACAAATAGAACTACCATACGACCCAGCAATCCCACTACTGGGCATATACCCTAAGAAAACCATAATTCAAAGAGAGTCATGTACCACGATGTTCCTTACAGCTCTGTTGACAATAGCCAGGACATGGAAGCACCTAAGTGTCCATCAACAGATGAATGGATAAAAGAAGATGTGGCACATATATACAATGGAATATTACTCAGCCATAAAAAGAAATGAAACTGAGTTGTTGGTTTTTTTAAGATTCTCTCTTTTTTTTTTAAATTAATTAATTAATTTTTGACTGTGTTGTGTCTTCGTTTCTGTGCGAAGGCTTTCTCTAGCTGCAGCAAGCGGGGGCCACTCTTCATCGCGGTGCCTGGGCCTCTCACTATCTCGGCCTCTCTTGTTGCAGAGCACAGGCTCCAGACGCGCAGGCTCAGTAATTGTGGCTCACAGTCCTAGTTTCTCTGCGGCATGTGGGATCTTCCCAGACCAGGGCTCGAACCCGTGTCCCCTGCATTGGCAGGCAGACTCTCAACCACTGCGCCACCAGGGAAGACCGAAACTGAGTTATTTGTAGTGAGGTGGATGGACCTAGAGACTTATACAGAGTGAAATAAGTCAGAAGGAGAAAAACAAATACCGTATGCTAACACATATATATGGAATGTTAAAAAAAAAAAAGGTTCTGAAGAACCTAGGGGCAAGATAGGAATAAAGACGCAGACGTAGAGAATGGACTTGAGGACACAGGGAAGGGGGAGGGTAAGCTAGGACGAAGTGAGAGAGTGGTGTGGACTTATATATACTACCAAATGTAAAATAGATAGCTAGTGGGAAACAGCTGCACAGCACAGGGAGATCAGCTCGGTGCTTTGTGACCACCTAGAGGGGTGGGATAGGGAGGGTGGGAGGGAGACACAAGAGGGAGGGGATATGGGGATATATGTATATGTATGGCTGATTCACTTTGTTATAAAGCAGAAACTAACACACCGTTGTAAAGCAATTATACTCCAATACAGATGTTATAAAAAAAAAGTAATATAAAATCTGTGGGGGGAGTTTCCTTATTTTGTTTTTTCAATCCTAGAAATTTCAAGCGGATTATTTAGAAGATCCAGCTTTATGGGTAGATGACTGCATTTTGTAATGTGATTTGGGATCCTTCAGGCTAACTTTTTGCCTTAAAATTAGTTTCACAGTCGCCATAGTGTCTGAAATTCTATCACAGGTCTCTAAGAGGCATACCATAAACCCTTAGGTAACCAGATTACTTGAAGGTTAGCTAGTACAAGGCCCAGTGAAGACACAGGGATGTGTTGAAGGATAGAACAGAAGGTGCAATAAGGACAGAAGGATTTCGGTCCCTGTAGTGTTTGCCCTGCCTATAAACAGAGTGGTTGAGGAAGTGAAAGAAGGAGTGAGTGTAACACCTGTGGTCAGAGCCGAATTGATAGTGGAAGCTGCCTGATATGAAGTTCAGACACAGGAACAGGACTGGCAGATTTCCCGGGTCATTTTAATGGTTGTCCGACTCGATTGAGAATTCTGGGCCTTCTCGCTGCTAATTCTGTACACATGAGCAGGGGGGAGTCTGGTTTGTGTAAAGGGAAGCAGGGATAGTCATTTCTGGCACAGCACTAGGGCCTTGCAGTCGCTATGCTTCCTCTGCCTTCAAGAAGTTTCAGACTCAGGTGTGTTGACACTTTCCTGGGTATAATAGCAATGTAAAGGAATAAGATACTTGCTGTTTCGATTGGAGAGGTAAGGCCTGTGCCTGCCAGTTGCCACGCAAAGTGGCAAGGGCCCAGCGCTTTCAAAGAGAGGCCCCGATGCTGTGGGGGCTGGAGGGAGAGGATGACAGTCTGAAGGGAGTGCTCAAGGTGGTTCTGCCATTACCATCACCAAGGAGACTTTGAACTTAGGTGGCCTTTTCAGGGTTTTGAGTAGAGGCATGATGGGGTGAGAGCTCAGCTCTAGGAAGATGGTGTAGTCTAAGTTGCAAGAGTGACTAGAAGAGGCAGAGAGCCCAGATAGGACAGCGGTCTGGACAAGGCACGCAAAAGGACAGGTGGCTGATAAGAGGCTTTGGGAAGGAGCAGAAAGAAGATGTAAGGAAGAATTCCTCACAGTTGTGGAATCTGCTAGAAGTTGGGACTTTGGGAAAGATTCCACTGTTCTCCAAGGCATTGTACCTGGAAGATGGGGCCAGTGGCAGTGTTCATAATGGTAATAGTTAGCTCAGGAAAGGAGGAGCCTTGTGGGGGAAATGACGAATAATTTATTTCCAGTAGGTCCTCTAGTAGAGATACGAGAGAACTGTAAAAGTAGGATGATAATGGTTACCTCCTGTTATACCCTCTTCCATCAGGGTGGCGAAGGACAGAAATGGCCCTAAAATTGTCATCAGTTTGATTTCGGTTTTGCATTGCTAGAAGTGAGTGGCAGCATCAAGTGGTAAAAAGAACTCCAGATTAGGAGACAGAAGCCTTTTGCTGTAGGACCCAGACTTAGACTAATGAGCTCTCTGGCTTTGGACACACCACAGCCGGTGGGCCTTGACATTCTCATGAAAAATGAGATGGGGAGCAGTGGGGAAAGCAAATACATAGGTCTGCCTAAGGCCTTCCAGTACCAAACTTCAGTGATTCTGAGTGTCCTGAGATATTCAGTGATGTGTGGTTTTTATATATAATAATTGCTGTATGAGAGTTGGAAAACTGAAGGATTCAAGTTTTATATTTTTTTCTACCTTCTTTAGTGTTTAACAGTTATTTATTGAGCATTCTTCTAGGTGTTTGGAAGTGAACAGAACAATACTGTAAATTTTTTATTTTTTGGCTCTTATGCTTACATTCTCTAGTGGCTACTCATCAAACATGGCCACTTTGATGCTGTAATGGCTAAATGTTTACACAAGTCATACCACACACTACACATTAATTAGGCAGCCACTGTGTGCAAAGTACTGTTAGATATTTCGTATGCAGATTATATCCTTATAGATTTTCTGTTTGAAAAATAACAGCCATCCTTGCTTTGCATAGGAGTGCAGGACTGTAAAAATGACCATTCAAGCTGAAACCGTACAGAGTGATCTTAATAATCAATGGGAAAAATTACAATTATTCTGTGACTTAAAATTTTTTATCAAAGAATTAAAAACTCACTGTTGATTACAATTGTATAGGAAAACAAAAAAATAGTAAAATTAAGACTTATTTAGCATGCTGTAACATAAATTAGAAACACGTGAGTTAAAGTGTTTATTTCTCTGTAACAAACTTACTAAGAGCGGT
>NW_006772681.1:1064220-1071793 GCF_000442215.2 Lipotes vexillifer | reverse complement strand
GAGCGGTTTGAACAAAGCTTGTTGCATCTTTTCCATCTTTGTCATGCTCCTTCCTAAATTTGGATCAGCTTCCAACATTCTGTCCTTTGTGCTTTCAGTGTTGTGAAGTATCTCAGAGTTCCTTTAAAGTGAAGTTTTTTGTCAGCATCACTTCCTCTGGGACACTGTCATCCTTTTCATCACAGTCACATTCTTCATTTATGTTGATGAGTTGACCTTCACTAAATCCCTCTGGCTGCGAATCCAGCGTCTCTAGGAGAGCATGGCAGTGCCAGCCGGCATCCCCACAGCCGGCTGTTTCTTCTACAGCCCCATTTGTGTTCCACGCGAACTTCATTTCCAGCGTTAACTTTCATCTTAGTTTCTTTGCTGCTCTTTCATCTTTGTCAGTCAGTTCCCTGTTTTGATTATTTATTTTTATAAAATGTCACGTGGATTTTGTCACTGGGAGACTAACAACGCAACTAAACACTTTGTTGTCTGTGTGTGAACTGAATAACGGAGGTGCAGTAACCAATTACTGAACTTGGGAGGAGTGATGCAGTCACTAATCATGATGCATTTCTATTATTTATGTAATGATTTGTGGACTAAAGTTAGCAGCGAGGGTTTGTTGTTTATGCAATTACACAGAGTAAATATGCCATGGTAACTGAAATTTGAACTCTGTTGTTGGGGGAATAGTGTCACTTAACCAAACTGTGGTAATAAATCTGTGCATAATAGAACAGTGCAAAGACAGGACTGCTGGTAATGCAAATGCTGCTGTTTCTCTACTTTAGTAGAACAAACAAAAACATTAAGAAAAAATAAAATCTACAATATTGACTTGGCTTTCACGTCAAACATAGCCTGGTCAGTTAATATGTAAGGTAGAGAACAGGAACTACATCCTGGGTTCCAGAAGAAAATGTTGAATCAAGCAGGAAGTGTACATGATTCTGTTTCTTTGTCACAGAGTTCTGAGGCAGGTGCATGGTGACCCTCATTTGACAGATGAGGTGGAAATTGTGTGATGCTAAGTAAGTTGAATTCAGTGGAAAGAGCACAGATTTTGAAATCATACCATTACATGAGTTATTTAGCCTCTCTGGGTCTTCATTTTCTCACCTCTAAAGTGGAGATACTATTGTACATCTTAGAATTGTTGGAAGGATCAAATGTAAAGAAGCTATTGCAGTGCCTGGCACATGTTAGGCATCCAATAGTTTCTTTACTTTCCAAACCTCAATTTCTCATTTAGATTTATGTCCCTCAGTTGTTTGGCATTTATTTTGTATTGTCCAATTTAATGCAAAAGGAATGATTTTGGAATTAACACATCTGTCGTAACAATTTAAAAGCACGTGGTACGGATACTAAAAAAATGTAACCTGTTAGCCTCAGAAGTGGTTAATTTTAAAATGGTGACTTATGTAATTTCTCTCAGTAATATGTCATAATGCTCAGTAATGGTTATTTTAAATTTTAAGGTAAAACTAGATTTGTTTTGTTCTTAAAGGGATAGTTTAAAGGATGTTTCTTTTTAGACCTTTTGACACAATTTTATTGATGGGTCTTTCTCTACTACTTATTTTCTGAAGTGACCCTGGAAAGCGTAAAGTATCTCATTTTGTACACGGTATATTCCCTACAAACCCTTGCACACAACAGCTTGCTTCATTACACGTTACATTTTCTGATGAGGTTTCTTACCTTTTTACTTTTCCTATTAACTTTTTTTTTTCTTTAAGATAATGACATTTTTAATGAAATGTGTTAGTTTGGTAAATTTCACTTTTAGATGCTTTTTTTCAGTGGTATTTTTCCAGTGAGTCAATCTGAGATGACAGACTGAGGCCATTTTGACTCTTTTCAGTAACGTAGGGAATGACCACCAATTGAAAATAATTGGCTTAAAGGTTAATGTTAAGCCATCTCTGGAAATGTACACCCCTTCTACCCTTTCTTACTTGCAACCCATTGTGCATAGCATTTGACTCTTACTTGTACAGGCTGTGGTGATGCAAATTTGTCACTTTTTTCTTTCCTCTAGCAACAGAGGAGAAGAAATCTCTAAAGCGAACTTTTCAGCAAATACAAGAGGAGGAGGATGACGACTACCCTGGAAGCTACTCTCCCCAAGATCCTTCTGCAGGACCCCTCTTGGTATGTCTTGACCCCCAGAGAGTAGGGCAGAGTGGCTTGAAGTGACCTCTAGTTGAAGATTCTGGCCACAGGGTGGCGCCAGTGACCAATAGTATGGAATCACCAGAGGGCAGCTCTTGGCACTGGGTGCAAGATCTAGACAGCAGGCTTGATTTTGTCTTTGCATGCCCTGAATCTGGGATGGATTTGTAAGAGTACTTGGATTTGGGTTTTTTCACTCCTAGAAATTGAAACTATTCTTTAAAAAAGTAGACTTTTGTAAAGGGGTAGACAATGTTACAAAGGCATTCAAAAGTCCTCTACCATGGCTTGTCTCCGATAGCATGGCTGTTTCTTATAAGTAAACAACATATTAGTTTCTAAGGACAGTCTGTGTAGCAGTAGCAAATTTACTACACTATAACCTATTTAAATATTAAAATAGGGAGCTAGCACTTTTGAGGTTTTAGCCGTGTATCTGCATTGTTTGACCCTTTGTGTAAGTTAGTTCATGAACTCTGTGTGGTTGGTTTTAGCTGTTTGTTTATGTAGTTATTCATTTACAGTCAAAGGAAGTGAGGCTCAAGGAGACAGATTAAGTAACTTGCCCAGTGTTCTAATTGAATCTGGGTCTGACTGACTTCAGAGCCCATGCTCTTTTCACTGAGTTGCACTGCCTCTCATTTTGCCTAAAACAGCTTTATTTTATTACACATGGGAGTGTTTAAGGCTTGTGTAGATAGGAAGCATGTCTGATTTGTGTTATGTTAAAATGTTGAATTAGTCCGGGGGTCAAATGAAAGCAGTGTTAGGCCATATATCTTTGCATTTAAAAACTTTGAAGAGAACAGCCTGAATTACCAATTTTCAGGATAACCTGACTACCATCTACATGGTAGCCTTAGGGTCATTATGGACTAGCTAACCTGTCAGTGTTGTGTGTTTCCTGACAATTGAAAAAAAACCCTTTCTGGTATATACAGAAGATGCATTCTTGGTTTGCTCTTCTTGGTTTTCTTCCCTCTTTGTTTGTAACTAATGAGCTTGACACATTTAATTTTGGGAGTGACTGCCAAAATCAAAAATGTCATCTTTGTGATATTCATTTTGTAGAGCAAATTCAAGAAAGAATTGAAGTAGGTAGTGTCATTTCATTTAATCAGTCAACACACAAATTGCTAAGCATTTGACATGTATACTTTTATTCTAAACTGGAGGACATTCTGTACTAGCGATCATGCATCCTTTGAAACTAAACAGTATGAACCAGACTCCATTTTCTTAAGTTGCCAAAAACATGTTCTTTAAAAAAATTCTTTTTCACAGTTATGTAGAATTTCATTTGTGTTCTACCATGGACTTAGAAAAATTATGTACATTCTCTTAGAATTTGTATCATTGACTTCAGTATACACTCTGGGATAAGAACAATGATTTTTTTAAATGTCAGGAATGATCATATTTAGAATTTGCCTCCACCTCGTTTAACTCCAGCTAAGTTTCTTTAGACCCCATATCCCCATATGTCTTAATGGATAGTGTTGTTTGTGTTCTCACTGTACAGACTGAGGAACTAATCAAAGCTTTGCAGGACCTGGAAAATGCTGCATCAGGGGATGCTACTGTCCGACAGAAAATTGCTTCTTTACCCCAGGAAGTGCAAGATGTTTCTCTTTTGGAAAAAATAACAGGTGAGAAGGTAGTTTGGGTGAAAGATGAGGGGAGGGAGACATATCTCCAATGCATCAAACCCCAGGACATGCTTATGTCTGCAAATACAGACCTTCCACATGGTGTTGGGTTCTCTGTCATCTTGGGATTTGCAAACATAACTCACATGCTGAACAAAGAAGCTGCTGGAATAGTCCGAGCTTGAATAGTGACTCTAGGAATTATTGCAGACATGCTAGCATGCCACAGCCTGTGGCACTCAGTACAAATAAGGTCTTTTGAAACCACAGTGCAAATTATGTGTGCGGGGGGCAGACTGGGGGAAGGCATTAAACTCATGACCCTTTCCAAAAAAAAAAAATTGTGATTCAGTGCTGTGACTTCTACATTGTCCACTGACATACCCCATAGGTGATAGTGCCTTCAGTGCCAAGAACTCCAGGTTTGTATTGTTAGTCATGTCATTTTGCCCTCTTGATGATCACCCCCAATTAAACAGGGAGGGGCAGTTGGCATTCTTCCCACTTTATGCGTGGGCAGTTGAGAGGAAGGAGTGAAGTGCGAACTCACATAGAGTATGCTCTGCGCCAGGTGCTTCTGCCAGCCTAGGCTGCAGAGCCTGTGTTCTTCCCGTTACAAAAGCCCGGACCTTTTGTTCCACTCTCATCCGAGGGCCACCATTTTCTCCTTCCAGTCCCTTACCTTGGCTGCTTCACTCACTTCCTCCATATCCATTTAAAGGAAATCAAGGTTACTCATGAAATACTTCCTTCACTCAACAGACATTTGAGGCACCCCATGTGGCATCTGCTCTAGGGGCCGCACCCACATCCCGTCACAGGTTAAGTGCCCCAGAGGAAAGGAAAGCCAGAGGTGTCGGGGTGGAGGCGCTATTCCAAAAGTGCCCAGGAAGGTCTTCCTGATGAGATGGGCTTTGATCAGAGTCCTCCCCCCATGAAGAAGCAAGCTGTGAGGAGACCTAAGGGAAGGCAGTGCCCCCCAGGTGGAGGGAGCGGTACCCGGCAAGACCTTCAGGCAGGAGTGTGCTTAGTTGGAGAAGACAACACGGAGGCCTCTTGGGCTTGCTCTCTCTACTGCCACCATCCCTCACCCCAACAATTAAACCCACTGGATTTAACAGCCTGTTGATCCCACAGTCTGTCGATCCTTCCACCTTTTCCCAGCCTTTACTCCCCTTATGGCCTCGTTTTCTTCATTACTCAGCTTGGAGTTGTTACACTTAGAGTCTTTATAATCACTCTCTCACACACACCCTTAGTCCCTTTTTCTCTTTTTTCCCTTCACTCTAGTCTCATGGCAAAAACCCAACTTTTCTCCTGGTTAAATCCAACTTTGTTGTTGTTATAAGGACCACCTCATTTATTCTTACTGTCAGAATCACAATCTGCAAAATTGGAAGCAAATTAATATAAAACTAGCAGTGTATATTTTCATTTGTTTTCACTGACTTAAAGGATTTATATGGCTTTTTAAAATTATTTATTTATTTTGATTTTTTAATTATGGTGAAATACACCTAACAAAATTCACCGTCTTAACCATTCTTAAGTGTGCCACTCAGAAGTGTTAAGTACATTCACGTTGTGCAACCAATTTCAAGAACTCTCTTCATCTTGCAGAACTGAAGCTCTATACCATTAAATTTCCCCCACCCCAGCTCCTGGCGGTCACTGTTCACAACTGAATGTGGCTGGGCAAAACAAATAAACACTGGCTCACTTCTCTTCCTATTTCTGTGGATGAGCATGCTGTTTTCTAAAGCAGCTCCTCTGCCTGTTAGACCTATTCCTTCTCACCTACTCAAGAACACTGCTCCAACAGTTCTCCCCTTTTCTCCTGCATCTCCAGTTTTTTTTTCCCCTTTACTGGATCATTCTCCATAGCATAAAAACATGTAGTTTTTTTCCCATTTGGGAAAAATTTTTTTCTTGACCCATATCTTCCTCCAGCTACCATCTCATTTCTCTGTTCTTTATAGCAAAACATTCTAATATAGATCGCCAATGCTCATCTGTCTCCATCTGTGCCCCGTACCCCGCCCGCCTGCCCGTTTTCTTTTGGTTCCACTTCACTGACTCTGCTCTTATTAGTGTTGCTGATGACTTCCATATTGCCGAAATTCAGTGGTGAATTTTTTGCCCAATCTTAACTTGATCTCAGTAACATTTGGCCCAGTTGATCATTTCTTCTTCCTGAAAATACTTTCTCACTTGGTGTGGTAGACAGAATAATGATCCGCCAAAATGTCCATGTCCTAATCCTCAGAACCTGTGAATATATTATGTTATATAGGAAAAGGGACTTTGTGGATGTGATTGAGTTAAGCATCTTGAGGTGGGGAGATTATCCTGGCTTAGTCAAGTGGGCCTGGTCCTTATAAGAGGGAGGTAGGAGGGCAAAGGTCAGAGGAGCTGTGACTGTGGAAGCAGAAGTTAGAGAGATGCATTTTGAAGATGGAGGAAGGGGCCATGATAATGAATATTAAGACAATCCATTTATGTTGTTTTAAGCCACCAGGTTTGTGGTGATATGTTAGAGCAGCAGGAGGAAGCTGGGACCGCATATATTCTCCTAGCATTCCTCCCCTCTCTCTGATTGTGTCTTTTCAGTCTCCTTTGCTGGTTTCTTCCCTTCTCCTTCACCTCTTAATTTTGAGTAATTCGCCCTCTTTCCTAGTTAGTTTCACTGACAGTTCCTCTCATTCTGTTCGATGACTTTAAATAACAATTTTTATGCTAATGATCCCCTAATTTATATCTCTAGTGTTGACCTCTCCCTTGAACTTGAGACCCATATATCCAGCCTCCTGCTCAGTGTTACTATTTGGATAGCTCGAAAGACATTTCAGATTTGACCTGTCCGAAACCAGACTTCTCATCTTCCCTCCAAAATTTCTCTCACGGTCTTTTCCATCTCAGTAGATGACCCCCTCATAATCCCTGCTGATCTGGGCTACAACTTGTATCTGACACCTTGTTACCACCTCCGCTGCTGCCACCTGGTGCGAGTCACCACCTTCACTTGAATTATCACAGTAGCCTCCTATCTGCTCTCCCTGCTGCCTGCTTGTCCCCCAGTCATCTTTCTGTCGTCAACATAGTAACCAGAGTGATCTGCTAAAATGGAAGTTGGATCGTGTCCCCCCTCTGCTCGGAACACTCTAGTCATATGGGTTCCTTGCTAGGCACTTTCCCCTCCAAAGGCCTTTGTACTTGGCTGTTGCCTCTGCCTGGAATGATCTTCCCCAGGTAGTCGCGTGGCTTGTTTCTCTCACTACCTCCAGCCCTTGGTTTCTGTATCACCTCAGTGAAGCCTACCCTGGCTTCCTTTTTTTTTTCTTTTTTTTCCTTTGGCTGCATTGGGTCTTTGTTGCTGTGCACAGGCTTTCTCTAGTTGCAGTGAGTGGGAGCTACTCTTTGTTGTGGTGTGCGGGCTTCTGTTGCGGTGGCTTCTCTTGTTGCGGAGCTCAGGCTCTAGGCGCGTGGGCTTCAGTAGTTGCAGCATGCGGGCTCAGTAGTTGTGGCACGCGAGCCCTAGAGCACACGGGCTTCGGCAGTTGCAGTGGGTGGGTTCAGTAGTTGCGGTGCACAGGCTTCGGTAGTTGTGGCCTGCAGGCTCAGTAGTTGTGGCTCACAGGCTTTAGAGCTCAGGCTCAGTAGTTGCCGTGCCCGGGCTTAGTTGCTCCGTGGCATATGGGATCGTCCCGGACCAGGGATTGAACCCGTGTCCCCTGCATTGGCAGGCGGATTCTTTT
>NW_006772681.1:1001922-1064125 GCF_000442215.2 Lipotes vexillifer | reverse complement strand
TTTTTTGCGGTACTTGGGCCTCTCACCGTTGTGGCCTCTCCCGCCGCGGAGCACAGGCTCCGGATGCACAGGCTTGGCAGCCATGGCTCACGGGCCCAGCCGCTCCGCAGCATGTGGGATCTTCCCGGACTGGGGCACGAACCCACGTGGCAGGTGGATTCTTAACCACTGCACCACCAGCGAAGTCCCTGGCTACCTTATTTAAAATTGCCTTCCTCCCTCTGAATGCCCCATTTTTCTTTCTTTGCCTTATTTTTCTGTAGAGTTCTTATCTTCAGCTGGTAAATAACTAAAATATAGTGTATTATTTATTTCTCTTCCTCCCTGAGATTGTAAACTTGCGGGCAGAGAGTTTTTGTCCTTTGTGTTACCTGTTGACTCAGAGCCTAGAACGGTGTTGGACACACAATAGGAGCCCACATATTCGTGAGGCTAATTGGAAGATTTGGAGTGTAAAATTTGATTGGAGTGAGTCTAGTGACAACAGTAGGGGAGGAGGTGGGTACCAGGAGGATAGACAGCTCCCTTGAGAAGTTCTGCTTTAAGAGGATCAGGGATGTGGAGCAATAGCTAGAGAGTGACACACAGAAGATAGAGCAGCGTGTGTGTGAGCTGGTGCGGTGCTTCCGGAAGGAGAGAAGTTGATGAGGCATGGGGAAACGCAGGGGACAGACCCAGAAACTTGAGTCTTGGAGTAAGCAGGAGGGGGTGGGATGCCCATGTGCAAGTGAAGGGCTGGCCAAAAGAGGCACACAGCCCTCGTCTGTGTGGCTAGGAGGGTAGACAGAGCATGTGAGGACAGCCACAGGTGAGTTTTTCAAAGTGAGCATCTCGCTGCTACGTTTTGGCTGCATATTCTTCTGTAGCTCATAAAACTACTGCAGGTTCTTTTTCTGGTTTGTAATTATTTGTGTGAATGAATTATTTCCTTTGTACACTTCTTGGAGTGTAGAAGAATTGGTTTTGTTTATTTATTTTCATCTCAAAAATTAGTGTTTTCCTTGCCATTTTCTGCCACAGGCACTTACACATTTTAATGAATTAACCATTACAAAAAATAGCTAAGCAGTGACAAAGCTAAAGCAGCCTAACCACCCCAGCGGCTTACTCCCAGACCGCACCACCAATCTAGAAGAGTAAGTGTCACTGTCTGCTTCACCCTCAGCGGCTGAGAATGTCTCTTTCCTTTGTGTTCTCTTTGGCTCAGTCCTCCTCCACCAAGAACATCCTGTTGTTTCCCTGTCCCCGAGGAGCATAGAAGTACCTGATCTTTGACATCAGGCCTAATTTGGAATCCCTCAACAGTCCGTCTTCCAGTATTCACGTAGAGAAGGCATCTAAAAGTCAGGCAGACTGTTTGCCAGAGAAACTGTGTTGGAATTCTTAAATCCCGGTTAATGTATGACAATGCTGAGGTCTCTCACCTTGTCGACCTGTATTCATAGGAAGCACCGGATCTGTATCACTGTAACTCACTTTGAGTTTGTCCCATGGAACTACTGGAGTCTCTAGTGCTTTGTTTCAAAGCACCGATCTCTCTCGATCCTTTAAGGCCTTTTTAAAATGAGGTATACCTACTTAAAAATTTTAATCTCACCATACCCACACGTAATTAATTACATCACTTCTTTGAAATACAAACAGTCCTTTGTCTTTTCTTATTTCCTAATGTTGAGCCTTGTTCACCCCTTCTTTCCAAGGATACCCTTTCTTATACTTTGATTCTTCCACATAGTTTTTTCCCCAAACAATGAGTTGCAACCCATTAATTGGACCTGAAATCAGTCTGGTAGATAATGACCAACATTTTTTTTTTTTTTTATGGGTTAGAAGATAGAACACCCTGCACATACTAAGGAAAGTATTGTTTTATGAAACTTCTGTTTCTTTTATTTTTGTGTATGTATATAAAGTATTTCTCAGTGTGAGTCACATTCAAAAGCATTTGGAAGCTTCTTATCAGACCCTATATTTTGTTAAATAGAAGAAGAGGTTTAAGACTTACATAGTTTAAGAAGTAGAATCCTATAGGTCCATTTTATAGATGTGGTTTTGAGTCCTAGCTCCTCAGCAAAGAACCTGCTACTGAACCTGTCACTTTTGTTAAGTCTTAGTTTCCACACCCAAGAAATGAGTGCTTGCTTTTGTATTTCAGAGGGATATGCAAAGAATATTTAATGAAATGATATGAATGAAAGCACCTTTGAAATTCTCAGAGGCAGGGAAATATTATTTCACAAATGACCTTAAATATCTCTTTCTGTTTATTTGTAGAGCTTTTGTCGCTATAGATATTTATTTATTTATATTTATTCATTTTTTGGTAGAGGCATTTAGAAATCATTTACCAGATTCCCCTCTTTGTACAATTGCCTCACTTCAGGTAATTCAGAAACGTCCTGTCTTGTTGACAGGAGTGAGTACCTTTGGATTTCTCTGTCAGCCAGTCCATTGTTTGTCTACAGGTTCTGGCCTGTTCTTGGACTTGAATGTTAGGGGAGAAACTAACCTCCCCCAGAAATGTTTGCAATTATGCCTGTGTCATTGTATATTGTCTCTCTTTTTTTTGGTCTCATTTGTACTTAGACAAAGAGGCAGCTGAACGTCTTTCAAAAACAGTAGATGAAGCATGTCTGTTACTAGCCGAATATAATGGGCGCCTGGCGGCAGAACTGGAAGACCGACGCCAGCTGGCTCGGATGTTGGTGGAGTACACCCAGAACCAGAAAGATGTTTTGTCAGAAAAGGAGAAAAAACTAGAAGTGAGTACATTGCAAGGCAGACCCAAACTTCCCAAGTTTCCCTTCCTGCAACCCACATTAGGAGGTTTTTATTATGCCTTAAATAACACGCTTTTTTTCCTTTTAAAAAAATTCATGAGATGAGAACATCCATCAGAGTTTTTAATTAATTAATTTATTTATTTATTTATTTTTGGCTGCATTGCATCTTCGTTGCTGCGCGCAGGCTTTCTCTAGTTGGCGGCGAGCGGGGGCCTCTCTTCATTGTAGTGCGCGGACTTCTCATTGCGGTGGCTTCTCTTGTTGTGGAGCACAGGCTTTAGGCACGCGGGCTTCAGTAGTCGTGGCTCGCGGGCTCTAGAGTGCAGGCTCGGTAGTTGTGGTGTACGGGCTTAGCTGCTCCCTATCAGATATTGTAATTATCTGAACCTAGTTAAAAATCAAAGTCATGTTTTTATATGTCCAGGAAAGAACAAATGGGAATGCAGAAAACAAACAATGAAGCCTTAAATAACAGCATTTAGGGTACTACTGTTGCTTTAGTTTGAACTCATATTAAAAAAACACAACTGTAGGGCTTCCCCGGTGGTGCAGTGGTTAAGAATCCGCCTGCCAGTGCAGGGGACACGGGTTTGAGCCCTGGTCCGGAAAGATCCCACATGCCGCAGAGCAGCTAAGCTTGTGCTCCAAAACTACTGAGCCTGTACTCTAGAGCCCGCGAGCCACAACTACCGAAGCCTGTGCACCTAAGAGCAGGTGCTCCGCAACAAGGGAAGCCACTGCAATGAGAAGCCCACGCACCGCAACGAAGAGTAGCCCCCGCTCACCGCAACTAGAGAAAGCCCGTACTCAGCAACAAAGATCCAGTGCAGCCAAAAAAAACCCAAAATGTATATTGAGGTACAGGAAGAATAGGCATTCAGCAAAACCAAAGAATGTTTGTTTGGTAATATTTGGGAAATGCTTGAAATTTTCTTTCTTTCGGGTTATACTGAGATTTATTTCCAACTTGTATCCTTGCTAAGGCCAATAAGTAATGTGCCTCTAAGCTCTGTCTGCAGTCTGTTCTAAAATTCCACGTAAACATAATAATGTTTATGGAGCCCAGTTCTCGTACTGTTGAGAAGGAACTAATTTCTACTCTGAGCTGACATTGTCTGAGTGCCCTTGGAGAGAGCCTTCAGAACTAGTTTCTCTAGTTTGCGTTTGTCTGGCTTCTTAATTAAATACATGGTGGCTTATCCTCAGTCCTTTGAGATAACTGAACCGGCAGTGTGGACATTTGGGAACTTTTGCTTGCTTCCAGCTGCTAGGCTTCCTTTTCAGCAGTGTCTGCCCTTCTTTTTCTCAAAGAGACGTGGAGAAGAGTTGCAGCCAGTGGTTTGGGAAGGGAAGACAGTTTTGAGTTGGAGAATCAGTCACTTACTACAAGAAACAGAGTAGATTGGGGAGGGAGGGGATAGTCCCCCTCCCCCAGCCCTGTACTCAAAGAAACACATTCTCTGGCACAGAGGGAGGGAAAAGTGAGCTAGCCCTGTGGCTTACATGGTTGTGTTTGCCTTTCAACACAGTCACCTGACTTGTGCGGGGAAATGAAGGATGGGCACTCTTTACCATGTTGTTACCTGCAATGACTACAGGAGCTGTGATGTGTAGTAGTGGTGGAAATTTCATATTCCTAGCCAGCTTGAAAGTGGAAGATGGGAAACAGCTATAAAAATAGTATGGTTTAGATTTAGAAATCAACACTGACCAGAAATCCCAAAGGGAGTTTGACAGGCAGTACCAGACGGTCATTTATCTGAAATGCTCATCTTTCACTGAGGAAGCATTTTCAGCACTGTGCCCTGGGACTAATAAGAGAGTGTAATTAATGATTCTGGTTGTAAGTCACCATGCCATCTGTTGAACTGCCCCTTGGCAACACATTAAGGGCTTTCTCTGATCTGTCAGACGTTGATTATCATGAGCAGCTGCTGTTGGGTGGAACGTGGCACACTACCATAGAGGACAGAGTCTTTGAGAAGGAGATTGGGTTGGTAGCGTGAATTAACTCTTTGTACGTCTCCCTTCCTCATAGTTGCACTTTCCTCCCTTTATTTCTTGGGGGATCATTCTGGTAGAACCAGTGGTTTGCTAGATGCCACAAGAGGTCATTGAGGCAGAGAGATGGATCAGAGATTTGAGTGTGTTTTGTTGCTTTCCAGCCCAAATTTCTTTACTCATCTGGGCATTGGAATTCCATTGCTTTAAGAATCAGAACAGGTATGTCCCACCACTGGAAAGTACAGATTGTGAACTGCCAGTTCTTATTCCAAACCATGTCTCTCAGCCACATGAGCAAAACTATTCATCATTAAAGTGGAGCTAAATTTACTACATTTAAAAAAACAAACTATTAGGTATAACATAAGATGTTGAAAGATGGTTCTTTCTTTATCCATGTTTGCTAAAAATATGAACGGTTTGCTCCCTAGAATCTGAGATTTTTCTCTCATATCCCATAATAGACTGGTCTTAATTCCATTATATCCTTACGGTGATGATAAAACTTGCTAAGTATGTGCCACTTGAAAGATGCATTATTACTATGAATTCTTATAAATCTTCCAAAAGTCTCTTACTGATGAGGACAGTAAATAAAGTTACCTACCTTTTTAACATTTATTTTTTTTAATACTGCCAATACTTGTTTTAAAACTGCCACATCATGAAGTCTGCTTTTATTTTTTTCTTTTGTTTTGTTTTGTTTTTGCGGTACGCGGGCCTCTCACTGTTGTGGCCTCTCCCATTGCGGAGCACAGGCTCCGGACGCGCAGGCTCAGCGGCCATGGCTCACGGGCCCAGCCGCTCTGCGGCATGTGGGATCTTCCCGGACCAGGGCACAAACCCGTGTCCCCTGCATCGGCAGGCGGACTTTCAACCACTGCGCCATCAGGGAAGCCCTGCTTTTATTTTTTAATCTTTTCATTGCTGTCGGTGTAGAATATGGAATTCTTAGAACTCTAGAAATGTAATTATTTGCTTGAGAGTCTCTTTTCTTCCCAAAGTTCTAATTTGTTAACAGGTAAGGTTTTTCTTTATTCAAGTTTATATCTTCCTTACGTAATAATCATACCTTTTTATTTTTTCACTTGAGAATTTTATGTTAGATTTCTCAGTGGCTTCTAAAGTTTGGGATAGGGAATATAATGATTCAGAGCCTAGAATGATTCAGACCCTGGGATGTAGAAGACAGAGTTATGGCTCACAGAGAGATTGTGTTTCTGCCCTCAAGGAAATCATATTCTTGAGTAAACAGCATCGGTGAATATAAAACCAAACTGAGGGATTGTACATAATATAGATCAAGGAGACAATTGGCAATTGTGATTATTGTTTAAGGTTAAGTCCAAACTTCCTCACAGGCACTAAAGCCTTTTCTTAAAAGGAAGTAGCAGTTGAAGAAGGGAAATACATTTGTAAATGGAGAACAGCCAGACTGGAGCAGACAGATTTATGAAAGGAGGCAAAGGCAGAAGGTATGGGAGCGGGGTGCCGGAGCCCTCCTGTGGGAATTAGGCTCCATACTCTTTCAAGGGCTGCTTACTCAGCCATGAAGTCAACAAAGCCCATGCCAGGCGGGAGATAATCGGAGAGGAGCATGATGTACACTCTCCCGTCAGTGAGCTTCCAGTCTAGTGTGGGAAAAACAGCGAAAAAGGAGTTACAGTAGAATGTGAGACATGTTCTAAGTAAGGGGACTATCCTAACTCACTGTGTCTAAGTTAAAATAGACCAAGGAAAAATGAATATGTTAATGTTTAACATTAATTTGATCCGAAGTTTATTTAAAATATAAGAGATTTATAAAATGCATGGGCAGTTTTTGAACAACATACTGCCTTCAGCAGCTCTTGCAAAGTTCCTTAGAGTATGTGCTCTTTAGCTGCTCTTACAGTGTCAGGAACATAATCGTTCCTCAGTAAATATTTGTTCTGTGAGTGAAATTCATCACCTGATGAAACCTTATTTCATAAAGAAGAGGATTTTCTAGGTTGAATTAAAAAATTAATTCTTGGTTGTAAAGAATATATCAGTAGAGAAAGGTGAGTATTTGATGGAAACTGTGGGTTTCCTCCTTTGTGTTGCTTTTCTTTTTTTCCCTTGAAGTAGAATCCTGATTCATTTTGAGATGATTTTTTTTTTACCTTTTCTTTTATTTCTGCTTTTCCTTTTGGGTGTTATGATAGACATTGGCCTTAAACTCCAGGCAGGGTTAGAAGGAGAGCTGCTTAATATTTGTCATGAACATGAGGAAACACAGAAATAGGAAAGAAGGCATGTAGAAGGAAGCACAAACAGCAGCCCCTAGGTGAGGATAAGGAATGTGGAGGATACAGAAGAAGATGAATTCAAAAAGGAAAAGGCCAGAGGTACCAGAAAAGCCTCTAAACTTCAGTTCTTGGAGCAAAAGGAAGGTTTGTTTCTGGGTGACAGAGGTGACCATTACCCCAAGTGACTGCTAGAAGCTTACAAGCCATAGAGTAGGACAAAGTTCCCATCTTGTCAGTTTGGAGAAAGTATGATGTGGTATGTTCCATCTGACTGATCAGGGCATGTGAAAAGCAGAGAGAGAGAGAGAAGGAAATCTATTTGTACAAGCATTGAAGAAAAAAAATCAAAAGGGGGAAGGTACCCAAAATTTTACCACCTTAACACATCAGTTGGTTTCTTTTACATCGTGGTGTTTGACTAGCAGTGCTCTAGAACTGAAAGGAGACAGTTCTGTGATAAACATGCCACTTGGTACACACACAGACTACTATGCCACACAGGGAAGAGCTCTGGGGAGATGTGTTCCTATCTGCAGATTTTTTTTTAATTGAGGTGAAACGTATAGAACATAAAAGTAATAACCATTTTAAAGTGTATGCATTTCAGTGGCGTTTCAATACATTCATAGTATTATGCAACCACCACCTATATCAAGTTCCAAAACATTTCACATCCCGTCATACCAAAAGAAAATCCTGTACCCATTAACGAGTCATTCCCTATGTGCCCCCTCCTCCCAGCCCCTGGCAACTGCCAACTTGCTTTCTATCCCCATGGATTTACCAGTGCTGGATATTTCATGTAATTGTGTCTGGCTTCTTTCACTTACCATGTTTTTTAGGTTCATCCACGTTGTAGCATGTATCGGTACTTCATTTCTTTTTATGGCTGAATTGTCCATTGTATAGGTATGAAAAAATGTCTACCCATTAATTTGTTGATGGACAGTTGGATTGTTTCTGCATTTTGGCCATTATGAATAATGATGCTGTAAACAGTTGTGTACAAGTTTTTGTGGGGACATACGTTTTATTTCTCTTGGGTATATGTATAACTAGGAATAGAATTGCTGGGTCATAAGGTGAATTCTATGTTTAACTTTTTGAGGAACCACCAAAACTGTTTCCCATAGCAGCTGTACCATTTTACATTCCCATTAGCAGTGTATGAGGGTTCCCGTTTCTCCTCATCCTTGTCAGCACTTGATAACTGTCTGTCCTTTTTAAATTCTAGCCATTCCTAGTGGATGTGAAGCGATATCTTGTGGTTTTGATTTGCATTTCCCTGACGACTAACGGGGATGAGCATCTTAGCATGTGCTTGTTGGCCATTTGTGTATCTGTTTTTTGGTTTTTTTTTTTGCGGTACGCGGGCCTCTCACTGTTGTGGCCTCTCCCATTGCGGAGCACAGGCTCCAGACGTGCAGGCTCAGCGGCCATGGCTCACGGGCCCAGCCGCTCTGCGGCATGTGGGATCTTCCCGAACCGGGGCACGAACCCGCGTCCCCTGCATCGACAGGCGGACTCTCAACCACTGTGCCACCAGGGAAGCCCTGTGTATCTTTTTTTTGAGCAGTGTTTATTCAAGGCCTTTGCCCATTTTTGAATTGGGTTGTTTGTTTGTTCTTGAATTGTAAGAGTTCTTTGTATGTTCTGGGTATTAAACTCTTACCAGATAAATGCTTTGCAGATATTTTCTCCCATTTTATAAGTTGTCTTTTCACTTTTTCATAATGCCCTTTGAAGTAGTAAGTTTTTAATTTTGGTGAGTTCTACTGTGTTTTTTCTTGTGTCGCTTGTGTTTTGGTATCACATTTAAGAATCCATTGGCAAATCCTGGATCATGAAGATTTACTCCTTTTTTTCTTCTAGGAGTTTTGTAGTTTTAGCTTTTACATTTGGGTCATTGAGTTAATTTTGGTATATGACATGAGGTGGGGCAGGGGGACGTGCGTGCAACTTCACTGTCTGCATATAGCTATCTAGTTGCCCCAGCGCCATTTGTTGTCCGCCACTGAATACTTGGCACTTTTGTAAAAAATCAGTTGGCCATAGATGTATGGGTTTATTTCTAGACTGTCTGTTCTATTCCACTGATCTGTGTGTCTGTCCTATGCTGGTATCACAACTATTTTTTATTTATTTATTTATTTTTTGTGCGGTATGCGGACCTCTCACTGTTGTGGCCTCTCCCGTTGCGGAACACAGGCTCTGGACGCGCAGGCTCAGCGGCCATGGCTCACAGGCCCAACCGCTCTGCGGCATGTGGGATCTTCCCGCACCGGGGCACGAACCCGTGTCCCCTGCATCAGCAGGCGGACTCTCAACCACTGCGCCACCAGGGAAGCCCTCACAACTATTTTGATCACTGTAGCTTCATAGTAAGTTTTAAGATCAGAAAATGTGAGTCCTCAACTTTGTTGTTGTTTTTCAGTATTGTTTGGCTATTTGGGGCCTGTTGCAATTCTGTGTGAATTTGAGGATTAGCTTTTCCATTTCTGCAAGAAAGGCTGTTGGAGTTTTAATAGCAATTGTATTGAATCTGGAGATTGCTTTGGGCACTATTGCCATTTTAACAATCTTAAGCCTTCTAATCCATGAACATGAGATGTCTTCCCAATTATTTAGGTGTGCTTTAATTTCTGCTGCAGGATTTTAAAAGAGATGCTAGAGTATCACTTACTGATGCATTTGATATTACAAAGGCCCTGTTTAGGTGCCCTCGGTATCAGGGACCACAGTAGAAGACAGCATGCGCCTCCTTTCAGTAGGCAGTGTCTTACACACCTCTAGAAGGCATGCATATGTATGCGTGTGTGCTCAACAAAGTTACCAGGGCATGGTCAGTGACAGCCAGCTTCACTCTGCAAAGTAAAGACCTGGATGTCTAGGTAAGGTCGTTAGCAGGATTACTGAGCTGGACAGAACCTTAGAGATTGTATAGTCCAGCTTCTGAATTGGTAAAGAAACTCAGACCCAGAGTTAGCCCAGACCAGGAATACAATTCAAAGCAGACGTCTTGTGATTTTTATTGGGTTTGTGTTTTTGTTTCTTTATTGTGGGTTTTTAAAATTAATTTATTCCATAAGGTCAGGTCACAGCAGAAAGACACTCTACACAGAAGAGTAGCCAAGAGTTGATCATTTCAGCAATCCCAAGAATCTTGTTTCAGAGACATGACATCTTATGTAGGGGAATTAAAATGGTTGCATGAAAGCATTCTAAAGTGGCCCTCGAGAAAACCTTTCTGAATTTGAGAGAGCCCACTTTGCCACAAACGTTCTGAGTCCCCTCCTGCTATAACTGTGCGTGCTCTTGCTCTGCGAGGAAGGGAGAAACTGGTTCATGGAATTTGGGCCTGCTGCTCTTTCCCCAGCGTGGCTCCTCCCCCTCAGCTGTGATGAATACTCGGAGCACAGCTTTCTACTTCAGGCAACACGGCTGGGAAGGGGGAGACAGCCCAGAATCCAGCACTGTCTTGTGATTCTTCATGTATCTGTTTGTAATTTGGTTATAACAGACTTGAGCAAGTCTTTGACTGTAGCTGAGGGGTGCTAAACCAAACTGCTGGCCGTCTGTTGTTTTTGGCAGCATCCCCCAACTCCCTGCAGGGAGCAGGTGGTTAGAAGTGTTTATTCTTGTAATGGGATAGGCAGTAGGTGGAGATAGAGAGCTCCTTTTTTGTCAGCTTTGGAGTAAATTCTCCCCTTTCCCCGTGGTGATGAAAGCCATCGTCCATTATAGTAGGGCAGATGGGAGCAGGTGATCTAATCCTCATTTTATAATCGGAGGGGGTTTTTGTTTGTTTTTTGTTTTTTAAAAAATTTTTAGCCACACTGTGTGGCATGCGGAATCTTAGTTCCCTGACCAGGGATTGAACCCGTGCCCCCTGCAGTGGAAGCTCGCAGTGCTAACCACTGGACCACCAGGGAATTCCCTAATCCTCACTTTAGATGAGAAGACAAAGCTCAGCATTTATATGAGCAGTTCAGGGTCACAGAGGAAGTCAGTGAGGACCAGAACCCCAGTCTCCTGAAACCTGACTCCAGTGATCATCTACTGTGTTCCCCTGGGAACTGAGAGGCCCTGCCTGGTCCCCCGCTAAGCAGTTCTCTACACTCACTGCCCTTCCTCAGCATGTCATTCTTTCCTCCGTAGACTAGCAGTGCTGTCAGCACCACGGGCTATAGAATAGTCGTTGAGGCAGGTCAGTCTGCTTACATGGGTCAGGTGATCAGGGGGTTGTACTCATATCCTTCCCCACACAGCAGGCCTTGGCTTGCTTACTGCTTTTTCATCCCTTTGATGTGGGACCCTTTTTTTTTTTTTTTTTTAATAGGTTTCCCTCCAATAGGTGGGGACTTTTCTTGAGTTGTGTGGTTCTGTGAGTAATTTGGAGTTTGGAGGCAGTGTTTAGTCCTTGGATTCCTTCCATTCATTTTAGGTGCTGATTATAGCTCAGGCCAGATTTGCAGCTGGAACTTTTATCTATTGGTGTGTGTGCTTAGGTGTGTGTGTGTGTTCTTTCTATATTAATCTCTTGTCACTCCAGGGGGGAAAATGCTCCATATAATGTACTTCACTTACTTGGTGACCTAAGGGCATGGTTCACTGACATTTGAGACTTTACACTGAAAAAAGTGATGTGATTTCAAAGCTCTCCCAGCTGGAATTCCATACTTTTTTTTTTTTTAAGATTTTTTTTTTTTTTGGTGTGGACCAATTTTAAAGTCTTTATTGAATTTGTTACAATATTGCTTCTGTTTTATGTTTTGGGTTTTTTTGCCGCGAGGCATGTGGAATCTTAGCTCCCTGACCAGGGATCAGACCTGCACCCCCTGCATTGGAAGGGGAAGTTTTAACCACTGGATCACCAGGGAAGTCCCTGAAATTCCATACTTTTAGCCACAGTGTTGTTTTTGTATTTATAGTTCAACTTTTGATGAATCCTCCTTCCTGAAACAGCTCCACTGAGTTTTAGCTGGTGTATGTAGCACGAATTTTTCATATTTATTTATAAAGTGCATATACATATTGAGTCAAAACAGCATCTGGGCCCCATGTCACTGCTTGTCTGTGAAAACATTCATTCTTATTCAACTAATATTCAGTTCTTTCTCTTTTCTTTTTTTCTGATTATAAAAGAAGCACATCATAGGAAACGTAGAAAAATTAAGTATAAAGAAAAAAATCGTAATCTCACGACCCAGAGATAACTACTTTTAGTTTTGGTATATTTCTTTTATTTTTTTCCTCCTATTTTAAAATTAAAATAATCATAATGTCATGCTTTTTAAAACTTTTATGTGATCATTTTCCCTTATTGACAAAAACTTTATAAACATTTTAAATGGATGCTTGAATATCTGTGGTTGGATATTCAATGATTATTTTTATTGTACTGTTTCTTTTTTCTCCCCCCGCCCCCCACTTTGGGCTAACTTTTAGTCTGGATTATTTCCTTCCTGTAAATTTCTAAAAATTGATTCTGTATGTGTGCAGATGTCTGCTTGTCTCTAAGTACCCTGCAGGTCACATGCATTTCAAGGTCTTTCCCACCAGTAGGCATTTCTGTCTTAAGCGTTCTTGATCTTTTTCAAAGCATCTTAGGCAGTCTAGAACTTTACTGAGCTTTATAGACAGATAGAAGATATATATGTATAATATGTATATATATCCACAAGTTAAGGATTAATCTTCGTTTTATGAAGGAATGAACATTGAATAGTTTAATTAGACAAATAGGGCTCTCTTCTAGGTTTTATCTGTTTACATCTGAAACAGCTGTGGGAAAATAGCAATTACTTCTTATTATAGTATTGACTTGAGTGAGCATAACTTTTTTGTTTGTTTGTTTTCCGGTAGGCGGGCCTCTCACTGTTGTGGCCTCTTCCGTTGCGGAGCACAGGCTCCGGACGCTCAGGCTCAGTGGCCATGGCTCACGGGCCTAGCCACTCCGCGGCATGTGGGATCTTCCCGGACCGGGGCACGAACCTGTGTCCCCTGCATCAGCAGGCGGACTCTCAACCACTGCGCCACTAGGGAAGCCCGAGTGAGCATAACTTTGAGAGCAGAGTTCAGATTACAGAAATTTGAGCTCTTGTGTCTAGGTGTCTATTTGACCCAATGGGTACATGTTATTTTGAGCAAAGATCTATTTTAGTCTTTATGAATGTTCCTACTCCTGTTAAGGTGGACCTTCTACTCCCACTTCAAGTTGTGATTTTTGAAGAAAGTAAAATTGGATTGTGGCATACTCTGCAATCTTCTAAGTTATATCTCTGACTTTGTTTTTCCTTATAAAATGTAGGGCTTGAAATAAGGTCAGAAAGAGTCTTTTTCCATGATTAGGGCAAAAATGTGCATGCTTATAATGAGTCAACCTGAAACCTTTACAAAGTCCCTGAGGTATGTACAGCATGCTTCATGTAAAGAAGTGATGGTACCAGCCAAATGTCATCATGACTGCCAGCCTCCTTATTTGTTCTCTTCCTTATTCAGGTTCTTTCAGCATCTTTAGGAAAAAGTGTGGACCACTCTCTTGCTTCTTCCAGTCGTTAGCTACTTTGAGAATTTTAAACAGAGTAACTTTGCAAATTTCAACTCAGCAAAAATTTGCCAGCAGCCTTCTAAGCATTCTTGGGGTTTGGATGGTGATTATATATAGACACAGCCCACTTTTTCTTCATGATGTCTGGTATGATGTATTTGGTGCTTTTCCGAGTCCTTTTGTTTTGCCCATAGTGTTTCTGCTCTGTGGGACATAAACTCACTAGGAGTTATTCCCAGAAGGATACCGTTTGCCCCAGTTAGGATTTCGTGATGAGGACCTAAAGTGCCCATTCCAGGCTCTTTCTGACTTTCTCTACTGAGGCCAGTGGTCTTTGCAGCCTCTTGTCTTTGGTGTGGTTTTTCATTTATAAAATAACAATTTTACCCTTACCTGGGGCAAACAGGTTCCAATACTTGTCTAACCGAAGTTGTTAGTGTTTGCCTTTCTTTATCTCACAGGATCTTTAGGGCCAAGTTACTTTCCTTTCTGTGGAAGAAGTCTCCAGTAGGCTGGCTGAAAGGGTCCTTCTCAGCACGTGTAGCATGCTTTGCCTCTCTAATTTTTTTTTAAATCACATTCACACAAGCACACCCCTGCACCACTACCACTCTCCCTTTGTAACTTCGTGTTTCTCCTTGCTGCCTCTGCTTACCTCATTGCAGTTTAGCAGGCGTATCTCCATTGCTGTCTTTAGAATCTTCCACCAGTAGTCTAATCTCAAAAGCCAAAAGATACTTTTCAGTCTCTGTCTCTCATCTCCTTTTCTCTTTTTGGACCTCTCTAGCATTTTATACTGTTTAATAATTTTTATGTAGTTTCCTTCTCTGGTTTCTGTATCCCACCTTCTGCTGGTTCTAGGACTTTTGTCCTTTAATCAGCTTTTCTCCATCCTTGCCCTACTGTAAATATGGGTTTTCCTTTAGCTTTTTTCTTATTCCAGACTTTTTCCTTGAGTGACATAAAGTGGCTTCAGCTACCGCCTTTGTGCTGATGGCTTAAATCTAAATCTTTACCTAGACCCTTCCTTGTACTTAAGACCCATTTATCCACAGATACTTCTTACTTAATATGGTCAAAACACACCATCTCTTCCCTTCCAACCTTTCCTTTCCTGCCCTTCCCCTCTTTTGGAGAAGAGCATTGCCATTCATCAAAACCAGACACTGGACCTCATCCAGTGTTTCTCCCCCTATTTTTCCCACCTCCCACGCCAGTCATTTCACCCTCCTCATGTCCCAGTCTCTCGCTCAGCTCCTCTGCTGCACCTCTGCCAGACAACCTCCCGTCGCCTGTCTTCCACATTGGAGTAGTCACCAAGCCATTGTGATCTTTGTCTCCTCAGGTTTTCTTGAATTTGTCCCCCTTCTCTTCATCTCTGTCTCCACCTCCACCACCTTAGTTCAGGCTGTCACTGTGTCTCACCTGGTCACCTGCAGTAGTCTGGTTACTGATCCATCTGCATTTGTTCTTAGGCCCTGTGATCCATTCTTTGCATGGCACCCTGTGATGTTTTCAGCATGCAGCTCTGGGCATGTCATTCTCTGCTCAAACATTTAAATGGCTTCCCATTGCTCCTAGAATATAGGCCCAAATCCTCGCATGTGGCCGTCCCCCTACCCCACCCCAGGACTTGGCCCCTGCTGACCTCATCAGCCGTATCTCTTGCCATGTTCCATTGCATTTTGTCTGTGCCGGCCTTCTTTTGTCTCTGGCTTCATATGTGCTGTTCCCTCTGCCTAGAACACTCTCTCCCTCCTTTACTTCCCACTGGTTACCCTTACTTGGTTGATCCCCATTCATCGTTTATATCCCAAGTCAAACAGTATTTCCTGGAAACCTCGTCTCCACCCCATAAAGCCAGGTCTCTCCCCGCTGCCACCCCCCATATATACTGTCGTAGCTCCCTATCATTTTCCTTTAGAGCACCCCATAGTTTGTCATTCTCTTTAGGGATTATTTGGTGATTCTCTGACCAGATCATAAAATCCTGGCTGTATTGTCATTCTTTCATCCCCAACCCAATCCTGATGCTTGGCTCAGCGTCTGACCTCAGGTGGCACATATGGTTGCAGTTCGGTTTATCTCCAGGTGCGGTCAGAGGATATCTTCAACGGGGACTCCTTCTGGTTGAGGACGTTCCTGCGAGATCTAGGCTTTACTCCTGAGACAAATTCTTTTTCTCGCTCAGCTTTTAGATTGATAGGGTTGGACTATGGTGCCACCTAATTAAAAATTCTGTGACTTTTTTCCCCTCGTCTTGGAGGTCATGGGCCTTTTCATTTTCTCAAGCCAGCTTCTAGTAAATGTGCTAAATTTTCAGGTCATACTCAAATGGTTTGTGGGAGGAAGGATTTTGTATCCCATTAATAATTCTCTTTTTCTTCAATTCTGTACATCTTTAACATATAAATCAGGAAGATTAAATATTACTTATAAAATAATAAACATGGGAAGGGTGATTGTTCTTTTCCCCTCTCAGATCTGCTCATTGACATTGAACAGTTTAACAAGTGCTTGGTCTCATTCAGAACTCACCATCACCCCAGGATATAGGCATTATTTCCATTCCCATCTTAGGAGGATGCTAAGCCCAGCAAGGTAAAGTCACATGTCATACCACAGACAAGAGGTAGAGTAGGATCTGAACCTTGGATTTTCTGACTCTGAGTTTTTTCTGTTCTACCACAGAGACCTCCCTCCAGTGGGAGGGTGATATACCTTCAGTCTTTTGGAGGAGCTAGGAAATGCATTTTTTTCCTTTTTTTGCTAATGGGAAGGAATTGATGGGTTTTTTAATTGCTTATAGAGAGAGCTGTATCCAAATACTGTGCAGTAACCTACAGGCTAGCCTGCTTCAGGCAGACCATATAGCACTTAAAATTATAATAAACATTGCTTAAAATTATTTTTTGTGAAAAATGTCCTTTTCCTTTCTACCCTTTGCTTCTCATCTGCCTTCTAGGAATGCTTGACTCCACCAGTATTAGGCTCAAAAGGAGAAACAGGTGAAAAGTTGGCACCTTCGATGCTTGCACAGCATCAATAACCTGGTTCTTTATTAAAATAGTCATTAAGGAGGTCAGTTTGTGGGGGCTTTATTTGCATAAAACTCGCATTTTTGAAGGTTAACTTTTTTAAAAAGAATTAATTATAAATAATTCTTCCTGTACATTAGTATTTTGGTTTTATCTGGTTTTGTGTGAAGTGTCCATTGCATAAATGGTGTAAGCATTTTTGAAGGACCCAGGTCATTTTTAAATGTCTCTTTTTAAAGCACTTTTATGGACATCTGTTAAATTGTAAATTTCAGCTTTATGATTACGTTAAGGTTTGAAAATTTGCCCAGTCCTAAAAATGATTTTATTTTTGTTAGTTTCATTTTTATTAGTTTAGTTATGTGTATACAGTGACTTTTCATTCTTCCCTTGCTTTTGCGATTCCCTATCAGAAGGGGGTTTTTGTTGTGATAGTAGAATCTCACTTAAACCTTTTGTGTAGAGGGTCCTCTGGGGAGAAGGAAATACCCTGAAAACACTTTGTGGTACGATTTCAGGTTTAAGAAGGCTGTTCCCACTTGATCCCTCCGGTGGCTGGTTGGATGGCTCTGAGAATACTCCTAACTGTGCTCATTTTGTCATTTTCCCTTCTGGGAAGTACTTTGTGTGTTCTGTTGGAAGGGGGTGGGGCTGAGGGATTTCCTCCTCTGCCCCTCTTGAGCTTTTGTGGCTGGACTAAGAATAAAATTGACAGAAGGCAGATTAAGAGGAGAAAAAGAAACAAATTTTAATCATGTGCATGGAAATCTCATAAAAATAGGACCTAAGAAGTAGCCAGAGAATTTATACTTTTTAGACAAACAATAAATTTGTGAGGAATTGACAGCACCAAAAAACTTAGGTTTTGGGTGCTTAATTAGAAAAGACTCTAAACAGAGTTTAAACTTGGGGTAGTAAATTAAAGAAGTAAAGTAACAAGTTTGTTTATACAGGCTTCTTGGCTCTGAACTCCTTGTCTCTGACAGTAAGTGTTTCCTTCTACCTCCAGATGCAGAGTGAACCTTTCACATGAGAGATTTATTTCCTGCTTTTCAGGGAGACAGAGGAGGGTCAGAGTCTTTTTTTTTTTTCTTCCTTATATCAGCGGCTTCTTAAGCAGCTTCAATTCAAAAATAATCAATATGCCACGGTGGCATATTTTGGGGCAGCCCACTCTGAGCCCCAACAGTACCTTTATTACTTATTTTAGTAATGGAGCTGCAAGGCCCTGAATACTGGGATCAGGGCCACGACTTCCTCTTTTCCCTGTATCTTGCATCTTACTCAGTAGTTCCAGCCCTGCTGTGACATCCCAGAATGTATCATTTTGAGATGTTTCCGCTGCCACTAAGTCATATGGAGTGTGGAGCTGGGTGAGAGAGAGGTGCAAGTCAGTGATGGGTTTTCAACGTTCGCATGTAGATCCTTGAAGAAAAATTAAAAACAGCATTCTGATTTTCAGTCCAAAGATCTATAGGTTGTATTTTCCCTTTAAAAAAAAATGAATGAAAGAAAGAGAAATTAATGAACTAACTGGGGTTTAAGTAGAGGCTGTGACTTCTACGTGTAGATCCTGTGAGCCTTAGTGGCAAGAGGTGAGCCTCCTGGCAGGACGAGGGGGCTGAGTGGGCACGTTAAGTAATCTTAGGGCGAGGATCAGCTTCCCCTTTCTGCCTGCCTCTCTTTACCCTTCATGCAATGAAGCCGTTCTTTGACTTTGAAGCCGTTCTCTGAACAGGGCCCTTCATAAACTTCTTCATGCATAATAACCCTTTATGATTCCTGATTGGGAGTAGCCAAGCAGTGGGTGATTTTTATATACCGTATGTCCTATAGCACAACAGGGCAAGGTAAAGGAACACATGAGTCTTGTTACTGGAAATCTTATCAAATCAAGCCGCTGCCTGTGGTGTTATTTCTAACATATTCCTTATGTAAATACGTCTTAGCAAGAAAAAAGTAGGTTTGCCAGTGTTTACATTTTGATCGGTATTTCTTACATGAGTTGCTAGAGGAGATGCTTCTAATTTTGTTTTGAAAGTGAAATTCCTGTCGAAAGGTCACTGTGATGTCGAACCCTGTCATTTCTAACCATCTTATCCCCAAGCTCATCTGCAGCGTGTCAGATTTGGCTTACCGCTGTAACCAAGAAAGGCAAAGAATGTGTCAGCCTTGCTTCCTTCAGCCCGTTGTCTTGGTACTCCATGCTGGACTGTGTTCCCACAGAGTCAGCTGGATCCATAGGAAGCAGGGGGATGTTGGACACATTTTCTCCCTCTAGGTTTGAAGAGTATGTGAGGCAAGATTCCAGAGCTTTGTCAGGACCATAAATCCTCGGCATTATCTTAGAACTACGTGTTGGGCCTTTACCTTCTATGTTTTGAACATTTCTTGGCAGTCAGATAAACCCAGGCAATTCCTCACAGGTGCCTGCTTTCCCCTCCACCTCCTCTCCTCAAGGATCCTGAAACAGGGCAGCCGTAGCAGCAAATCTGGTGGAACTCCTGCCTGTTTCATGGCTCCCCATGGCCTCTCTAGGGTGGCGTGGGGTTTGCTGCAGTAGGTGCCTGTAGCAGAATGGAGGATTCAGCTCAACCCATCACCTCTGCCACCACCCCAGTATAAATTATGCATGAGCAGGGAAGGAAAAGCAACAGCTGCCTGGGTTTCCTTGTCTTTTCCTGCTTAAGGTAGGTAGTGGAGGAAGAGGCAAGTGTCTGAAGACAAGAGTACGAACAAGAGCCGTGTGAAGTGTGGGTGAGGTGAATTAGCTGGCAGGGAGAGAAGACTGATGAGCAGGAGCGGTGCAGCGGCGTCATCTGCTGGTGTAAATGGTACAGGGCTTGATCTCTCGAATTCCTGTACCAGGCAGGGGAGCATGAGCGTTAGATTAAAGGCTAAGTCCTCTGTTACAACTGTAAGGTATTTTAAACAAGGAGCATGTGACCACCTTGCCACATCATTTGTCTGAATGGTACTTGGTGTGCTAAAGAGACTGTGGGGTGCAGCACACTTAAATGAGTCAAAAGAACTTGAATAGGTCTCATCACTTTGAAGTTGGTTTTCATGGTATCATGAAAGGAAGCCTGGATTGCTGCTGAGCACAGGAGTTGCTGAGGGCATGGTTTGGAACCTTGTAGCAGCAGAGCTTGTGGACCACAGTTGTCAGAAGGCAGGCTAATAGTTTGAGAAAAAAGATTCTTGGATTCTCCTGAGGTCTGTTTCCTTTGCCCGTCCAGAACCTAAGAGAATACCTGGAAAGGCAGCTGGCTATCAAGGGAGTGCCGTGACCTGACTGGCAGATTCTTCACAGGGACCACCGGGGAAGTCCCTGTTTTAAGACTTTTAAAAGCAGTCTTTACCTGTATTTAGATATTTAGAGTATATATCTAGTCACTCTTGCTGATACATTTTAACCTCTTGTCCCATTGGTCATTTTTTTTGAAGGCTATTTTTTAGAACAGTTTTACGTTCACAGCAAAATTAAGAAGAAGGTGCAAAGATTTCGCACATACTCCCTATCCCCAGATATGTATAGTCTCCCAACTATCAACATTCTCCAGGTGTGATACATTTGTTACTGTTGATGAACCTACACTGACACACTATAATCACCTAAAGTCAGTAGTTTACATTAGGGTTCACATTGGTGTTGTACGTTCTGTGGGTTTGGACAAATGTATAATTTATCATTACAGTATTTTCACTACCCTAAAAATCATCTCTGCTCCACCTGTTCATCCCTCCCTACTTCCCTCCAACCTTTGTCTCCATGATTTTGCCTTTCCCAGAATGTCATGTAGTTGGATTCATACAGTAGTTAGCCTTTTCAGATTGGCTTCTTTCACTAAATGATATGCATTTAAGGTTTCTCCATGTCTTTTCGTGGCTTGATAGCTCGTTTCTTTTTAGTGCTGAATAATATGCTGTTGTTTGGATGTACCAAAGTTTATTTATCCATTCACCTACTTAAGGACATCTTGGTTGATTCCAACTTTTGGAAGTTAGGAATAAGGCTTTTATGAACATTCACGTGCAGGTATTTGTGTGGGCATAGATATTCATCTCCTTTGGGTAAATACCAACAAGCATGATTGCTGGATCATGTGGTAAGAGTATGTTTAGTTTTGTAAGAAGCCACCAAATTGTCTTCCAAAGTGGCTGTACCATTTTGCATTCCCACCAGCAATGTATTTGAGAGTTCCTCTTGCTCCACATCCTAACCAACGTGTGGTGTTGTCGGTGTTCTGTGCTTTGGCTATTCTAATAGGTGTGGGGTGGTATCTCAACAGTGTTTTGTTTGTTTGTTTGTTTGTTTTGCGGTACACGGGCCTCTCACTGCTGTGGCCTCTCCCGTTGCGGAGCACAGGCTCCGGACATGCAGGCTCAGTGGCCGTGGCTCATGGGCCCAGCCGCTCCACGGCATGTGGGATCCTCCCGGACCGGGGCACGAACCCGTGTCCCCTGCATCGGCAGGCGGACTCTCAACCACTGCGCCACCAGGGAAGCCCCTCAACAGTGTTTTAATTTGCATGTCCCTGAGGACATGTGATGTCTTTCACAAACATTTTCTCTCAGTCTCTGGCTTATCTTTTCATTCTCTTGACAGTCTATTGCAGAGTTGAAATTTTTCATTTTAATGAAGTCCAGCTTGTCACTTCTTTCATGGATCATGCCATTGGTGTCGTATGTAAAAAGTCATCACCAAACCAAAGACCATTTAGATTTTCTTCTGTGTTATCTTCTAGGAGTTTTATAGTTTTGTGTTTTACCTTTAGGTCTCTGATTCATTTTGAGTTAATTTTTGTAAAGGGTATGTATAAGATTTGTGTCTAGATCTGGTTTTTTGCATGTGGATGTCCAGTTGTTGAAAATACTAACTTTTCTCCACTGTATTGCCTTTGCTCCTTTGTCAAAGATCAGTTGATTATATGGGTCTATTTCTGGGCTCTCTGTTCTGTTGCATTGATCTTTTTGTTTATTCTTTTGCCAGTATTGCGTTGTCTGGATTACCACAGCTTAAAGTAAGTCTTAGAGTCAGGTAGTTTCTAACTTTGTTCTTTTTTATTTTTTATTTTTTTTGCTGTACGCGGGCCTCTCACTGCTGTGGCCTCTCCCGTTGCGGAGCACAGGCTCTGGACTCGTAGGCTCAGCGGCCATGGTTCACGGGCCCAGCCACTCCGCGGCATGTGGGATCTTCCCAGACCGGGGCACGAACCCGTGTCCCCTGCATCGGCAGGCGGACTCTCAACCACTGTGCCACCAGGGAAGCCCTGTTCTTCTTTTTTAACATTGTGTTGGCTATTCAGAATCTTTTGTCTCGCCATATAAACTTTAGAATTAGTTTGTCTGTATCTACAAAATAACTTGCTGATGTTTTGTTGGGATTGCCTTGGATCTGTAGATCAAGTTGGGAAGAACAGACATCCTAATAGAATTGAATATTCCTATCCATGAACATGGAATATCTCTCCATTTATTTACTTCTGTGTTCAGTCATCAGAATTTTGCAATTTTCCTCCTATAGATCTTATACATATTTCGTTAGATTTATACTTAAGTATTTCATTGTTTTGGGGCTAATGTAAAGGTATTGGGTTTTAATTTCAATTTCCACTAGTTCATCGCTGGTATATATAGGAAAGCAATTGACTTTTATATATTAACCTTGTATCTTGCAACTCTATGTTTTTTAATCCTTCTCAGTGAATCCCACTTTCATCCTTTCTCTAGTGATGCCCTCCTCCTAGGCTCATGCAACTGCTCTTAAAGTAGAAATCCCTATGGGAAGAGAACGAGAAGAAATGCCCATGGCACAAGGAGGTATGGGCATGATCCATCCACTTTCAGAGTGGCCTGAAGAGAGGACTTTAATATGGAACATATTTCCTTTTATTAAAATGAAGTTTCTGTGGTGATATCTAGAATATAATAGCAGCCTAAACATGATGAGATACCTCTCCACTCTCCTAAACAGGAATAAATGGGATTTTTTTTTTAAGGTTGCCTTTGAAGAGATTTATTTGAACTTAAGGTAGTGTGGGGGTGTTATCAGATCAATCACCTTTCCTTTTTTAAAAAATATTTATTTATTATTTATTTATATTTAGGCTGCTCCAGGTCTTAGTTGCAGCATGTGGACTTCTTAGTTGCGGCACGCATGCGGGATCTAGTTCCCCAACCAGGGATCAAACCCAGGCCCCCTGCGTTGGGAGTGCAAGAGTCTTCCCACTGGACCACCAGGGAAGTCCCAGCCACCTTTCCTTTTGACTTCAGGTGGACTTGCTAATTAGTCTAAGGATTACCCAAGAGTGAGGACCCTTGGATTCTGATCTCAGGTCAGCTCACTAGAGACTCAGTGATTTTCAAACTGTTCTTGAGGAATTCCTTCAACTGAAGTGCTCTGTAGCTACCAAGACTGGATGGCTCTGAGTTGAGGTGGCTTTCATTTGTCGGATTTGGGCAGGGAGCAAGGGGTAACTATTCAGTAACTATTTTAACTTTTTTGTACCTAGAATTCAGGAGAAGTTAAATAAATGAATCCATGCCCAGTAATAGAGAATTGGTCTTCTCTATTGATTTCCTGTGAAGTCTGTGAAACCAAAGAAGAAAACTGTTTGTGGAGGGAAGGACAGAGAACCTTCACGTTTTAGGTCCTCAGATTTGAAAGTAGTTTTCAGTTTCGAGAATGAAAGGTGATTACTTTATGTGGTGTGCTTGTGCATGATATTATGTTTTATATATTGTTAATTCATTGGGCAGCTGCGTAGACACCTACTGTTTACAGGACACTGCTGGGCATGGTGGATGCTGGGTGAAGCATATAGGTCTGGTCCTAGCCTCCCGACGCTTACTAGTTTGATGGAGGAGTCACTAGCAATAATTAACGTAAGTCATTATTTTAGTTGTATTAAGTCTACGAAGGTAAAAAATGGGGTGCCAGGAGAGCTTACTTTCTTAACCTGTCCCTTGTCTGTTCGTTTGATGGCTTGTGTGAGCAGCTCTCATTTCAGGTGGAAGGCTGACCGCCACCAGTCATATAGCGGGGAGCCTCCCTGCCCATTTCCCCATTCCCCTCTTCCACTCCTTGCTTGGAATTTGTCTTTACAACTCAAAGTAAGTGTTCTTCATTTAACCTTTTTCCTGTCTTATCACTCTTCCTAGGAGTGCTTAAGCTTATGCCCTCAAACCCTTTGCCGCTCAGGTGTCTGGCATGAAGGAATCTGGAACTTGAAGAAAAACCTTACGGGTGGTCCAGTTCCTTCAGTTTTCAGATAAAGAAGGATGAAGGAAAGGAAGGAACACGTCCACAGTCACTCTGAAACTAGAAGAGCCAGAACTAAACCCAGGGCTTTGCATCTCAGCCCAGTGCTTTCTGTTACCTTCCTGCAGGAGACGCTTCAGTCACCAAGGGCCCAGCCTCAGGAACCTCCTTATCTTTGCAGAAACACCAAGGAGGGTGACACAGTTAGAGGGAAAAAGTCAAGCCCCAAAGGGGTTGTAAACCACAGATCTCACATGGCCCAGAGTTGTTACTCCATACAGATTTACCAAGAAGACCTTTTAGCTGGGAGCTGAGGAAAGAAAATAGTATATTCAGTTCCTGTCATCAGGGGAGTCATATTTTAGGGGAACATAGAAGTCTTGTATGTATGGAGAGAGTACCTAAGAGCAGTCTGTTTAGGGGCGCAGTGCACAGGAAGGCCAGTGGAGTTGGGGACCAATGTCTTGGATAAGGAGGAAAGATTTTTCTAGAGGAGTGAGACTCAGCAAGTAGGCAAAGGAGTCAGGACTTTGCCAGGACCAGGAGAAGAAAGAGATCCCTCCAGGCTTGAGGGGAATCCTGAACAAACAGCCTGTGCAAGCTCTGGCATATGCATGGGGGGTTGGGAAGTTGTAAGAAGACCTTGCTGCTGGGAGCAGTCATGGAGATAGTGCCGTGCCATGCTTCCTTTTCTCAGAGGAGTGACTTGAAAGCTGGGCTTCTGGAAGATAAGTCTGTTCAGGGGAGTCTACTAGAAGGCGTCAGCTGGGCCTTGCTGCACTTCTCAGGTGTGGAACAAGGAAGTCCTGGACACAGGCAGGGGCAGTGGGAATTTTAAGCTTCTGTAGTCCTTGTCTACGAAGATGATAACTCTGGGTTAATCTAAGTTTAACACACAAAATATAGCTTTATAGTGGTTTTTCTAGCCATGTCTAGGTGGAGTTTTCAAAATGATTTTAAAGCTTAGGCTTTATTTTATAAAGTATTCTGAAATAGATAAGAACCAAAGACACCACAAATACAAAACATCACTTTTTACTTCCAAATCTCAAGTGCTTGGTTGGATACCATTCCATTCACTGTTGCCAGTATTGAACTCTTGAGCTTTCCTTTTTTTATTTAAAGTTTGCCTTTTGAGAGTTTAAATGAATGTTTAGCTGAATGGGGGAGGGGCTGTCTGGTGCGGAGCACACAGAGCAAGGTGAGAGTATCTGTATCTGCTCTTTAAACCTGACCATCAGCACACACAGACTTAACTGCATTGTGTTCTCTTTGTCTCCTTAGGAATATAAACAGAAGCTTGCTCGGGTAACCCAGGTCCGCAAGGAACTCAAGTCCCATATTCAGAGCTTGCCAGACCTCTCGTTGCTGCCCAACGTCACAGGGGGCTTGGCCCCCCTGCCCTCTGCTGGTGACCTGTTTTCAACTGACTAAGGCAGGTGTCATGCCCCAGACTCCCATCTGTACCAGCAGAAAGAAGAGGGCAAGTCATGGTTGGAAATAACCTAGTAGCCCCTGGTTCTATCCCTCTTTCTGCTCAGCTCCCCCAGCCTCAAGAAAGAACCGCAGGGTCTGATTCTCCTCTCCAGCCTCTCCTGTTGAGCACAATTTGAGGACAGTGGCGAATGGAATCCAGTTTAGATTTATATTTGGAAAGCATACAAACTCACTTCATGTTTCCATGCCCCCGTTGGTTTTCCATTCTTAGCTCTCTCTTTACACCCAAGAAGTTATGAAAATCATGTGTAGAAGAATCTTGTCTCGCGACAGCATTGTGTCATGAAAGCAGCTTCTCCTTTCTGAGTTGGGCTTGTTCAAGTTCACTTGAACTTCCACTGAGGGACTCAATTCTGGAGTAGTTGGCTTTCCTGGCCGCCATCCACCCCAGAGATTGGAGGCACAACTGTTGAGCAGCTTTGCCATATAGAGTTTGCCAAATCTCGGATCCTCCCTTACTGTGACTTCTAGCAGTGCGTAGTCAAAGGTTAGGTGCATTTGTGAGCAGACTAGAGGATCTAGCAATAAAGCTGATCTGGGACATCAAGTCATAGTTCAGAGAACGACTAACAGAGATCACAAGCATGAATTAAACATAAGTTATTTGCTTTAGGTTCCTATCCAACAACCTTCCCAGGCTGCACTTATCAAGGGTGCCACCCACTGTCAGAGAGCGCGTTCCTAGAAACATCTTTGCCCCAGTTGGTTGTGAAGGCGGTTTTTAGAAATGGCACTGTGGGCCCCCAAAGCTAAAGGCATTCTGGGAGTCCGGGCTCTGCGTGGGTGTTGCTTTGACCCTTTCTTTTGGGGAGTCGGGCACACACTAACATTTAATTCACTGCGTGGGCACATGTCCACAGCATGGTGACTAAACTTGAAAATCTCCCCTGCAAATATGACACTCTGTGCATGCTTGTCTGTCCTTCACTTCACACCACTGCACGTGTCCTTGTGCCCCTAGGAGGAGGAGTACTTTGTGTCAGATGTTACTGAATAGCTCATCTCGGGAAGGGGGAAAGTGAGGGATATTAATTGGGGGTCTTAATTCCATTATCATGCCAGCTGACATTATGACTATATAATGTAGTTAGAGAGGATTATTACCTTGCTTTTAGTAAAGGTTAGGCCTGCCGACTGTAAATCATGCTAATTTGGCAGGCTTATTTTTGACATTGGAAAGGGCAGAAAACAATTTGCCCAGATAGTGTAATAGGAATTATAGCCCAGAGGCTGAAATCCAAAAGCTATATAAAAAGGAATTCAGTGGAGGGGGCTTCAGAATCTCCATTATTTTGAGTTGCTCTTTTCAGGATTACCAAAAAGCCAATTATATGTAATTTTACATGTTCAGCGTGTTAGAACATAACGTCTGTTTTTAAAAGTGTAACAGGCTTCCCTTCAAGAAGCTTTCCTGCCTGCCGTGAAGTGAAAATGATAAAAAGTCATAGCAGGTGTGCAGTTTAACTCGGTGTAGAACCTAGTAGCATTTAAGCTATTTTTCAGATTGAATACGGTCTGTGTGTTGTTTGCATATTGACACTGCCTGTTGTCCTGTCATTATTAAATTAATGAGTCTATATATAAAGTTTTTCTCCCAGAGGCCATAGGGCAGTAAATGACTTTTACTAAAATTGCAAAATAAATTCCAGTCTTTGCTGTTTCTGCATATAAGCCCCCTCCCCACGTGGTGTGCTGCTTTAGTCCCGCAGATGAGCTTGCTTCTGAACAGACCCATCTTGCACAAACTCTCTGCCTTCTTTCACCAAGGAAGCAAAGTCTTACCAGCCACAAACCAGCCAGAAAGGTGTAGTAGATATCTGCTATCATCAGCTAGATGAAAATGTTATAACATAATGGATTTTGCCCACTGCTCTGTTTTATCTGATTGAGTCTTTGACTAGAAATTGGTGCATAATTATTACAGCAAGAGCAAGAAATGAAACTTTAGCAATTATGTAAATGAATGTGTTGGCCTCTTAACACCTGTTACTAGTGGACTTCCTGTAAGGAAGTTAGTTCTGTTTTTTTGTTTTTTAACTCTTAATTCTCTACTTCATTTGTTTAATTTAAATGAACCTTTCTCCTTGTATGTGTGAGGTGATCTGGCAGGGCGGGGTGGGTGGATTTTGTTGTGTTCTCCTATACTTAGGGCATCCATTGGCCTCCAGGACCTTTCCTTCAGGTCTTCATCCTCAGAAAGTCTTCAATCTTCCCTTGTTTTTTCTTCTGTTTTTTTTCTTAAAGAGTATTTTTAAAGCTTAAATTTGTATATTAATTTAGGACTTTATTTAGAAGTATAGGCTGCCATTGGCGGTAGCAGTATATTCTGAAATGTCTCATAGATATATATTTTTGAATAAAGATGGTGTTGTTGAATGACATTGTGTAATGTTTCTTTTCCCTCCCCTGTTAGGGAGCACCCAAAGCTTTGTTTGTAATCAGTGGGTAATTAGTAATCATCAGTAGAGATTGTGCTGTCTCTGCAGTCTTGTCTCTTAGGAGTTTTTGTGGCTGTTTAGTAGCCCGTAAATACTCAGCACTTAGATAGTATTTTTTGATTCTTTCCAGGGGGTTAATTAGCTTTAATTAGCCAATTCACACAGTACACAGGAGAGATACCTTCATAGTTTTATCTTCATTGTACAGAAGTGGGATTGATGAAGAGAGGTTAAATGACTCTTTGCCTAGTACCACATGGTCTCAGATTAAAACTTGGAAGTTCTTTGATTTCAGCACTTCTGTTCGTACCACTAGGCCTCGTAAGAGAGATTTGATTTTGGCAGTACAGTGAAAACCACTCTGAACAGTAAAATAAACGTGAGATAATTGCAAACCCAAGTGATATGTCTTTTAAAAACATTTTTTGTGGGTTTCTTTTCACTTTTAAATTCAGTGAGAGCATATTGTCTGTTATTGGTTAAAACTCAAAATAACAAAAAATGGTTTGAAATACTTTCCTTTGAAGCAATTGGTATGTTTAGAAGGATGATTTTAACCTTTCTTCCTGGGTGAGGGCAGCATTTACCAAAAGAAGTACAGCTACCAGTTTATCCCGTTTATCTCATGTCGCAGAAAAACTGTAGCCCTGGCCCTTCAAGGCTAAAGGCAGCCCAAGATGAAGATCAGATTTGGGAAGTCGAGGCTATGTATTAACCAAGTTCTGTCTTAAAATATAAAGGTTGAATGTAATATGTGAATCTCAGGAGACAAGATCTCCTTCTGTGTCCCCAGGTTTCATGGCCTAGTTAATGTCTTCACTCCTGCCTATAAATAGTAAGTCCATAATTCCTCTGGTTTAATTAGCACTTCAGGCTACAAAATGTGACTCTGAGGTCCTCGGAGCTGAGGATGTAACTAACTACCCAAGAGTTCATGAATCTGTCAAAATGCTTAACCTCTGTGATTAGAGCCATTAACAGTGTGACCTTCCTAGGCAAGGTGCTTTCCTCTTTGGGCCTCAGTTTTCTTATCTTTGAAGTGTATTGGACTAAATTGTTTCTGGACACCTGCCAGCCCTAAAGCATATGATTGTTGTCTTGCAGGAGGAGAATGCAGGACTGAAGTCTGAGAATGCTGGTTGGCATTTGCTGGGTTCTCAGTAGTATTTGATAGAGTAATAATATCATCATCATGCTGTAAACGCTTATTTTTTAAGAAGTTTACATGAAATCTTGGAGGCTGTGAGGATCAAAACACGAGACAGTGCCAAGACTAGGAAGATGAGAGTAAGCACAGTAGCTCACTGTCTGGGGACAAACAGTCTGCGTTTGGTTTATTTGAGATCTTTAAGAAAAAGCCACCCTTCAACCTGGTTTGCTCTCTTGCTTTCTCTTAAGATCATTCATCTAGCTAAACTCATTTCTCATCGCCACCTCTGTGGGATTTTCCATTTAAAAATCATTTTTCCACTCTGAGGCACAGATTCAATTAAGAATCCTTTATTCTCCTGTACAGTATATTAGGATTTGCACAGCTTTACCTAGTGTTGGAAGCCCAGTTTGTTCAATTTTTTAAGACTCTGAGACAGTTATTTTACATTAAGAATTCACTTCTACCCCTGGTTTGATAAATCTTAAAATTAGCAGTATGCATTAGAATTTACCTAATACTTTTTACAAATAAGGGGCAGCTGTAGCAAATGATAACCCCCATCTTCTGTTCTCCTCTCACTATGATGACCTGGGGCAAGTCCCTCAGCCCTTCAGGACCTCAGCTGCTGCTTAAAGGAAATGAGTGTGGTTGACTAACCTATGAAGTCCTTTCCAGATCTAAAGTTCTGTGACTAGGCTTTCAGAATATTTCTTTCTATTGAGAATCTTATTAATAATACCTCACTCTGTAGATTTTTAAATGCCAGTTATCTGTATGAACTCATGAAATCGATAAGGTAGTTATAAGCACACCTATTAATGACTTTAAATGAGATGTTTGTAAAAAGGACCTAGTACCATGTCTGGGACAAAGTAGGGGCTCAGTAGTAGCTGTTACTATATTCAAATGATTGTAGTTATTTAAATGCACATGGTCAAGAATATGCCTTCCAATGCAGGGGACATTAGTTCGATCCCTGGTTGGGGAACTAAGATCCCACATGCCACAGGGCAACTAAGCCTGCTCACCACAACTGTTGAGCTCACGCACCTCAATGAGAGAGCCCACGTGCCGCAAACTACAGAGACCACACGCTCTGGAGCCCATGCGCTACAACTACAGAGCCCATGTGCCGTGGAGCCTGCACGCCACAACTAGAGAGAGAAAACCACACGCCACAACTAGAGAGAAGCCCGTGTGCCACAATTAGAAGCCTGAGCACTGCAATGAAGAGACTGCATGCCAAAATGAAAGATCCCACATGCCTCAACGAAGATCCTGCGTGCTGCAACTAAGACCTGACGCAGGCAAAAAAAATAAATAAATATTTTTTAAAAGTTTCACAGTTAAGCAAAAGCTAAAATAGTTCAGCACTAGCTTTACAAGAAATGTTAAAGGGACTTCTCTAAGCAGAAAAGACTACAACTAGATACACGAAAATTATAAAAGGAAAAATCTTATTGGTAAAGGCAAACATATAGTAAAGATAGTAACTCAATCACTTATAAAGCTAGCAGGAAGGTTAAAAGTCAAAAGTAATAAAATCATTTATATCCACAATAAGGGATAAAGAAAACATAAAGATGTAAAATATGATGTCAAAAACATTAAATATGGATAGGAGGAATAAAAATGCTTGGTTGTTAGAATGTGTTGAACTTAAGAGATCATCAACTTAAAATAATCATATTTACATAGTTATATATGAATCTCATGGTAACCACAAACCAAAAATCTATAATACACACACCAAAAAAAGAGAAAGGAATTCAAACACAACACTAAAGATAGTCATCAAATCACAAGGGAAGACAACAAAAGAAGAAAAAAGGAACTACAAAAACAACCATAAAACAAAATGGCAGTAAGTACATACCTATCAATAATTACTTGAAATGTAAATGGACTAAATGCTCCATGAAAGACAGAGTGGCTGAATGGATAAAAAACCAAGACCCATGTATATGCTGCCTACAAAGACTCACTTTAGATCTAAAGACACACACAGACTGAAAGTGAGGGGATGGTAACATGAATTCCATTCAAATGGAAACTAAAAGAAAGCTGGGGTAGCAATGATTAGATAAAATAGACTTCAAAACAAAGACTGTAACAAGAGACAAGGAAGGACATTACATAATGATAAAGGGATCAATCCAACAAAAAGATATAACAATTTAAAATATATATTCACCCAACAGAGGAGCACCTAAATACATATGGCAAATAATGACTATAAAGGGAGAAATTTATAGTAACACAATAATAGTAGGGGACTTTAACACCCCACTTACATCAATGGACAGATCACCCAGATAGAAAATCAGTAAGAAAACACTGGCCTTGACCAACACATTAGACCAGATTAACTTAGTAGATATCTTATAGAACATTTTATCCAAAAGCAGCAAAGTACACATTCTTTTCAAGTGCACATAGAACATTCTTCAGGTTAGATCACATGCTGGACCACAAAACAAGTCTCAATAAATTTAAGAAGATTGAAATCATATCAAGCATCTTTGTTGACCATGATGGTATGAGATGAGAAATAAAATACAAGGAAAAAAAAAACTATATAAAACACAAACACATTGAGGCTAAACAATATGCTACTAAACAAGCAATGGATTGTTAAAGAGGAAATTTTTCAAAAACCTGAGTGGGAGAAGGTGTGTGTGAACAATTTGGCGAAAAGAGGTTAATACCCAAAATATATAACTCATCAAAAAAAAAACCCTATTTTTTTTTTTTAATGGGCAGAGGAAAAAAAAAGAGCAGAGAACCTGAATAGACCTTTTTTTCCAAAGAAGACACACAAGTGGCCAACAGACACATGAAAAGATGCTCAACATCACTAATCAGGAAAATGCAAATCAAACCACGATGAGATATTACCTCATACCTGTCAGAATGGCTATCAGCAAAAATACAAGAAATTACAAGTACTGGTGAGAATGTGGAGAAAAAGGGAACCCTTGTGCACTGTTGGTGGGGATGTAAATTGGTAACAGCTGCTGTGGAAAACAGTATGGAGAGTCTTAAAAAAATTAAAAATAGAACTGCCATATGATCCAGCAGTTCCACTTCTGGGTATTTTTGTGAAGAAAACAAAAACACTAATTCTAAAAGAAACGTGCACCTATGTTCATTGCAACATTATTTACAATAGCCAAGATATGGAAGCAACCGAAGTGCCCATCAACAGATGAATGGATAAAGAAGATGTGGTGCATATACACAATGGAATATTACTCAGCTATAAAAACGAATGAAATCTTGCCATTTGTGACAACATGGGTGGACCTAGAGGGTATTATGCTAAGTGAAAGAAGTCAGAGAAAGACAAATACCATATGATTTCACTATACATGGAATCTAAAAAACAAACTGAACAAACAAAACAGAAACAGACTCATAGATACAGAGGTCAAACTGGTGGTTGCCAGAGGGGATAATGTGGAATGAAATAGGTGATGGAGATTAAGAGGTATAAACTTCCAATTATAAAATAAATAAGTCATGGGATGTAATGTTTAGCATAGGGAATATGGTCAGTAATATTGGAATAACTTTGTATGGTGACAGATGTTAACTAGACTTCTCGTGATCACTTTGTAATGTATAAAAATATTGAATCACTATATTGTACCCCTGAAACTAATTTAATATTGTTTTGATCCCTGAAACTAATTTAATATTGTAAGTCAATTTTACTTTAATTTTTAAAAAGAGAGAAAAAAATGAAGATGAAAGAAAAATGTTTTCAAAGCAACAAAAGCTGAAATAATTCATCACCAGTAGACCTGAACAATAAGAAACGGTATCTGAAGAAGAATGATACCAAGATAGAAATCTGGATCTACACAAAGGAATGGAGAGCACTGAAAATAACTCCATGGGGAAGTATATAATTTTTTTTCTTATAATTTAAATGTCTTTAAAAGATAATTGAGGGACTTCCCTGGTGGTCCAGTGGTTAAGACTTCACCTTCCAATGCATGGGTGTGGGTTCAATCCCTGGTCATGGAGCTAAGATCCCACATGCCTTGCGGCCAAAAAACCAACACAAAACAGAAGCAATATTGTAACAATTTCAATAAAGCCTTTAAAAATGTTCCACATCAAAAAGAAAATCTTAAAAAAAAGATAATTGTTTAAACAAAAATAATAATGTACTTAGAGTTTTGTAACATACAAGAAAGCAAAATATATGATAAAAGCATAAAGTCAGAAGGGGAAGAAAAGGAAGTATTGTAAGGATCTTATAGTATTTGTGACGTGTTATAATGTCACTTGAGAGTAGAATGTGATAAGGCAAAAATATACACTAAAAAGTCTTAACAACCATGAAAATAACAAACAGCTGTAGCTAATAAGTGAACAGAGGAGATGCAATGAAATCATAAAAATTATTTTCAATTACTCCAGAAGAAGGCAGAAAAAGGAAAAAATGAAGCAAAAAATAGATGAGACATGTAGAAAACAAATAGCAAGATGATATGCTAAAATCTGATCATATCAGTAATCACGTTAAATGTCTAAATACCTCAATTAAAAGGCAGAGATAGTAAGAAATTTAAGGTGCATGGTTTCAGGTGTCGGAGTCACCAAGTAAGACACAGCTCACGTAGGCACTAGATGGAATGATGCTTTACTCACAGAAGAAAGCAAGACCTGCTTTAATAGTGAGCACTGGTTCCCCATGGTCAGCGGGTCCTGTCCTGCAGCTGACACAGGAAGATGGTCTGCATGCGCCCCTCATTGTGCTGCAGGAGGAGGACCCTGTTCTCTCTCCCCAGGAACAGATATAAGCAGTGGGGTTGGCCAGATGCCACTTAAGCAGAACAAAGACATATACATCAAACCTGTTAGCAGGGGAAAGATATTTGCAAACAAGGTGATATGCCCAGCACTAGCTGTGAGGGCTCCTTACCTTCCTGTTAGGAAATGTTTCAGGCCCCAGGAACACGTTCATGCAACTGTGCAAGAGTCAACAGGCTGTGTATGACCATATTTCCCAACATATTTACTATCTGACCCTTTACAAAAGTCTGCCCATCTCTGGATTAATGTAGTATGTACTTCAGCCCAACAAGAGACCATGATGACTGCTGAATTATTGGGGTATGAATTAATGAGGTCTCCATGTATTTCTTAACATGTGCACTTTCAAAATATCAGATGCTTAGGCTAATTAGTTTTTGTCTCCCTGGACCAGGAACCCACTGGGTAATTGTGGACTGTTAGATATGCATGTGGGCTCAAAGCCAGGTTAGAATGCATTTCACTTCCCTGGGTAGGACCTTTGTGATGTTGCTCCCCTGGAGGATTCCCCTTCAGTTAAATCTGATGAGTCCACTCCGCATGCTCTAGGCTAGAGCAAAGAGCCCTGAACTTGGAACCCAGGTGAAGTCCCAACTCCATCACTGCAGAGTGGAGTGACTTAAGGCAAGTCATTTCACATCTCAGGTTGAGGCTGACTTCCCCGGGAGACATAGTATTTCCGGATCTCCCTAGAGATCTTCATCCCTGTGCTTAACACGAACAACTGCACCGGGAGGCGGCACAGGGAGGTTACGGGCACCAGCTCCAGACTCCAATGATCTGAGTTTGAGTCTCAGTCTCCCCACTTTTTAAACTTTATTTTATTTATGGCTGCATTGGGTCTTCATTGCTGCGCGAGGGCTTTCTCTAGTTGCGGCGAGTGGGGGCCACTCTTCGTTGCAGTGCACGGGCTTCTCATTGCGGTGGCTTCTCGTGGAGCACGGGCTCGAGGCGTGCGGGCTCTAGCTGTGGCTCACAGGCTCTAGAGCGCAGGCTCAGTAGTTGTGGCGTGCACCGGCTTAGTTGCTCCTCAGCATGTGGGATCTTCCTGGATCAGGGCTCGAACCCGTGTTGCCTGCATTGGCAGGTAGATTCTTAAGCACTGCACCACCAGGGAAGCTCCCCAGCCTCCCCACTTAACTGGTACTTTGGCCGAGTGACTTTACTTCCCTGTGTCTTGGTTTCATCATCTCTACACCAGGGATGACAATAATAGACTCGTAACTCCAAGGGTTATGGGGATTTAATGAATATTGCTAAAGTAAGCTGAGCTACATGAGTATTTCTTAAATAAATAAAAGCTGTTTACTGATGTGGAACAATCAGTGCAAACTGGGCATGTGAGCCTGGGATGTGGTACAGCTGGACTCAGCCGTTCTTCTCTGGAGGCCATAGAGCAAGAAACTGTTCCTCTTAAAGTCACAGCTGTTGTGAAAAGATGCTGAAAAGGGGCACTGGCCAATTGCAGGACAGTAGCTAGGCCTCAAAATCAAGGCCACCCAGGAAGGATGACTTGGAACAGTTTAGCCTGCAGATGAGAGGGCAAATATGGTGGTGCTCAATGTACACAGATAAAGGCAGGCATAAAAATGGTTCTTATTTTGAGGATAAACGTGGGGACAGGAGTTGGACGTTTCAATGGGGACAGCTTCTGACCCGTTATCAGGAAGACATTGCCCCACGAAGGCTGGCTGACCCTTCTTGTCTGGGGTGCTGTAGGATACTTCTCAATTAAGGTAGAGAGTGAGACGAGATGAAACATACAAGGGCTCTCCCATATCGAATACTCCTGGACTCTAATATTTCTGTTGGCTTTGAGATTTGACTGCTGATACGTGTGGTAGGAACAAAGCCATTGCTTTTAAAGTTCCAAAATTTGAAGCTTGCCAAGAACTCTCTAAGAGTGTCTGCCCAGATTTCCTGGGCCACCTCCTGATGGAGTGCTCAGCGGCCTGCCTTTACTCTAAACCTCCCCCACCTCCATGGATTATGAAACACGGGTTGGTGGTGACAGCTCCTGGCAAGGTCATAGAAAGTCAGTTTATCTGAGTGCTGTCATTGCTCAAGAACCTGAAGACAGACCTCCAAACCCTCTTTTGATATCGGCACTGGTTGCCTTCAGAACTTCCAAAGGGCCATCCAGACTTGACCCCTAGTTTGCCCAGAATGCAATGGCATCTGGATTTCATTTCGATGGCTTGACAGTCTATGAAGTCATTTCCAAGAGGGGCCTTCTTATCTGCCTCAACCAAAACAAGCATGTTCAGTCCTGGTTCTGAGGTAATTAAAGTTCATTAGGCTTTGGAAGTACATTACAGCATGACCTGTTATGTATGAATTCAGATCGGCCATGGTTCAAATCAAGCTCTCCCTCCCCACCACCATCTACGTGGCCAACCACGGAACAGACTGGAAGCAAACTCCCTGGAGGCAACAAACAGTGCCTATGTGACCCCCTCTGAATAGTTACAGAGGGGATTCGCAAATCTCAATAGAACAGGGGCTGCAAACTCAAATGCCTTCAGGACCTGGGGAGGCAATAGGAAGGAGGCAATTTGGCCAGCTGTGGACAGGCAAATGTGTGACAACCGCTGTGTAGTTCAGCCAAGTGTCGCACGCCGGAAGGGAAGATCAGTATTACCAGATTGACTGATTTTTCTAAGAGAATGTGGAATCCTGGATTTGCATGTAAAAATACTTTAGTTTTTTAATGTTGGCAACTAATTTGAATACCAGTTTGGAATTTTGTTTTTTTGGAATATCAGTTTGTCCTTGGAATGCCAATTTGTTTTGGAATGCCATATTGTCATTTTTACACGTAGAAAGTTACTCTGTGCTGAGGACCTGTGACAGGAGTTTGCACAGCTGACCACAGTCTGAAGGAGACCACACCCCTGTTCAAAGAAGAATCTATTAGCCTCAGATCAGAGCCTGCAAGTACCTTCAAGTTAATCCAGTCCGACTACTTACAGCCTGCTGTAGAGACAGGAGCACTGGCCAGAGAGTGGAGAGCCCGGGTTCTGGTCCCAGCCCTGTCACTGATTCCCTGTGTGACCTTGGGAAAGTCTCTGTCCTTCTCTGGCCTCGGTTTCCCCTTCTGGAATTGGCCCAGAATATCTCAGGTCCCTGCCGACTCAGATGGTCTAGAACTCCGCCTGAGAGGAACCCCAAATTGAGAATCCTCAAAAACAGGGCTTGTTCTTAATTTGGGGTGAAATGGCTATTTTCAGGACCAGTTGTGCATCTTTGGAACCAGTAGTTCCAGAGCTAAGAAAAGAATTTACCGGAAAGGAGGCTTTGCCAGCAGCTTCTGGAGTTTTTGTGCCAAGATCTTAGGGCTGATGGAGGTGATCTGTTAGCATTCGTCAAGTGCCAATGGTGAAGGTAAGTGGGGCTTATGACAGATGGGAAATGGCAGGTGAGGGGGTCACACAGAGGCCTGGCTTCTTGTCCTGTTCTCACTCACTCTGCATCCCGGGAAGTCCTTCTCTGTCTCTGTGTTTCAGTTTCCTCTGAGGAAATTGTCTGGCTGGTTTCTGAGCCCCCTTTGAGCCCTGGAGTTCTGTGATTCTAACAAATTATGTTTCAGAGTTATAGTTTTATCATCTTCCCAAGGACTTTAATTTTTTTTAAATTCAACAGGTGTTTCTTAAGCACCCCCTGGTGATAGGCACTATGGATGCAGCTAGCAAAACCAGATACAATCCCTGTCCTCATGGCACTTAGCGTCTTGGGGGGAGACAGACAGCAACCAATCAGATAAAGGCACAGTGGGCCCGGCAAAGTGCTATGACCAGAGGATGAGTTTTCAACAGGTGACGTGAACCTGGGTTGCGGCATCTTCCAGAGCTCATGGCCCCCGGTTTGCCGTGTTGAGAGTCCAGAGGGAGGTGCCGAGGGGCTACCCCAATCCACAGAGACCACCAATAATCGCAGACAACATGTATGCAGCACCTTCTGGATGATGAGCCCTTACATTCACCATCTCGCTTAGTCCTCACAATAACCCTACGAAAGTAGGAAGGCCTATTAGCCCCATTTTGCAGGTGAGAAAACCGAGGCTCAAGGTCAGGTAGCTAGAGAGCACAGGACTGACCCAGGTCTGCATGCTTATGTGCTCTACCTCCTGGGCCCCTCTGGTGAGGATTATGGATGGTGGCTGAGTGGTATGGGGGAGCTGCTTTGGGGGATAAGGTGGCAAAGCTGAGAAGTCCAGGCCCTCCATCCCTGCTCCAGTGAAAGCAGCTCCACTGTTCCGTGTTGTGCCTTTGTGTTGTGCCTTTAAGGGACGATGTTAAATTTCACGTGAAAAACAGTTAAAAAACCAAACCAAACCAAACCAGATGGCATGGTGTTTCAGAGTGTGCGGCCTGAACTGAGAAAGTCCCAGTCCCAAGTCCCCACTTAGTGACCTGGGGAGCTAATAATAGGTCCTACCTCATGGGGACTCATGGGGGATTCCATGAATCAAGCCTGTAAAGCCTTAGCACGGTGCTGGAAACCGAGTAAATACTCAGTGGGGTGCTATTTTCAAGGAAAGATTTGCCTTTATCAAAGGGGTCTGTGGGGAAAAAAACATGACTCTAGGCAGCGGGGAGACTTTGAAGGCTTTGAACAGGGTGAACCCACTCAAGTTTGTGCTTATGGAGAAGCCCCTAGGCCGGCACCTACAGCCATCGGGGGAGCTGTTCCGTTTGCCACAGAACTTGAACTTGGTAGATAAGTCTGGTGGGGCGGGGGGCGGGGGCAGGAGGCAGGGCAAGAGAAATGGCCGTTGTGGGTTTTCTCTGAAAGGAAAGCCTAGGAGGGGTGATTGGACAGCGATAAGATTAGGGATTGTTACAACATGTTCTGGAGCCGTAAATCCTGGTTTATTTTACCCGCTTTATCAGAAGGATTAAGTTGATTCTGAGAGGAACCAGAAGAAAGGAGAGAGGCTGCCTCCCAGGCACAAGGGACAAGTGTGAGAAGAGCTGAGGTCCAGCCCGGGGAGAACCAGCCTCTTGCTCTGAACCCAGTTTCTTTCTCCAGCACCCCTGGACGCAGCCCATCCTGTCCCTGCTTGAGCCCTTCCAGTGACGGGAAGCTCACTCACACACAGGGTAACCTGTTCCAACAGGTTTATCTCTGAACGTTCAGAAGACCTTCTTGTCCCCCAAGTGCAGATCTTCCCCCCAGTAGCTTCTTTCAATAATTCAGTGGGTGATTATATGGAAACATATTTTTAATATGTTTATTTTGAATCCAATAAAAATGCTAAATTTTCTTGTTAATTTAGATAACATAGTTGTAGATCATTTGGGGTTTCTCTATATATACTAATTATAGCACCTTTGAAAGATGACTTTTATTTCTTTTCCAAATCTTACATCTTTTATTTCTTTTTCTCGCCTCACTGCACTGGCTAAGACTGCCAGTAAAATGTTGAATAAAATGGGTGTAGTGGGCATCCTTGACGTCCTGATCTCAAAAGGAAAAGCTTGCAGTATTTTACCATTAATTATGGTAGCCACAGACATAATCTTTATCAAATTATGGCAATTCCCTTCTGTTCATAATGTTGTAGATTATCATTTTTTTAGTTTTAAAATCATGACTAAATATAAATTTTTTATCATATGGTTCTCTGCGTGTAGTTTTTGTCTTTTAATCAGTTTATGTGCTGAATTGTATGAGTAGATTTTCTATTGTTAAATCAACCTTGTGTTCCTGGGATTAGCCCACTTTTGTGGTATCCTTTTATATAGTGATTTATGTGGCTAACACTTTATTAAGGATTTTTCATTTATATTTATGAGTAAAATTGGCCTGTAACTTTCTTTTCTTGCTGTATCCTTTTGCTGTTTTGGTAGCCAGGTTATGTTAATCTCATAAATGAATTGGGGATTATTTACTGTTTTTCTATTCTCTAGAAGACTAAAATTGTTTCTTATTTGAATGTTGGATAGAACTGGCCAGTGAAACCATCTAGACTTAAAGTTTTCTTAATGAAAGGGATTTTCAGTGTTCTTAATTATTAGAGGACTCTAGGTTTTCTATTTTGTCTTGAGTCAAAATTGGTATATTACACCTTTCCAGGTTGTCCGTTTCATTTAAACTTTCAAATGTATTGAGTCAAATGTATTGACTCAGAGTTGTTCAGAATACCCTTATTTTTCTTTAATGCTGGCAGCCTCTGTAGTGATGTCCCACTTTTTATTCCTAATATTGTTTTCTTGGTGCCAGTTCTGTTTTTCTCTAGACCAATTTCCTTCAGGGGTCTGTCAGTTTTACTACCTTTTCAAAGAACTGTCTTTTGGCTCTGTTTTAATCTTTGCTTTCTTATTTTATTATTTTCTGTTCATGCCTTTATTATTTACTTCTTCCTACTTTTATTGGATTTGTCTTGACGTTCCTTTTTTTTTGGCTGCGTTCCATCTTAATTGCTGCGCGCAGGCTTTTCTCTAGTTGCAGCAAGTAGGGGGCTACTCTTCATTGCAGCTCGTGGGCTTCTCATTATGGTGGCTTTGCCCGTTGTGGAGCACAGGCTCTAGCTGTGGGGGCTTCAGTAGTTGTGGCTCGTGGGCTCTAGAGCACAGGCTTAGGAGTTGTGGCGCACAGGCTTAGTTGCTCTGTGGCATGTGGGATCTTCCCGGGCCAGGGATTGAACCCATGTCCCCTGCATTGTCAGGCAGATTCCCAACCATTGCACCACCAGGGAAGTCCCATGCCTTGACATTCTTTTTACAATTTCTTGGAGTTGATGTTTATTTTATCAATTTTCAGCTTCTTTTCTTCTCTGACATATGTATCTAAGACTATAAATTTCCCTCTATGTACTGATTTACCTACACTCACAGATTTTTAAATGAATTAATTTGCTATCAGTTCATTCAAAGTATTTTTTAGCTTCCTTTATCAGTTCTTCTTTAACCCATAGGCTATTTAGAAGTGTATTTTAAATTTTCCTAGCATATGGAAATTTCTAATTATCGCTTATTATTGATTTATACCTTAGTTATAAGAAATAGCTGGTTAGCTAATATGCTCTATATGATTTTGGTTCTTTGAAATTTGGTGAGACTGGCTTTATAGCCCAGGTTATAGTCAAATTTTGTAAATTGTCTTATGTGTCTGAAAATAAGGTGTTGGACACAGAGTTATCTATGTATGTCTATTAGGTCAAGTTTTTTCACTGTTTTGTTCAAATCCTCTGAGTAGACACTATAGGTTCTCACTCCTGCCTGGTTTTCCTCTCTTTTCTGGAGACATAGGCAGACTACACTTCTCAGTATACTTAGAGATGGGAGAGAATGTGTGACCAGTTCTAGCTAAAGAGATGTGAATGAAAATGATATGTGTAACTTCTGAGCCAAGGCAATTAAGAGCCAGTGTGCTTCCTCCACACTTTCTCTTCTTTAGAAGCATCTGTGGGAACACAGAGTGAGATGGCAGAGGCATGTGATGAGAGCAGACTGGATCTCTGAGTCACTCCTTGGAGGAGAACTGTCCTGAGAATTGCCTGACTTCACTGGACTTTGTGTGACTGACAAATAAACCTTTGTTGAACCAAGCCACTGAGACTTTGGAGTTTTTTGTTACTGAGGCATAACCTATCCCTATCTGATAAATACATCTTTTATGTCCATACTGACTTGTCTCCATGTTCTGTCAAATACTGAGAGAGATGTATTGAATTATCATTCTATCAATTTTTGTTTTGTATATTTTGAAACTATGTCATTAGGTGTATATAAAATTAAAATAGTTATATATTCTTATAAATTAAAACATTTACCATTATACAGCAGCCTTCTTATCTCTAGTAATACTTTTAATGATAAAGTCTCTTTTATTTTATGTTAATATAGTCACAGCACCATTCTTTTGTAAGTTATATTTTATTACATCCTTTTACTCTCAATTTTTATATATCCTTATGTTTCCTGTATGCTGCTTGTAAACCACATATAGTTGTATTTTTCAAATCCAGGCTATACAACGATCTTTATATTTTAACTGAAGCATTTAGTCTTTTGATATTTAATATAATTATTGATGTATATGGATGTAAATCCACTCGCTTATTTTGTGTTTTCTTTTCATCTCACCCTTTCTATGTTATTTTTCTATTCTTTTTGGCTATTCTGAATTGATTATTTTTTAATTCTATTTCCCTTCTCCACCAGCTTGGAGATTATACATCTTTTCTATTTTTTAAATGTTGTCCTTGAAATTACAACATGAATATTTAAATTTATATAATCAGTACCTTTTATCTTTTCCCAGCCACTGCAGTGCTACTTTGACATATATGCCGTAGTTTTCATGTATTATAATTCTATCAAATACTAAAGAGAGAAAGAAATTCTACCAGAAATTAATATTATTGTTTATATATAGTTATTCAAATAGACCTGCAGATGTATTTATCAGTTTCTTTGCTCTTCATTTCTACTTTTATCTCAAGCCTTCCATCAGGGTTAATATTCCTTTTACACAAAGTGTATCCTTTAGAATTTAATGAGGTTCTATGAGCAGAAAGTTCTGATTTTGTTTCTCTGAAAATGTCTTTATTTAAACTTTGTTCTTGAAGTACATTTTGGTGGGTATAGAATTTTATTTGGGTAGCTATTTTCTTTTGGCCCATCAAAGATAGCATTTCACCATTACCTGGCTTCCATTGTTGCTCTTTAGAAGTCCGCATCACCTGTCATTCTTTTGAAGGTAATTTATTTTATTCTCTAGATGCTCCTTAGATTTTTCTCTTTGTCTTTAATGTTCTTCAGCTTTACTATTATGTATTTAGACATGGATTTATTCTTATTATTTAGCTTGGGGTTTGTTGGGATTCTTGAATTTGTGGATTATTAGCTCTCATCAGTTTTGGAAAGTTCTCAGTCATTATCTCTTCAATTATTGTGTCTGCCTCTTTTTCTCTCTTACATCCTTCTGAAACTCTTAATAAGCATATTTTAGACTTTCTCGCCCTGTCTTCAATACCTTCCCAATTCTCTTTCATGTTTTACATCTCTCTATTTCTCTGTGGTATATTCTGGATTATTTATCTTCTGCTTCACTAATTCTCTCTTCAGTTCTGTCTAATCTGCTATCAAGTTCAATCATTGAGTATTCAGTTTCAGTTATTAATAGTTTTCATTTCTAGAAGTCCTGTTTGGTTCTCTTTTAATTCTTCTAGGCACCATTTATGGTTTCCTGTACCATGCAGATATTTGCAAGATCATACTCCTTCCTTCTTGCTGTTCCCTATCTGGATTGCAAATCCTCACTTATCCCTACCCATCCTCCACACCTGGATGTAAGTCTCACCTCCTTTCAAAAACTTTGGCCGACAGTTATGATGGAAATTAAAGCCACATTCATCACTTAGTCGTTTTGTGTTTACTCAACAAAAAAACCTACTAAGTGCTAGGCAATTTCTATGGGGGATACAATGATGCATCAGGCCCGGAACCTGCCACTGAGAAGCTGTGTCCTGGGAGGAAGCTGATATGAGAAGAAGGAAATGTAGAATGAAATCTATACACCTTCCTTGAATGCCTTTCGTGTGCCAGTCACTTGGCGGGTTCTGAGTACACAGAAGGGAACAAGATACAATCTCCTCCCTCCAAAAGGTTACAGTGTAGTAGCAGAGATGAAATGTGGTCTTAAATAATCATGTGAAATGTAATAAGTGCCAGACACGTGATGGATGCCTTGTAAATTATCTCTGAGTGAATGATGTGAGTTAATGTGGCAATTCAGAGGAGAAAGAAATTACTTCTGATGGGAATGGATCAAGGAAATCTTTGTAATGACATTTGAGTTGGGCCTTAGCAATCAGCTATTTTGGGGGCATTCAGATAGCAAGGAGAAGGTAGGGGCAATCCAGGTATTGCATGAAAAAAGGCATGGAGTATCTTTTTATTTTTAAAAAGATATAATTATTGAGATATAATTTATTGAGATATAATTTACATACCATAAAGTTCATCTATTTAAAGTGTACATTTCAGTAGTTTTAAGTATATTTGAGTTGTGCAACCAACATCATAATATAATTTTATAACAATTTTCATCCTCCCCAGAAGAAAATACTCATTCACTCCCTATCCTCTTGACCCCACCCTTCCCCATCCCCTGACTCTAGGCAACCACTCGTCTATTTTCTGTCTATTTGTCTATTCTGGATGTGTCATATAGAATGGAATCATAGAATATATGGTCTTTTCATTTAAGATAGTGTTTTCAGGTTTCATCATGTTGTAGCATGTATCAGTACTCTATTCCTTTTTATTGCTGGATAATATTCCATTGTATGGATATACCACATCTTATTTACCCACTCATGAGTTGGTGGACATTTAGGTTTTTTCTACTTTGTGTGTGGGGGGGCGGGGGTTGTTTCTACTTTTAAGCTACTATGAATAATGCTGCTATGAGTATTCATGTTCAACTTTTTGGGTGGACATATGGTTTTTCTCTCTAATTCCACTAGGAATGGAATTGATGAATGAAATGGTAACTCTCTGTTTAACCTTTTGAGGAACCATCAAACAGCTTTCCAAAGCAGCTGCACCATTTTATGTTTCCAGCAGCAGTGTATGAGTGTGCCAACTTCTCCACATCCTCGCCCACACTTATTATCTGTTTACCGATTATAGTCATCTGGTTGCTCCGAAGTGGCATCTCTTTGTGGTTTTAACCTTCATTTCTTAATGTCTAATAATGTTGAACATCTTTTCATTTGTTTATTAGCATCTGTATATCTTTTTTGGAGAAATGTCTCCAAGTCCTTTGCCTATTTTAAAATGTGGTTATTTGACTTTTTATTAATGAGTTGTAAGAGTTCTTTATATATTCTGGGTACTAGACTCTTATCAGATAGATGATTTCAAATATATTCCCCATCCTGTGTGTTGCCTTTTCACTTCTGGATGGTATCCTTTGAAACAAAAGTTTTAAATGTTTATAAAGTCCAATTTATCAATCTTCTCTTTTATCACTTGTGCTTTTAGTGGTGTGTCAATTGTTCTATTTTTTAACCTGGATGCTGCTTTCATGGCTGGGTTCAGTTTATGATTTATGGACTTTTCTGCACATGTACTTAAGGCTTTTTGTTAAGGGGTGATAATAATAATTGCATCTTCTTCCCCTGGGTCATTGTGGGGACTGAATGGGCAAATGCCTGCACAGTGCTCGGCACAGCATCTGGCTCCCCTCACTGCTAATACATGGCAACTGTTATTGTTCTTTTATTGTTAAAATCTAGCTCTGCCCCTGGTTGAGTGGGTGATCTTGGCCCCAAGTCACTTCACCTCATCAGACCTCACTTTCCTCATCTGTAAAATGGGTTAGTACTACCCACTTCACCAGGGCCACCAGGTGCCTCAATGATACAAGATACAACATCATCGAGCTTCAAATCTGCCCCAAGGACGCCATCACGAAGGTTTGAGTCAATAAAACAGGGAAGAGGGGAAAAAAAACCAGTCATGACTGAGGAGAGACAAATTGGCAGCGCTGTGAGCATCTGGGTGACTGCCAAGAGCTGGCTGTGGGCCGCTCAGAGTTTCCATGAGCAGAGCTGGCCAGGCCTGGGAAGGAATGAAGCGGGAGTTGGCTGACAGAGAGTTGGCTTCCATGTGGAGCTGGGTGTACCAGGCTTGGGCAGGGCTGGAGCTTGAGCCTGGCCGGGCAGGGGGCAAGGAAGCTCATTCTGGAATGATCAGAGACCAGCCCTCCCTCTCCTCCTCAGCCCCCCACGCTGGCTGCCCCTGTTCTATTTCAGTCTCCCTGTCTTTGCCCAAAATATCCTCCCCAGCCACCTCCACCTCCTCCGCCCCTGTCTTGCCTTTGAGGTCCCGCCCAGGAAGAATTCTCTGCCCTTCCCCCATCACTGGGCATCTCTGCAGCCCCTCCCAAGCCTCCCCTCTGCTACCCTGGCGTTATCACTCCCTCCCTGGCGTGGCTGGAGGGAGCTTCCTAAAGCATCAAGGAGATCATATCACCTCCTGCTCACAACCGTCCAGTGGGAACAACTGCATGGTAATAAATTCCAAACCCTTCTCTGGTCTCAAGGTCAAGTCAAGGTTTCAAGGGGCTTGAAGCTTATACCATTGGAGAGGGAAGCATTCATTAAAGTACAACATGCATATAGAAAAAAATAGTCATAAGCGTATGGCTGGATGAATTCCCCCAAATTGAACACACCCATGTAAACTGGCCCCCAGCTCAACAATCAGCCCAGCATCAACACCCCAGATGCCTCCCTGATGCCCCTTTCCAGTTACTAACCATTCCCTAAAGGCAACTACTGTCTGACTTCTCACATCATAGATGAGTTTGCCTGGGGTTGAACTTCATATGAATAAAATCATTCAGTGTACCGTGCATCTGGCATCTTTCCTTAACATGCTTGTGAGATTCAACTAAGTTGTTGCATGTAGGTGTCATTTATTTTTTTCTCATTCTTTCTTGTAGTGTCACTTTGAATGACTATACCAATTTATATATCCATTCTGCTAGTGTAGGACTTTTAGTCTGTTTTCAGCTTTGGGATATTATGAAGAAAAAAAAAAAAGACTGCTAGGAACATTCTTGCACATGTCTTTCAGAGAATATATGGACTCATTTCTGTTGGGTAAACATCCATGAGTGGAACTGCTGCCTCATAAAGATAAATGATTGTACATTTAGAAGATATGGCAAATAGTTTTCCAAAGTGGTCATAACTATTTACATTCCCCTCACAGTCACATAGGAAAGTTCTTATTTTTCCATATTTTCACCAACAATTCGAATTTTTTTTTTCTTTTGCTTTGCATTTTAACCATTCTGGTGAGAAGGCTGTGTTATCACATCATGGATTTAGTTTTAATTTGGGGCGGGGGGACCATCTTTAATAAAAAGAATATAAGATAAAATTACAAGTATAAAATTGAGTACAAAAGTGATTATTTATGAAGAATGTGAAAAGAAATCATAATAAATTGCTGGAGACCTGCTAGTTTCAGATTCCCTTCTTCTGGGCATTTTTCAAGCTATTTCCCAGAAATGATTACATTGAACTGCTTCCTGAAAGCAATCTGGCTCCCCTCCCTGCCTGCAGTACTCCACAGCTGCCTGTGATCTTTTTGTGAACAAGGCCCCACACAAGTGAGGGTCCCAGAACCTAGAGCATCAGCTTTCTGGGAAATGGCCTCTGCCCCCACCTCCCCCACCCCGAACCTGCCCCCAACCCTTCCCTGGGCTGGCTCCTCCCCCCTAGGGTTTCAGCTTCCACATCAGCTTCTCAGAAGACTTTCCCTGACCTCCTTGTCGAAGAAGACCCTCTTGTTTTGTAAGTCTACATCACAAGACAGATGACAACAGAGCAGGAGGTTAGGAGCAGTTGCTGTGAACCCAGCCTGCCTGGTTAGCATCCTAGCTTCCTTGTTTTCTAGCTGTGTGACCTTGGACATGCCACGTAACCTCTCTGGGCCTCAGTTTCCTCACCCACAGAGTGGAGAAGGTAATACTAGCTCCCGCCTCACAGGGTGTTATGAGGACCCAGCAAGTTCATGCATGTGATGCATTTAAAAGGGTGCTTGGCACCCTTGCTCTTATGATTGTGCTGACGGCCCCATTATCCTGAGCCTTAGTCTTTTTTTCTGACACATCTCACTTCACACTGGTGATCTGCTTGAATACTCTGTAGGACAGGCCTGCCATGGTGACCACTGTATCCCCAGGGCCTAATGCAGCACCTGGTCCACAGTTGGGGCAAAAAAAGATGTTGTTGAATGAATGAATCTCCTCTGTGTACCTCAAATCCATTCCGATGACTCCAAGACAGCCACACCCCGGTCCAGGCCACCTCATCCTTTCCCTTCAGGCAGCAGCCACCTCTGCTGACCCCATAGCTGCCACTGGTTAAATAAATGAGCCTCAGTCGCTCGCCTTGATCTTGCCTTTCTCATTCATGGCTGGAGTTCCTGTGGGCTTCCATCTCTACAGCCCTTTACAGTTTATAAGGCCTATTCCCATCATAATCACATCCCTGGGTAGGGTGACAGGGCAGTAATTGGGAGCTCCAGTGCGACAAAGGCCTGGAGAGGGAAAGTGGCTTCCTCAAAGTCACACAGCAAGAGAGAGAGGGGAGATGGGACACAGGCCCAGGACTCCTGGGGAGGGGCTGCCCACACTTGGTCGGAGGCCCTCTCTCATCCCTTCTGAAGAGCACCTCAGGCTGAGCACATAGTAGGCTCTTAGGCTTGTTCAAGACAAGTGGAAAGAGGAAAGTCCTTGGGTTCAGCCTTGGATCTGGGACCCCTGCCCCATCTGTGCCTGTTTCCCCATCTGTAAATGGGCTTCACTTACCAAGTGAAGGCGGATCCCCGTCTCACCAGGTCTGGCTGGCATTTCTCCTTCGTCTCTCTGTATGTTTACTCCAGATGACTTTGGAATGAGCTGACGTGGAGGTGGGAACTGACTAAGGGCCTAGAGAGAAACTGGGATTTCAACTGTGCCTCTGGTATCCTTGACATGGAGCAGTGGCTGAAAACAATGTTTGGAAAAGCATCTCTTCTCCCATTTTTAAAGGCTGTTGAGGAACCGTTGCACTTGTGACCAGAGTGCAAAGATCTCATGAACGATTAGGGGTTTACTAGCCCTGGGGGACCCCCAGACTCCACAGGCTGGGCCAGGAGCCTATGTGGTCATGGATATGATGCCCACATCAGTGGTGTTTCAGCGCTCCTCTGCTGCTACTCTCTCCTCTCCCCTGTGACAGCAGGGCCAACTAAGGCCCAGAGAAGGGAAGAGCTTTACCCAAGGTCACCAGCACACCCAGGCAGACCTGAATCTGAATCAAGTCAGATTCTGGGGCTCAGCCTTCTCCTTTTTCCCCCTGTTCGTTATTAATTATTTTTAAACAGCTTTATTGAGATATCGTACATATACCGTGCAACTTACCCTTTTAAAGTGTACGATTCAATGGCTTTTAGTATAAAATTGCACATCTATCATTACAATCAATTTTAGAACATTTTCATTACCCCAGAAAGTAACCCCATGCTTTTTAGCTGTCACCCCCTCCCAGTCCCTCCAGCCCCCCAGCCCCAGACAGTCACTAATCTACTTTCAATCTCCATACATTTGCCTCTTCCGGACATTTCATATAAATGAACTCATACAAATGTGGTCTTTTGTGACGGGCTTCTTTTCACTGATTATAATGTTTTCAAGGTCCATCTATGGTGGAGCATGTATCAGTACATCGTTCCTTTTTCTTGCCAAATAATATTCCATTGTATGGATATGCCACATTTTATTTATCCATTCATTGACTGATGGACATTTTGTTTGTTTCCACTTTTTGGCTATTATGAATAATGTTGCTATGAACATTTACATACAACTTTTTGTGTGGTTATATGTTCTCAGTTCTCTTGGGTTTATACTTAGGAATGGAAATGCTGGGTCATACGGTAACTATGTTTATGAGCCCAGCCTTTTAGCTCTGGCTTTCTCAGACCTTGGGGGGTGCTGATGGGAGACTTGTTAACTCCCAGTGGCCAGGGTCTGTGGATCAAGTCTCCACCCCACTTTGGACTTAATTTTAGAAACTTCAAGTACTATGTTTTCTGAACTTGACACATTTTCACAGGCTGAATGTACTTGTGTACCTAGCACCCAGATGGAAAAAATCAAAGCCATCCCAGTGCCCCAAAAGCCCCCTCGTGCTTCTGTCCAGTCTTTCCCCTGCCATGGAAAACACGACCCCAACTTCTAACACCACAGATGAATTCATGAACTTTGTCCGAGTGGAATTATGTGGATCATGATCTTTCATGTCTGCTTCTCTCGCTCAACTTCAGGTCGTTAGAGATCCTGCATTCTCAAGGCTGTATATGCACCACCTCTTTTGTCATTCCTTCTACTTTTAATGGAACACTTCGGACTTTGCATCTTTAAACAAGACACAGGGCTTCACGGTCTCGTGGGCGTGCGTCTCTGTGTGTGTGCTCAGGCCTGTCCGGGAGGGAAGTGGGGAGGCTGGGAAAGTCTATGTGATGACCTAGTCCTGGCCCCAAGGCACATGTGCCTCTAGGAGGCCCCTACCTGGCCCTCCCACTTAAGCCTCTCCTCTTGGACTCTGTCAAAGTTCTGTTGTTCTGGGTTTGACTTGAGGCCAAGGGGCGGAGCTGGCAGGCATCCCAGGTAAACAAGAGCAGCTGGAAAGGAGAGGAACTTTTGGGGGTGGAAAGATAGACCTGATCAGACCTCCATTCCACGAGGGCTTTTGTGGAGGCCTGTGCCCCGTGCACCCTAGCACTTGGTGGGAAGGGAGGGTTCCAGTAGAAATCGGGCCTCCTCTAGGCTAGGCCGTGCCCTGGGGAAGGCAGGCTGCCTGGGTTCAAGTCTCCCCACTCTACACCTTACCAGCTGTAAAATGGGGGGAAAAACTGGATAGGATTGTTTCAGGAGTGAAGAACTCAGTGCATATAAATGTTGCTAACCTGGAGGAAAGTTGGCTGTTATGGTTAGAATGTGCCAGGAGCCAGCTGAATATTTTATGGACACTGTTATATTGAACTTACACACCAGTCATGAAAGTAGACACCAAATCATCCCCATCAACAGATGAGGAAGCAGAGGCACAGAGTGGTTGAGAACCTGCCTGAAGCCACACTGTGAACCCGTGGCAGAGCCAGGATTTGATCCCAGGTCTGTTTGGCTCCAGAATCCAGGCCCCTGCCACCCGGGCTATGAGCCGAGCTTTGGTGTGGGCCCAGTAGCTCTGAGCTGCCGCGGAGCTGTGCCCAGCACCGTTGTGTAGGGCCCCAGACTCAACCCTTGCCTCTGGTTTGTGGAGGAGCTCAGGCTCTTTTCCCCTGTCTCTAATGGGCCCACCGTGACCAGCAAAGCCTTCCTCCTTCCTGGGTTCCTGGCTAGTGAGCTCTCAGGGGTGGGGCAGGCCTAGGGGGTGGTCAGGAGGGGCCTCCCAATGTGTCCAGCATTGGCAGACCTGGCCGGGACAGCCCTGTCTCTCTTTAGGAGGCGAGGCAGTCAGGCCTGGGAGCTAGAGTTGGCAGTACGGCGTCCACTTGGTGACCCCCTTGTGTGAGGTGTGCCCTGACTCTGCTCTTGGGGTGCTCCAGAGCGTGGGCCAGGCACATCAGCAGCTGGTCCTAATCCAGGCTAACCTGAGTGTTGTAAAGGGCTCTCTACCATATGCCAACGGGAACAGAGCTTGAAGCAGTTGGCTGCAGTCCAGGAAGGCTTCACAGAGCAGGTCTCCCTGGAGCAGGGTTTTGAAAGCTGAGTTCCTTAGGTGGAGATGATTGGAAGGGTGTTCTTACAAAGGGAGCAGCCATAGGTATCGGCTACTCAACTCCATGCCCCCAAGCCCTTGCCTTGCCATCTCTGTTTTTCAGGGGCTGGAAGCCTGAAAATGATATTTGCCAGAGCCCCTCGCCAGCTATTTCTGGTGAGGATCTGCCAGTGGGGAGAAGGCAGGAGGATGAGAGATGCCAGCCTGCCTCTGGCTCTTACCAGGGCTGACTTAAGCAGGACTTGTAGATTCGGCAGCTCTGTTGGTTCCAGAGCTGGAGTGACAGTGCCTCCAGCAGCTGGGTGGTGGGGACCGGCTCCTGGGCTCCTGAGCATCCTACGTGGCAGCTGCTTCCCGATTTCTGGGTACCACTCCTTCTCCCTCTGCTCTTCCAGCATCTCAGATGTTTTTGGAGTCAGTTTCCCTTGTAAACTCCCTCTCCATCTGAAATAGCCAAGTGTTTTCTATTTTCTTGCTGGTCACTAATTGATAAAATGTTCAGGCCATCAAGGCCAGACCCAGGTGTAGTTTTTAAGGAACAGAAGGATTTAGCACCCCGAAAATGTGATGTCACACTTTGATTTATTTTTTGCGTGCATGTCAGATGTTTCAACATGGGTTCCCTGAAGGCAGAGACTGTCTTCCATCATCTATTTAATCAACAAACATTGATTAGTGCTTCATTGGTGGGGAATGAGATGAATGACCAAATCCCCACGCTCCTGGAATCATTCTAGACCTGGAACCGTTCAGTTGAAACTGAGTCCCCTGAAACTGAGTTCCCCTGCTGAGTTTATGATTCATCTTTCTCTGTCGAAAACTTTATTCACTTTCTTGTCCCACCCCTGTTCCCCTAAGGATTGAAGAGTATCAACAAAAAGAGGGGATTGAAACCAAGCAGGACCTTGTGGGGTCTTCCCAGGTACAAAAGTCCCTCTGTGTCCCGTTTCTTGTTTGTAAAAAAAAAAAAAAAGGCTTTAGTCTCCTAGGCCTTCCCTGAGTTCCAAAGAGCATATTCAAGCAGTTAATGATGAAGACCATAGAGTCACAGGGCTCCCAGTTCCTCCTGAAAGGATATAGATAACGATCTGATGCATATCTTTGAGTTGCTCTGTAGAAACTAAGACACACACCCGCCCAGGTGGAGGATGGTGGCTACATGCTGACCACAAGCACGTACCCCAGACTGGTTGGAACCAGAAGGTTGAGATTCCTGAAACATCACCTGTTACCTCACCACCAACCAATCAGAAGAAGGTCCACAAGCTGATCACGCATCCTGCGACCACATCCCCTCACACTGTCTTTCCCCTGAAAGCCATTGGGGTGTTCAGGTCTTTTGAGCATGAGCTGTCCATTCTCCTTGCTTAGCGCCCTGCAAATAAAACCTTACTTTGCTGCAAACACCCACTGTCAGAGTTTGGCTTTCTGTGTGGCAGGCACAGGAGCCCTTGCTCGGTAACACAATGTAGTAGCCAGTAGCCACCTGCAGCCATGGAGCACTTGAAATGCAGCTAGTTCGAATTGAAACAGGCTGTCAGTGTAAAATACACACCACATTAAAAGACTTTGTATGAAAATTAAGAATGTAAAATATCTCACTCATAATTTTTATGTTGATTATGTGTTGCAATACAATATTTCAGACATATTAGTTTAAATGCATTATTAAAATGTATTTTACCTGTTTCTTTTTCTCTTTTTAATATGGCCACTAGAAAATTTAAATTACATATATGGCTTGCATTTGTGGCTCACCTTATATTTCTACTGGACAGCACTGGTCTTATGGGAGCTGAGTTGAAACACATTGATCCAGCATTTATTAGTGTCTGTTTAAGAGATTCTTGGTCCCTGCCCTTGGGGACTTCAGACAGGATGGGGAGCGGGACAGGTATATCAACATGGAACTAAAAGTCACTGTGATAAATGTTTGAGTTGTCCATGTTCCAGGGTTCTGAGAAGAAATCTGGGTAGGCTTCACAGAAGAGGTGACTTTGGTGTTAAGCATTATAAGATGAATAGGAGTTCATAAGCTGGGTAAGGAAAAAGAGGGGCACTCCAAGCTAAGAGGTTGACAAGTACACAGGATGTTAGAAGAGATACAGGCAGTTCATTCTGGTCTGAACATGGTTTGTTTGGAGAAGAGGCTGGAGGTGGAGCTGGACAGTTGTAGAGCATTGAATGCCAGTAAAGTTTAGATCTGAGCGAGGCGCTGAGGCTAGGGAAAGGCTCTTATGCAGGAAGTGGCTGGTCCAGATGTTAAGTGAGCTCACCCACCCACCCTCCTCAAAAGCATGCAGCGAACAGGCCAGACCTGGTTTGAATGTGAAAAATAAACTCTTTTATTTCAGTACTTGCTCTTTGTGGCTCAAAAGCACATCTACTGCTTGCTTGGAACCCAAAAGTATTTATAAAACCATAGAGAAATCGAGCAATATGTATATAGAATAGAACATATATATTTCGGCTCAAGTGCTTCTTCCTGTGCAAAGCAGAAAGTTCTAAGTGCATCAGCGTGACTTTCCCCAAATCCCTCTCTGGGATTTGGGGGACTCTGGAGGCTTTTACCCCACTCCAGATACAGAATTCTCCCCGCTTCCCTCTTCCAGGCTGAGGGAGGCCCAGTCACATGGAGAGAGCAAGGGGTAAAATCAGAGATAGCAACTTGTGGGGTCCCCGAGCTTAGTCAGGGGCAAGGGCTGTGTTCCAGGGCCCTGGCTCTTCAAAGAGGGGTGGCTGAGATGCCAGCCTTATTGGTGAGTGACCAGCACAGGCAACCAAGGCTCCTGTGAAGTCTACGCATTGTGGTGGGTGGGGTCATGGGTAGGACAGGGGCCTCCGGGGCTCTTTTCCCCTAGAACTGGGCTCTGAAGGAAGATGCCTGGGCACAGGGTGGGGACTCAGACAGGGCTGGGGGCAGGAAGGTGGTCATGGTCATGGTCTCATTCTCCGAAACATCCTGGCCTGTGACCTAAGGCTCCGTGAAGCCAGGGAGTAAGACTCAATGTCACTGGCAAGGCTGAGTCATATAAGGCACCAGAAGTGCAGAGCTGAAGGGACCTTGGAGATGAGCTGGTTCAACCACTCTGACCGATGAGCAGACTGAGGCCCAGAGAGGGCAAGGCAGTGGCTGGCCAGACTTGGGGCTCAAACCCAGGGCTCTAACCCCTCCAATTTCCTCCCCACCTTCTCATCCTAACTGGATCCTTTTTGATCAGGCCCCAGATGGCCTCTCTGACAGTCAAGTCAGGGCTGGTGTGGTGAACGGGGCCCTGGACTCAGAGTCAGAAGGCCTGGCTCCATTCCTGCACCTTCATATTAAGCAGCCTTGCAAATATCCAGCGGTGCAGGGCGGGCCACCTCCCTTCTCCAAGCTGCAGTCTCCTCATAGAGAAAGCGGCTCCCACTCTGCAGTTTTCCATGGCAATTAAATGGGTTGGTGGCCGTGTGAGCCCAGGAAGCACTTAGTAGGTGCCTCACAATTGCGGGTTGCGGGGGTACTATTGGGCCGGGGCTTCTGGGATGTGGGGGAAGCTTGGGTCTGGACTATTCCTGGGACCCTCCCGATCTGCACCTGCTCAGGCTCTGCCAATGGCCCCTGGGGCCTGGGCACAATCTGGGGAAGGGGTTCAGGACACCCTAGGGAGCCGAGTTCCTTGATCTGGTCACTGGGCACACTGTTTTTCGCCTGCTCCCAGGGAAGGGGCTCTGGAGTTCATCAAACAATATGGCGGGTGGTCAGTGGCTTTCCACATGGCATCTGGGCTGGGAAGGGAGGCTGGAGTCCCTCCTCCCCGGCCCACCCCCCAGGCCCAGTCAGCCAAGATCAGGGCTCCTACTGTGGAGGCAAAAAACATTCCTCACAGGTGAGGGAGGTGGGGAGCCAGGCTCAGGGGGACCAGATGGGCAGGAAATACATTCGATTCCAAAGAGCTCCCATAGGCAGCCCACCCTGCCCTGGGGTCTGGGGCCCAATAAGGGGCAAATTTTGCTCATTGCCTTGGGATAAAGATTGGGGTCAGGTTGGGGGCCCTCGGCTGGCTCAGGTGGGGCTGGCACGGGGGCCCTTAGGAGGTGTTAACAATGACGTTCCTGAAGCCCTTCACGGCCTTCAGCCTGTCGCTCTCGAAGTTCACCACCAGCTTGTGGCGGCCCGCGTTCAGGGGCAGCAGGTCCACCCTCACCTTGACTTCCTCCCCCGCCTGCACGGGGTGCGGGCTGGGAGAGAGAGAGAAAGAGGGTGAGATCAGGGCCCTGGCCTGGTCCCCACGATGGGGACAGGCCAGGATGACACGTGACTACTGAGATCTTAGCCCAGAAACTCCATGGATGTATAGCTTTGTGCCGACAGAATAAAATGGGTCCCGCTCACCACTCTCCGAAGGCCTGGGCCATCTGCCCTCCTATGTGTAGAGGGGCTGGTGTGTTTATGTGTGTTTGTGTGTGTGTGTGTGTGTGTGTGTGTGTGTGTGTGTGTGTGTGTACATGGAAGTGGGTGGTGTGCTTGGGGGTAAAAGTGTGGATGCTCATGTGACCACATGCATGAAAATGCATTGAGTGTACATACGTGACCTGTATGCTTTACTCTATGTAAATTACAATGAAAAAGTGAAAAAGAAGTGTGTATGCTCGTAAGTATACGTATATATAAATATGTATCCACGAGGGTACACCACACAGGCACGCATGTACACCTGTGTGTATGTGAGGACTCGGGTGTCCCGGGGTGAGTGCTTAGTGAATGTGTACCTGTTTAGGTTTGTGAACACATGTGCACAGAACGCAGCTAACGTGTGGGTATTTGGGCATAGACACGGGGGAATATTAGGCAGGTGTGTGGGTGGGTGTGTGGAAAGGGAGAAGAGGGGGTTACGGGCCTGGGTTCAGTGCCGGAGGGCGCCCTTCCCGCCGCAGCATCTGCCCTCTGCTCCCAGGCCCCCAAGCTGGAGGGACCAGCACTTACATTTCCACGGTCTTCTGCTCCTTGGTCAGGCCCGCCCCCTCCACGGTGAAGGTGCAGCCTGACAGCGGCACGGTGAGCGGGTTCCACAGGGACACCTCAGCCACCAGCTTGCGATTCTGCTTGGGCTCTCCCAGGATCTAGAGGAGGCATGGGGCAGATGTCAGGGGCAGCACGGAGGGAGAGCAGCCCACAGCCCCTCAAGGGCATGCAGGGTCCCAACTGGGCCATCTCCATCTTTGCTGCAGTTTGGCCCAATGTCTGCCCAGCTCCGCCGCTAACATTCCTCGCCTCATCTGGAAAACACAGATGATGACACCTGCCCAGGCCTCCTTCATGGAGCTGAAGTGAGGCTCCACGCAACCCACAGGATGTGTAAAATGCCTCCCTCATTCTAGGGTCTAGGGTGGAAAGATCAGAGTCTTTGGAGCCAGGCGGATCTCTGCCCCTTTCTCACTGTGTGACCTTGGCAAAGTTACTACCCTCTCTGAGCCTTGGTTTCTTCATAGAAGAGAAATGCCTGACTGCAGGGTTCTCACGAGGATTAACTGAGCTAATATGTGCAAGCTCCTAGCAGACTGTCTGGCACACAGTGCTCACTCCCTCCAGGTCTGCTCTTTACCGTTTATTTGTAACTGCAGCGTTTGGGGATCTGGGGCTGTGACTCCTCCAAGTGAATCACTATGATGACCATGAAGTTGGTGATAAGAATAGTCAGTTTTTATTGAGCCCTTCTAATGTGCTGGATATCGTTCTATGTGCTTCCTGTAGACGCACATTTAATCTTTACAACACCCGTTTTATAGATGAATAAATAGACTCCAGAGTCTGTGCCCTTAACAACACATCCCTTCCTGCCCCACCAGGGCCCCAGGACCTGGGAATCTAGCATTAGTAGTTTAGCTTTTAAGGGTCCACGAGTCTGAGATCCCTAAGTGCCATGATCCTACTACTCTGGGATTTTAGGATTCATTCCTAGAGGCTGTGAGTCCCAAATTCTGCTTCATGATGCTTTTCTTTGATGAACCTATAGGATCTGAGGAACCTGGGGCATCAGAGATATTGAGGTTGCAGGGAGGGAGGTGCATGCACGTGTGGCGACCTGTCCAGGGACCCAGCCAGCCCTTACCCGGATCTTGATTTCTGGGTTCTCCAGATAGATGTCCCTCTCAGCCAGCAGGTAGCTGTTGGCAGCTGGCTCGACGAACAGGCCCCGCACCTTGATGAGGTTCGACTCGGTCAGGTAGTCACAATACTTTTCGTAGAGGATTCGAAGGGGAATGCTCTTCTCTGCAGGAGGGGAGAGGGGAGAGCACTCATGACATCTGAATCGTGGCCCCCACCTCTCCTATGGCATCTCCACAAGGCACAGAGAGGGCAAGGAATGAACTCGAGGTCACACAGCTGGTGAATGGAGGGGCATGTCCCAGCACTTTCCCTCACCTGCCCTGGCTCCAAGTCTCCCAGGGAGGAAGTGGGGAAGGGAGGCTTGGGCTTTAATCCTGCCTCTGCCCTTCGCTGACTGGGGATGCTGGGCAAGTCACTCCACCTCTCAGGACCTCCATTTCCCCCCATGAGGTCGGTAGAATTGTACCCATTTACAGATGAAGAAACACTTCTGCCAGTAAGTGTTCGGATCAGGAGAGCTGGCCCTGCTTGGCCACTGTCTGACTGTGTGAGCCTGGGAAGATGACCTCCCCTCTCTGTTTCTCCTCTGTTCCCTGGGACATCTGGCACCCGCTGGGCAGAGCTAAGACCAGAGGTCATTTCAGAGCAAAAGCCACACAAGTGAAAGGGGTGAGAAAAAAGCCGGCAGGGCCAACCCCTCCCGCTGCAGAGAAGCAAAGTGTGGATTGCAGCCCCATTTCTCTGACAAGAACACTGAAGCCTTAGGGCACCAGGCGTCAGCTTACAGGAGGCAGGAAGGAGCAGTGAAAAGGGCACAGGACTGATTCTCCACACGCCCTGCTTGTTCACTCGGTCGCAGGGAACCTTGGGAAAAATCCCTTCTGCTCTTCGGGCTTCCCCCCATCAAACAACAATGTTGGAGGGATGGTCTTGGGGCTCCATGGAGCCCAGCCAACCCCTCCTCACTGTCCCAGTGCCATGATGGGAGATGCTGTTTCTTCTTTTTCTGCCATCTGTCCCCTCCGTCCCTGCACTAGACCAGCGTTTCCCAGACTCCAGCCATTCATGTGATTTTTCACATGTCTGAGTAACTCCTCATTAAATTTTTCTTTCAGTCCCCTCGCTTTACACTTCTTAACCTTTTTTGCTTAGGGAACCTTTTCATCATTATTTGCAGAAAACCTGTCTCATTTACCATAAGTAGAAGGAAGCTGGTAAAAACAAACACCAGCAAACAAAGTCATGTTTATTCAATTCGGGCCGATATTCTCATCTGCTGAGGGCTCTGAGTTTGAGACCTGAGCTTACTGTTAAAGAGGGAGGTTAGCAAGGGTCTGGGGTGCCCGGGCCAGTGAACACCCGTTGGGAGGTCATCTCTAGGGCCGTGAAGGCCCGAACAGACGGTCACCTTCTCTCTGCATGAGTCAAGGTCCAGGTCCTGGCTGGGCACATTGGTGTTCCCCGTCCCACTCTCTGGAAAATGTGTGCCCAGCCCTCTAGTCACTCATTCCTGGGGTGGATCTGCCCCAACCTCTGCTCAGATGGCGTGGGGGGGAAAAAAAAACCAAAGCTTCTGCCAAAAAGGACAAAAAGGAGTGAAAATTCCTGGGTCAGGACCTGGTGGAGCAGAGTAGAAACTCTGACCAGCTCCACAGGAAAGAAGGAAACCATTGTTCTCCAGGGGAGGAGATGGCCCCAGCTGTTAACTTTTCCAGGAGGCTTAGATCAGGGTGGGGCTGGACCTTTGAGAACTGCCGTCTACAGGCCAGGGGCCCTGGCCTCGGCTTCGGGCCAGATGCTGGCTGAAAGAGGGAAACATTTGCGGTTAGTGTCTATTCATTCCTTAGATGATTCCTTTGATCATCACAGAGATCACGCTGCCTGCATTCCTCATGACCCACCTGGAGGGGTGAGGGTATCCAGAGAGAGAGAAGGGGTGGGTGGCAGGAAGGGAGAGAGCAAGGAGGCGGGGTGGGGTCAGCTGGATTCAATTCAGCTGTCCTAGGCCTGGCTTCCTGTCGGCTAGCACATGGAAATCCCCCAGATCTTATCATCAAAGAATAACCAGCAACTCAGCCAAAGTTCAGGGTCTCACAGGGTGGGAGAATCACTCTCAGGTTGACTTTGGCCTTGGAGGCCTCAATAGGGCATCCTGGCCTAGCCCCTCCTGAGGGCAACACGCAGTACCACTGCCCTTCTCTGCCCTCTCCCGACAGGCTGTGCCCCTCAGAGGTCTCCGTAGCAGGAGGGACCCCTCCGCTGTGAACACATCCCCAGGAAGAAACCCTGGCGGCTGTGGCTGAAGCAGAAGAATGCTGTGAAGGGCCTGAGGTTATCTGGGAGGCAAAGGGTGACTCAACAGCAGCCCGGGTGGAAGTTATTCTGGCATCCCTGGCTCAGGTTGGAGTTCACCTTATGATACACATTCCAGGAAAGGCACTTCCTCCCTTTGAAGCGGTTCTGAGCATAAGGAAGAACTGACACGTGTGCATTCACACAAAGGGGCTGGAAGGGCTCTCTTCAAAGATGAGCCAGCCTTTGTACAAATGGGGAACCCGGGGCCTGGAATGGAGAAGAGAAATACCCAGGAGCCCACATCCTGTGGGCAGAATTGCAGGAACTAGGACCTCGGTATCCCGACAACCCCACACACCTGTAGGGATGGAGCCCTGCCCCTGACTCGGGGCCTGGACGTGGAGATGAGAGCTGATGAGTCCTCTGCACACCAGCAAGGTTGGCAGTGACTCAGGAAGCACTGAGCCCGGCCCTGAGACCATTGTCTGGCACAGCAGGGTTCAGGAAAGATGTTTGTCGGCCTCCCCACACCTGTTGGCACTTGCTCAGCGAACAGTGAAGAGCCCCGCCGTGTCCAGGCACCATCATACACTTTCCAGATCTTTCCTGAGCACACATCTCCTTTGCAGCCCATGAGGGGCATGCTAATGCCCCATTTGATGGATGAGTGTGATTCAAGGCCCAAGGTTATACATCTAGAAGGCGGGAGAGGTTCTTCCCTGGTGGTCCAGTGGTTAAGACTCCAAGCTCCCAATGCAGGGGCCACAGGTTGGATCCCTGGTCTGGGAACTAAGATCCCACACGCCACATGGCGCAGCCAAAATTTATAATAATAATAGAAGGTGGGAGAGGCCAGATTCAAAGCCAAGTCTGGCCTCCGAACACGCCTTTTAGCAGCATAAGTGTTGGGGCCCCAGCCCTGGTGCCACGTGGCTCTGCCCCTAGAGTTTGCCGCTGCTCTGGGACCCTGACAGTAGGTCCAGTAGTGGTGACAAAGCCAGCAGTGAAAAAAGGGGTCAAGGGGATGATGACTGTGCAGGCGTCCGACCAAGAAGCCAGAGCGACAGAGGCTCTGCCCGGGGTTGAGGGCTGGGTGAGCTACTGACATCACTTCAGCCCCAAACGGGGAAGGGGATCTGCTCCCAGGGAGGTCGGGCCAGGCACTGAAGCCATGGAAGAGGAGAAGATCAGGGCTTTTCCTTTCCTATCACTGTTAGAGCCACACTGTCCAGTATGGCAGCTTCCGGCCACATGCGGCTGCTTAAGTGAAATTAAAACTTTCGTCCCATAATTACAGCAGCCACACTGCAAGCCCACAATAGCCACATGGAGCTAGTGGCCACCGCACTGGACAACGCAGATACAGGACATCCTTATATCACAGAAAGTTCTCTGGGTAGTGCTGGTCTTGAATCTCTTCTCTCTGAGCCTGAGAACCTCCAGAGAAATAGGAGAGGTTCTCAAAGGGGCTCTGGGGAGAGGCACCGTGAGTTGCTGGAGACGGAGGAAAGGAATTTGCTGGAAGGGGCAGCAGAGAGTCTGGGAAAGCTGTCAGGGGTCCTGCGAAGATGAGATGGAATGAAATAGAATAGTTGCTACGAGTACAGGTTCAAGTATCCGTCCTGTCACTTCCTGTGTGGCCTTGGGAAAGTTACTTAACCTCTCTGTGCTCAGTCTTCTCATCTGGAAAATGGGGCCATAAAAGAATCCACCTCCTACTTTTGTTATAAGAAGGAACTGGGTTGCTATTTATAAAGTGCCGAGGACAGGGCCTGACCCACAGTGAGGGCAATGGGCGTGTCTGTGAGGTAGATGGCACACGTTCAGCTCTCAGGGCACGACCTAGCATGTCGTCAGGGTGGTCAACAGCTGCTCCAGGAACACAGGGCCTTACCAGAGAAGGGCTCCAGGGAAAAGCTGAGCAGGTCCTTGGTGCCACACTTGGGTCCCAGGATCCCGTTGTAGCTGACAGTGCGGGCACACAGCAGGAGGCAGCCAGTGTGGTCCTCGGCAGTGTTGTTGGTGATGTAGGCAAAGACGTCGAAGTCGCTGCCCCTGTTCATGCCCTGGCCTGCACGGATCCGCATGGCCACCCCTGTCTCCTCTTTATCAGCCAGTTTGTTCTGGTGGTTGGCCCTTATGAAGGCTTCCCTCTCCTCTGCGGATCCTGTGGGGACAGGGAAGAGAGCTTCATCACAGCTGGAAGGGGGATCAATGAGAAGGAGGCTGGGAGCAGGGCAAGCTGGCTTCTCAGAGTTCTGGTGACTCAGAGCACCCCTGAGGGAGCCCCTTCTTTATATTACTGTGCCAGGAGGAGGAAAGAGTATTATATTTACTTTCCACAAGTGAGCTCCTATACAGCCCTCAAGACCCATCCCCAAATGACCCCTATTCCAGGACACCTTCTCTGACTCCTCCTTTCCCAGGATGAAAGAGTCACAATGTCTTTTGGAGTTTCATAGCTGCCTATTGCCTGTTATGGTGTTTTGGCCCACCACGTTTTTTTTTCTGTTCATATGCTTACACTCTCAAGCCTCTTGAGGACTAAGACTGTGTTTTACTTAATCTTAAGTCATACCCAATGCCTACAACAGTGTTTGGTGCCTAGTAGGCACTGATACAATGAGAACTTTCTCACCTCTAAGCATTTGCACACGGACCACGTCTACCTGAAATCCTTTCCCTCCTCTCTACCTG
>NW_006772681.1:1001231-1001903 GCF_000442215.2 Lipotes vexillifer | reverse complement strand
GGAATGACTGCCCCCTGCTTTATATTCCACTTACTTCTCCCCATGTGCCTTTTATTTTTGTCCCCACTGTTGTTGGGTACATATTTATTTCTTCTATCAAATCATCAGCTCTAGACCTTTCAGAGGCCAGGGAAAGCATCTTTTCCTTCTGTTTTAGCCCTTCCCACTGGAGCACGGCCACTTAATACCCAATCCCCAGTCAGCCCTGGAGAGTCAACGGGGGTCAGATAAAGGCTGTGGTTTCTTAGTCACTTCTGTGAACCCTACTGTGCTTGGCACACCGTAGATGCTTAGAAAATATCTGTCTATTGAACTGGCCATTGGATGTGCTCAAATCCAATTTTTAAAATAAACCACATCTTTTTCCCACTACTGATTTAATATTAGTAGCAGAAAGAAGCTTCGTCTTTGTGTCTGATTGAGCCCATCTTATAATCTTTAAGTTTCTTTTGGTCCATTTCTCTTTAAACCTTTCCAATCTAACTTCATGCCCACTTCCCTACCTGTGTGTGAAATGCTAAAACAATTAACACTACAGAGTTCCAGGAACTTCTCTTCCGTGGCCCCTCTGGACTTCCAAGCCTCTTCAGCACAAATACGTTGCAATAAAAAAGCATGGAGGGGGCTTCCCTAGTGGCGCAGTGGTTGAGAGTCCGCCTGCCAATGCAGGGG
>NW_006772681.1:987983-1000997 GCF_000442215.2 Lipotes vexillifer | reverse complement strand
CCCCGAAAAAAAAAAAAAAAAAAAAAAGCATGGAGGGACCTCCCTGGTGGTCCAGTGGTTAAGACTCCGTGCTCCCAATGCAAGGGGCCCGGCTTTAATCCCTGGTCGGGGAACTAGATCCCTCATGCTGCAACTAAAGATCCTGCATGCCACAACTAAAGATCACACATGCCGCAGCTAAGACCCAGTGCAGCCAAATAAATAAAATAAAGATTTAAAAAAAAAAAGCATGAAATTGACCATCTATTGTTGGAGCTCCCACCACTAATAAGCTCTGTTAAACAACATGGACATCATGATTTTTCTGTTAAGATGAAAGCCTCTCTTGTATAACAGCCATCCCTTTCAGTTTTATTGAGTCAAACCAACAAAGAAAGTGAGGCTTAAAAAACCAAATGAAATCTTTTTGTGGAATATAGAATTCGTTTCCTAAATGAATAATCCTTTACCACTGTCCCCCTGCCCCCAGTGTGTTTGTCAAGTTTGCACCTGATTCTAACGAATTTCTTGAAATGGAGAGTAACCTACAGATCACTGTTGTTTGCAAGCTGTCAGAAAACACACACACACACACACACACACACACACACACACACACACACACATGCCCTCTGGGCTGGTAAACAAGCTGCTTATCTGAAAGGCAGTGATGAGCCGAGGGCCCCTACCCTCCGGGTACTTGTAGGTGTGAGTAATGTCCTCCCGCTCATCTCTGCCCACGCTCTTTGTGCTGATCTTCTGCCCCACGACCAGGGAGTGGTTGATGGACTTGTGCATGGACCCATCATCCTGCCGGATCCAGTCCACCACGTCGGCGTTGACCTCGGCAAAGACGAAAGGGGCGTCGTACTTGGTGCTCAGGTCGCCCACCTTGATGGCACGAACGGGAACCGGGCCACAGCAGTATGTCCCTGGTTGGGAGGAGGAGAAGGGTAAGATGAGCCTGGGCTGAGGGGAGGGTGGTACCTCCAGAATCTTCCACAATTCAACCACACGTGGCCGAAAACCTAGAGACCATATAGCCTTTGACTCAGGGATTCCATTTCTAAGAAGGCAGCATCAGGCAAGAATTAAGAATTCCAGGGGAGGGAGTTCCTTGGTGGTCTAGTGGTTAGGACTCTGCGCTTTCACTGCCGGGGCCCTGGGGTTCAACCCCTGGTTGGGGAACTGAGATCTTACAAGGCATGCAACAAGACAAAAAAAAAAAAAAAAGAATTCCAGGGGAACCTGGAACCCAGCTTCTGGGGTTCAAAGCTCAGTCTCTTATTAGCCGTGTGACCTTGGAGAAGTCACTTAACTTCTCTGAGTCCTGGCTTCACGTGGGGATATTTGTACCTACCTAATGAGGATTGGCAAACACTTATCCTATGTGTTTGATAAACAGAAATGTATCCCAAGGCACTTAAGGAAATGAGGGAGCCAACTGTAGGCAATACTTTACAAGGGTCTGTCTGGGTGTGTCTGTCTGGTTTCCTGCCCAGACTGAGAGTAGCAGTCAGTGTCTGACACTGACTCAGGGAGTGTGTGCTAACGAAATGAACAAGAGAGCTAGATGTTTATCTGGGTGTGGTTTACCACTGCCTCAAACTGGTCACAAATTTAAATGTTGAGGACTAGAGGCTTGGTAGCTATATTACAGTGCATCCATTTGATGGAATGTGGTAACATTAAATTAAAACTAAAATCACAGAAAACTATCTGATAGAGAAATGCTAATGATATATGGAGAAGTGACAGGGCCAGGATGAAAGGCCATGTGCAGAAAGAGTTCTTAACCTGGGGTCCATGGAACCCCGAAGGCGCAACAAATAGAATTCAGGAGTTCATAAACTTGGATGGGAAAAAATTACATCATTATTTTCACTTCCTTCGACTGCGAAAGAAGACCAAAAACCACAGTCTTAGGTACACTTATGACTTGTCACTCATAAGAACCACAGATATTTTTATCTCTCTTTATAGTTGTTACAGATAACTGGAAATATAGATTGCATTCATCTCTACCACAAAATTATGGAACTTATTGATTCTACTAATAAATCTTGTTATATAGAGCATATATTACTATATCACAAATTTATTTTTAAAATTTTGATAACTATATTGCAATGTAATTGAACCCTAGGTGTTATATTGTGTGTATTTAAAATATTATTCTGAGGAAGGATTCATTTGAAATTATTGGAAGCTGTGTGTGAATGTTAATGAAATTTCTTAGGGGGAAGAGGACAAAGATGCTATTTGACTTTTTTTCTTTGTGCTTCTCCATACTTTCTGTTTTCCACAATGTGCATGAATTACTTTTCAAATTATAAAAGAGGTGTTTTATAAAATATCAATGAGGTCCCCCAACACTCAATGTTCTTTGGAGCCAGCCAGACCTGGGTTAGCATCCCAGCACTGCCCCTCTCCAGCTGAGGAGCCCCTCTGCTGGGTGGATCCCCTCCAGCCTCTGTTTCTTCATCTCAGTAATGGGGCCACACCTGCCTACCCACCTTCGCTCTTCTCCTGGGGCGTGGGGTCCAGGGCCTGCCACCCCTCGTATCCCGGCTGCAGGTCAGGCCTGGTCATCCACGACTCCACCCAGCAGTGGAAGTTCCTGTTGGGGAAACAAAGCAGAACGTGGACCAGGACTCTCACGCAGACGTTCACGGTCACCTCCTGCAGGCTGTCCACACTCGCCTTGTCCTAGGCTGACCCCAAAACATCCCCTCCAACACTTTGCTCTTCCTCTGGGGGCCCCAGTCGGGTGCTCCCTCCTACACTGGGAGTCCTCAACCCCTCTCCCCTCCTCCTTTCCCCTCTCAGTGGCTCTGTAAGCCCAGCTGACTGGACCTCCTAATTTCTCGACTCTTCCTTCTTTTTCAGCTCACAGGCTCTGCCTGGATTCAGACCCCACCACCACCCACCTGCACCACAGCCCCGCCCCTTGCTTCCGATCTGTCCCCCCACCCCGGTCATCGGCACATCCCTCTCCATTCTGAAGCCTTTGGAATCAAGACCAGACCCCCAGCCTGGCAGTGCAGACCCCGGACGGTGTGTTCTCCCTGACGCCCTTTCATGCTCCCTGCATTGACTTTCCTTCCTCTTGGCCTTTGCTCCTGCTGTCCCCCTCCCGGAGCCTCTCCAAGGCCCGCTTCCTTTTGTCCAAATACTGTTCAACTTTTAAACGCAGTTCAAATGTGACCTCCTCTGAGAAATCGCCCCAAGTTTCCTCTCCAGGGGATCCTTCCCACTGAGCGCCCCCCTCACCAGATCATCTCGCTCTTGTCACTCTGGATCTCCCCAAACTCGTTGCGGAAGTACTCGATGAGCAGGTTGCTGTTCTGGTCGTGGGCCGAGTTATAGTTGGTCACGACGCGGGTGGGGACGCCGAGGCACCGCAGCACTGGGTCAGGGGACACAGTGGAGAGAGCTTAGGGGATGAGCTGAGGCCCTAGAGACATCTGCTCTGCTTGGGCCTCCACGTGCCCTTCTGTACCCCAGGGAGCACTGCACACTGGTAAGGGTATGCCATCCCCTTGCCCGGACAATGGCACCCACCTCGCTGGTTGCCAAATGTCCACTCTCTCCCTTTCACATCACAGATAACAAAAGACTCTAAATGCAAATCTGACATTAACAGTCCTCTGCTAAACCCTCAATGGCTCCCCACAGCCCTCGAGGTCAAGGCCAGACCTCCACCGTGGCCCTTGCCCTGCAGGGTCTGGCCCCTGACCACCTCCTGCACACTTTGCTCCAGCCACACTGGCCTCGCTGCTCCTCCAGCACTCCATGCTGCCAACAGCCCCAGGACATTGGCATATGCTGTTCCCTGGGCCAGGAAGGCCACCCGGCCGGGTTTAGATTACCCCATCATTTGCATTCATAGCAAAACTGGGGATTCATCATCATTCTCAATATACAGGTGTGTGAGGGATTCTTTAATTTGTCCTCTGAGGGCAGTGAGCGAGCTGTTTTATTTTATATCCCCAGAGCCCAGCACAGGCCTGGCACAGACTAATTTGTCAAATGGGATGAAGGAGTGGGTGAAGTAGAAAGAAAAGGAGGAAGGGAGGGAATGACAGGGATTCAGAGTGAGGAGTGAACAGCGGGGCAGGCAGAAGAGGGAACAAAGGTCAGGAGCCCTTCTGTTCCAGCCCCAGCTGCTTCAGGCTGTGTGGCCTGAGGCCAGTCCCTTCGCCTCTCTGGGCCTTGTTTCCTCCTCTCTAGCCTGGGCTTCAGGTGCACTGGGACTGCATCGTGGACCAGGAGGGCCTGCATTTGTGCCTCAGCACAGTTTACAGAGAGCCCAGAGTAACTGGGAAAGGGACTGGTGTTGGAATGATAGGTGACAAAGAGGCAGGATGTCAAGTGGCATCTATAGACCGCAGAAGAGGGACGAAGGCCCCAGGCACTAATCCTGCCCGAATGGTGATGCTAGGTGCTCCTGACAGAGGGAATTATGGGTGTTTTTCCTCCTTCATTTTTTTTATGTTACTTTTTATGTAAAATGTGAAAGTAACATATTCTCAGGGTAAGGTAAAGAAAGTAACATCTAAAAAAAGAAGTGAAACAGAAAGGCCTACTAAATATAATCTGTAGGACCTTTGTTTTCCTTTTAGTTTTGATTGAGGTTGAGTCTCTGAGACAGGGGAGGGGCAGGGATGTGACCTCTGCCCTGTGCCCACCATCAACCAGGGCAAGAGCTTCCCCAATGGCCCTGGATTCTGGCCGGGAGACATGAGGGCACTGGGAGGAGGAAGGAAGGAGCAGCTGTGACCCTTCACCTCTTGCCTGGCTCCTGTTCCCTTTAACTTGGGTAGACACTGGATGCTCTGCTGCCCGTGGCGAGGGCTGATGTCCCAACCCCAGGCCTTGCCCCACCATGTGACAGGCTTCAGAGTACAGACCTGAGGCTTGGGGAGGCCTGTCCCCACTGCCCAGGGAGCAAGGCTCCACTCCTGTCCCAGGGACAGGATGAGGATGAGGACGGGAGGCCTCATCATCACAGTCTAAGGCCAGGAGGCTGTGCCAGAGGCGGGCCCACCTCGTTCCAAGCCTGGCTGTGCCGCTCACCAGCTGTGCAACCTTGGCCAAGCCACTTCTCTTCTCTGAGCCTCCGTTTCCTCCTCTAAGAGGAGCTAATAATAGCAGCTTGTAATGATTCAGAGGGTAATGGGCAGGCTGGCCAATGGGTATGGGCAGGCTGGCCGAACAGAAAAGTGTGTCACTGTGCCCGTCACTGCAAACGTCCATCCAATCACTGTCAGCCAACTTATGGACACAGAGAAAATGCCCCAAGATCCAGCTGAGGAATCCCAGCTGCCCTGGAAACCCACAAACCCCACCTAACTTGAACCAGAGACTGTGCTAAGTGACATCTCCCCGGGTCCTAAGAGTTCCCTGGGACTTGGGTCAGTTACTGCTGTCTCCATTTTACACATGAGGAAACAGGCTTGGAGACACCAGTTCTCTTGCCCAAGTCCTCCCAGGGGTCAGAGGCAGAGCTGGAATTCAACCCGGGCAGTCCGTCTCAAGTCCCTGGACTGATCCACCATTCAGCTCCCTGCAGAAACCCTGTGACCACGGGGGTCAGACGCCCCCTTATTTGACCAAATCTCCCTGGCTCCGTTACACATCAGGCCTGGGAGAAGGCTGCAGGGACCCGGGCTCACAGAAGCCAAGGGCAGTTCCAGGCCCTCTCACATCCCGTGTGCTGCTCACCAGTGCAGGCCACAGCAGCAAAGACCCAGCACTGGCCATACTTGACGCGCTGGCAGCTGTCATTCTTCCAGCGACGCAGGATGTCCACGCTGCCGATCCAGAACATGGGGCTGATGCCATCCCTGTAGTTGTTGTCCCAGCGTCCCAGCAGCACGCCCTGGTCATCATTGCAGTTGACCTGCAACCAGCGAGAGCGTCAGAGGGACCAAGCCTGGGGAAAGGGTGACGGCTGCACTAGGGTGGGCATGAGTTCAGCACATGGTGAAAGGCAGGGAAGGGCATTCCAGGTTGAAGGAACAGCAGATGCAAAGATCCCAAGATGTGACAGACTGGGAGGTTAGAGCTGGCTGGCGCTGGAGAGAGAAGCGGGAGGGAGGAGGTAGAGAGGGGTCAAGGTCGTGAGGGTGATGCTGGAGATGTGAATTTGTCCGCAGGGTGGAAGGGGAGTGACGGGGAGTGACATGGCGTGACCTGAGTTTTACAAAGACCCCCTCTGGCCCCTGCCCAGATTGTGTCATTTGCCCCCAGACTCCCAGAACCTCGAGAATAAAATGCAGCCTCCTGACCATGGCCCTGAGGCCTGCACCGTCCGGCCCTGCCCCCTCTGCAGCCCACCTGCATCCGACCCTCCTGCTTGTGCTCTGCTCCAGCCAAACCGGCCCCCCTTTTGCTCCTCAAACCTGCCACAGCCGTCCCTCCTCAGGGAGCCTTTTCACAAGCTGTCCCCTCTGCCTGGGATGCTCTTATCCTCCCAGTTACTACGTCAGCTCGGGACTCATCACTCAGGGAGGTCCCCCAGCCCCTTGCTGGGGTTAGGCCTTGTGTTCAGACACTGTCACACATCTGGCCCCTTTGGCGAGTGCATCGTAACTTATGACTGTGCGTTCATGTGATACTGTGGTTTCTCCTGTCTCCTCCCACACACACCCTAGAACGGAAGCTCTATGAAGTTAGAGACCATTCATGTCTTACACCTGCTTTTCCCCGGTGCCTAGGATGTGGGTGGCACTTGACGAATACTTGCTGGATGAGTGAGTGAATGAATGGATTGCTTTGAGGGACCACAAGGCATTACCCGCATTTGTACCTTGTCTCTCCAAATACAAGGTCTCCTAGCTGGGACTCACCCATCTCCTGGGTTCCCCCACCGTGCCCAGCGTGGGGCCTGGCCTCTATCATCACAGGAAGGGAGGGCCCCTGGGGCGGGCCTGCTACTCACTCACCATAGCGCTCACCACCCGGCCCACGTAGACTGGACTGCTGCGGCGGGAGCAGTCGCGGCCAGCGTCCCTCAGGAACTTGGGGTTGATGTCCAAGAGCATCAGGCAGATGTCCAGAATCCCGTCTTCAAACTGTGTCAGAGGATACAAGGGGAGGATGAGGGAGCTGAGAAGTCACCTCCTCTGGGAAGCCTGCCTTGAAGTCCAGCAGCTGGGGGACCCCTCTGCTGTCTCACACACCAGATCGGAGGCTCGGAGGCTCGGTCTGGGTCTGTCACATCCCTGTGGTGCCAGCTTTTCCTGGCCCAGGAAAGGGGAGGTGAGGTGGGACAATGACTGTGTGAGAAACGGGGAGGGGGTGTGACTGCATCCAGGCTGGGGGGTCCTGGGAACTTGGAGTAGAGCCCAGAGTGAAAAGCCCAGTGTCCCTGGAGCTTCCCTCCCTTCCAACTCACCTCAGGCCCAGCCACTGCACTCCCCCACCGCCATGTCTTCACTTCTCTAAAGCCTGACTCACCCTGCAGAGCTGATGAGCCTCCCCTCCTTCCCCATCCCATCGCCACACACCGTTCGGATTGGGACCAAAGTATAGACTGTAAAGATGTAAATCTAATCTCATCACTCCTGTTTCCACTGCACCCAGAGTAAAATCTAGACTTTTCCCTGTGGCCTGCAACGTCCATTAAGATCTGTGTCCCATAGAGAACAAATGTATGGACACCAAGGAGGGGGAAAGTGGCGGGGGGCGCGGAGGAAGGGAGGTGGTGGTGGGATGACTTGGGAGATTGGGATTGACATATATACACTAATGTGTATAAAATCGATAACTAATAAGAACGTGCTGTATAAAAAATAAATTAAATTAAATTAAAAAAAAAGATCTGTGTTCCACCCCATCTTTGACCTCATCTCTCACCGCTCTCACACATACTCATTCTGCTCCAGGCTCACTGCCTCAGGACCTTTGTACTTGCTATTTCCTTTGCTTGGAATGCTCTTCCTGCCTCTCTCTGTGTGATGCACACCTTCTCATCCTTGCAACTCAAATGTTATGTTTTTCAAAATCTCTCCTTGTCACCTTCCATTGGATGACCCATCTGTCACGTTCAAGGGCTCTCCTGTCTGGCCCCTGCTCCCCGTCTCTGTGGTCTTGTCCCAAACCAGGCCTTATCGCAGGTCTCCCTCCATGACACAGAATAGCCCTCCCTGGCTTGAACCATTCATTTTGTGGCTCCCTATTGCCATCAGCCTGACATTCAGGGCTGTACACAACCTGAACACTGCTGACTTCTCCCACGTCATCTCCTGGGGCCCCTTCTCTTATAAGTGCTCCCCAAACTGTAACATACTTCTTAGGTACAACATAAACTTTCCCACCTCTGAGCTTCGGCTCATGCTATTCCTTTTGCTTGGAATACCAGGCACCCACCTATTCCAAAGCTCAGCTCAAATTCTGCCTACTTCAGGAAATGCCTGATTCCCTTCCTTCCTTTAGGTCTTATCATCCTGGCTAGTGATGACTTCCAGAAGTTTGCAAGGCCATGTCCCACGGCCCCGCACAGCCTGGACACAGACCAGGAACTCAGAAAATGAAAGGGAGGAGTTGGCTTTGTTCTGTCTCTTAGGGGAGAATACAGAGCCCTGGGAAATAAGAGCCAATTCATTTTTTGATGTATTTTATGCATCACAGTCATATCACCATTTCATTTACATCCCACAGAGGGCTACAGGGTTTCTGCAGTTATTTGGAGGCAGATAGTTTTGCAATTATTATCCCCAATATTCAGAAGAGGAAACTGAGGCCAGAGCCCCAGATCTCAGGGATCATCCTATGATCCCAGGGCAGGACTCTCTAGTCCTGAACATGGACCCTGATCCAGGGGCTGCTAAGAGAAATCTCAAGGTGAACCCTACCGCAGGAGGCCAACACCCACTAACACACCAGGAGGTTGAAGGGCGAGGGGTGTGATGGTTCTTGCTTCATGAGTTTTCTCAGCAATATCTCAAGAACTTCTATGGGGTGCTGGATAGTAGAGGAAATAACAGTATTGATTTGGAGAACCAGCCCAGGCTGGCCTGCTGAAAGAAGAGGAATCACATGGTACAGTGATGAGCCAACCAGCTGAGATCAGCCAAGCCCAGCCTAGACAGCCATGTCCTGGTTTGGCCCATAGATTTATGAGAAATAACGAATGATTGTTTTTTCAAGCCTCCAAGTTTTGGACTTGTTTGTTAGCCAGCAGTAGCTAGCTGATACAACAGTGAGTATCACTGGATCAATAGCATCACCTCAAAGTATCACTGGATCAATAGCATCAGCATCACCTGAGAACTTGTTAAAAATGCAAATTCTTAGCCCACACCCAGATCTGCTGTATCAGAAACTAGGGATGGGACCAAGCAACCTGTGTTTTAACCCATTTTTTTAGGTGATTCTGACATATATTCGAGTTTGTGAACCACTGATCTAGATAATGGTTTAAAGCCTCTCTCGGCACATGCCTAGCATATCGTAGGCTTTCTCCAGTGCTGCCCATTATTTTGATATACGGCCTTGAATGTTCCCCTTCTCCCTCATGGAGCACCTGCCAGCCCCACAACTCTCAAAAGCCCTCCTATTCTTTCCCACCTTGAATCCAGAGCTGCTGCTCCCACAGTGGATGGGGCCACCCTTTGCTGTGTGACCTCAGGCTTGGCATGGGCCCTCTCTGAGCCTCTAGCCATTTCAGGGCCCTTGAATCTTTGACAGCATGGCATGGGTGACTCAGACCTGCTCAAATTTCTGACTTTGATTTTGACTGTCTCAGACCCAGGACCCAGCACACAGTGGGCCTAAGATGGTTGGGAGGGGCAGGGTATGGCCTTACCTGCCCAAAATTCCAAGGTATGCTCTTGATGAACTTGGCTGAGCCCTGGTAGATGAAGCCCTGTTGGGTGAGGACGTACTCCCGCCGCTCCTCTTCTGAGTCCAGGTACACAGCGTCCGCTGTGGGTGAAAAGGAAAGGGCCTCAACTCTAGGTCTGGCAAGGCCCAGGTTCCCCACAGACATGGCAGCTGGGGTGCCAGCTCCCCAGGGCCAGGTCAGTTTCTCAGAGGCCTTTCTCTCTTTTAATCAGAAAAGCTAGTCATTAATTAATAATCCCATATCAGTGAGATAAGGTATTATCAGTGACAACAATGTCTGTCTTTTATCCAACACTTGCCATGTGCCAGGACCCATGATAAATGTATGACATATATTAACTTGTTTAATCTCTACAAAAGCCCCATGTGGAAGGGATCCTTGGAAGCCCCATTTTACAGATGGCAAAACTGAGGCTCAAGAATATATTACAGATGGGAAAACTGATGCCAAAACAAGAGACAGGCACACTCGCTGGGCCACGAGTCAGGAACCCCCTAGCTCTGAGTCTCCTTTGCTGTGTGACCCTGGGCAGGTCACTTCTTCTCCTGCCACCTGACTGTGTTCCCTAAGAGTAAAATGTGATCCCAGATCTGAAAGGTGCTTTGCAAGCTAAAGCCCTGAGCCAGTGTGAGGAAGAAGCATCACTCAGGTGGAGAGAAAGCCGAGAGAGTGTCACTGCAGCTCAGGGGAGGAGGGTCCTTGTCCAGCTTGGGGGGTCAGCTGGCATCTGAAGATTGCCTGGATGACATTCTAACCAGAGGACCAGAGAGAGCAGAAGTGCGCCTGCTGGAAGATGCAGGGCACTTAGTTCCCTGTGGCTAGTGATGACAGAAAAGGGCCTGGGGCGGTGGGGCCAGATGACAGGAAGGCAAAGGTTAGCCTGGCCTTTCTAAACCTCACTTCACAAGTGAAGAAATTGAGGCTGGGAAGGGGAAATCCAGAGCCATGGTATGACTTTGGTCGGCTCTGGGCATTTTTGCCTCCGTGGGCTCCCTCCTCCACAAAAAAATAAAAAAACAAAGATATATTTTATGACTGCATTGGTATGATGAACATATTAATATTATATGTTAAAACACATTCTCTGGCCTGAACATTCATTTTGTTTCTTCTGACTTTAAAAGAAATTAACACATTTTCATGGGTCCCTAAAATTATGGCGGGCCCAGGCAGCGTGCCTACTGAAATCTGCTTGGGGAAACATGTCCAGTGCCTGGGATGCAGCTGCCCGGCCCCTCAGACCCCTGGGCTCCTCTACAGCGACCAGTAACTTTACAGCTTGGAGGAAGCAAACGTGAAAGTGGCTGGGTGTCTTCTGCGTCCTGCCCTGTGGCTCTGAAGATTGCGCAATAAACATCAGCCTTCAGATAAACAAACTATGTGGCTGTAAATCAGCAGGCAGCGTGGGAGGAAGAATTTAAAAGAAGGAAAAGCCCAAGGTACTTTCTCATCCAGTGAAAGTGTCAGCGTATGTTGAATTGTCCCCACCGCAGCCCAGGAAGCTGGGACTATGATGTCCCCGCTCAGGTCTCTAGCTGGTAAAGGTGGAGGCCTTGGGGCCGCTAGATCCCGACCCACCCCCAGGTCACGGGCAGATCCTCCCCTCCGAGAGGGAGAGCAGTTTCTTCCCCTACCGTGCCCACCCCCACTGAGCCCAACTTCCTGCCTCCGCATCACCAGTTCACGGCCTAGGATGTGGGTCCCTTTAGTCACTGTGCTGCTTGGCTGACTGTTAGCCCAACCCTCCGGGCAGGGAGGAGGCCAGGCCACAGGAAGGGGACATCCCACAGACCCTCACTCCCCATTCCCTGAACTCTGAGGTGTCGGAGAGGGGCACTGCCATGTTCCTGCCCTGCGGGCAGGGTTGCCAACTAGCTGTAAGTTCACATTGACTAAAATCAAAATGAGTGGACAGTGGGTCCAGCAAGGCCACTTCTGTCCTGAGAAACCATTCCGTGTGGCCACAGGGCATGTGATCAAGGGTGCTCCTCCCTCTGATAAGCCACAGGGGACCAACTCATGCCTGTGGGTGGGAGCCAGACTAATGAACCATCCACCCGGCAAGACCCAGGGCACTCCCAGCTCTTAAAAAGGATGAGCAGATGTCTGCAGACTGATGCGGAAAGAGCCTCAATATGTACAGTAGAGGGAGAAAAAAACCAACCCAAGTTGTAGGCTGATGTGTATAGTAAGATTCTTTTATGTTTAAGGAAGACAGGGAAACCCATAATGCAGTGAGGTTTTGTACAACATGATGAATGTAATTAACACTGCTGTATGTTACATATGAAAGTTCTTAAGAGAATAAATCCTAAACGTTCTCAATACAAGGAAAAATTTTCTTCTATTTCTTTAATTTTGTATCTATATGAGATGATGGATGTTCATTAAACTTGTGATAATCATTTCACGATGTATGTAAGTCAGATCAATATGCTGTACACCTTAAGCTTATACAGTGTTGTATGTCAATTATATCTCAATAAAACTGGAAGGAAAAAAATACAGCGACGTCTCCAGGCACATACATTGGAATCTAAGGAGATAACCCCCCCAAAGACATCTAACAATGGTGTTTCCCAAGGAAGAGAGTCAAGGGGGGCTTGTCTCTCTGTAGTGCTTGAAGCTTTTATAAAGAGGGCGTCTCATGTCTTACTGTTATAATTAGAAATAAAAGCAAAAGTATATAAAAGAGAAAATAAAAAAATCTTTCTGTTCAAATAAAATGCCCCAAAATGGAGAAAAAAGAAAGAAAGCAGTGGCCTAGCAAGAAGCTGGTTGTCTTGATGCTGAAGAGGCCAGAATTTCTGCCCTGGGCCTGGGCTTTGAGGAGGGACAGCCCATTCCCAGGCTGGGCCTGCGCACAAGGCCTCTCTCTCTGCTGGGCTCCGTAGGAGCAAGAAGGAAAGGGAGCCCACTGTCTTGTAAGTCACATGAGGAAAATGAGGGCTGGGAAGGCCTGTGGCGCCCCCCTGTCTCCTCCCATCTGCTCGAGATAGACTCAGCCCTCTCCCTGACTCTCTAGTTTTGTCCAGCATCGCCCACTTGCTTCTTGAAGGACCTGCCTAAAACCAGTTATCTCTGAGCCTCAGTTTACCGTCTGTAAAACGAGGATCTAACCTCTCCCCCCTGGGGATTGTTGAGAGCCATCACTGAAAGAGGGTATAAGGAGGCACTTAGGT
>NW_006772681.1:980916-987864 GCF_000442215.2 Lipotes vexillifer | reverse complement strand
AAAGAGTGTATAAGGAGGCACTTAGGTGACCAAACTGCTCCTGCCCACCTCTCCTGGGTACCCCGCCCCTCCACCTCCCTGTTTCCCTTCCCCAAGCCAGTCTGGTGGGATTTAAAACAGAGCCCCACGAAACAGAACCAGGCGTAAGGCCGCGGCCCTGGGCATCCATTGGGCAGCCCTTTCCTGAACGGGGCTCCTGAACCCGGGCCACCTCCAGGCCCAGCTCACAGTGCCAGGGCCTCAGACACGGGGTGAGATCCCTTCGTAGCTATGTAGGCTGGGGCAAGTCATTTTGCTTCTGCAAGCCTGTCTCCTCCTCTGTAAATGGGAATAATGAGTTCTGACATCACAAGGTCTTTGGGAGGCTGGAGCACGGAGCTGTATAGAGTAGGCCTCACTCAATTCAATTGGATGTCTCTTCTGCCCCATCCCCCCACCCTCAGTGGTTCCCATGGGTGGGTCCAGCCCTGCCCATCTCCACCCCCTGCCCCACGGAGGAAGTACAGCTCACCTGGGCACCAGGCATTGAAGAGCAGGGTGAAGTGACCCAGCACGAAGCTGGAGCCCTGGTAGCCAGTGGAGGCCTCCAGGCTGAGGCGGTACAGGCCAATGGGGGAGCTGGCTGGGGTGCGGAGCTGCAGCGAGAGGGCACTGTCCTGCTGGTCCACCACCGTGGCCACCCAGGCACCCTCCTCCACAGCATCGGACAGCCCGAAGCGGGCCTTGGTCCCGGCATCCTCTCTGGGGGCTGGGCCTGCAGAGGGAGAAAGCAGGGGCCGTGAGCCAGGGGTGGTGAGGGAGGGTGAGCGCCAGGGCTGGCAGGAGCAGAGCACATGTCTGGGGTCCCCTGGGCCTGGGTTTGAGTCCTAGTTCTGTCACTAACCATTGAGGGAACTTTGGGGACAGGTTTCATCTCTCTGAGCCTCAGCTTCTTCATCTGTAAAATGGGGATCAGACCCCAAAATGTGCAGGATGGTTTTGTGGGAATACGTGAAAAGCTGCAGACACACAGCACGTGCTCAATCTCCTGGGAGGTTCCTCCTGGGAGAGGGGACAGTGTGGCCTGGGGCAGGGTCACAGTCACACTGTTCTGGACTGGCGTGACTTTGGGCAAGACCATTCTCTTCTCTGGGCTCAGTCTGCCCATCTGTAACATGGACAGGAATTAGGCAAGATACTCCCCGAAGGTCCTCCTCTCGTGCCTAAATCCTTTAACTTTCAGAAAAAGAAGCCGAGACTCTGAGTAGAATGGGACCTTGGTCCTCTGATGTCCCCAGTGGGGCCTGTCTGAAAGCCTGCTTGCTCTTGGCTAGCAGAGGGTGCTGGCCAATGCAGGTCTAGGTGTCTATCTCCCAAGAGCCCCTCCAACTTTTTGCCTCTGTATCTCCATAGGCAGCCACGAAGAGCCAGAACTATCCCTCACCTCCCTACAGCCTTTTACACTTTACAGAGCACCTTGGCACTTCCTGCTTCTCCCAAGACCCCTTGTACAGGAGGGAAAACTGAGGCTCAGAGAGAAGGGCTCTCCCAAGAACATCCCAGAGGTCTGCAGCAAAGCTAACATCTGAGCCCACATCTCTAGACCCTGGGCTGCCCCCAAGGTGCCTCTCATTCCCAAAAGGGATGCTCCCTAGTGGGGGGGTTTCAGGGCTCAGTGTGGTGAAAGCCTGCCTCGAACTGGCTCTTTTTCAGTTGGAGGGCAGGGCCTAGCCCATGCAGGCAGGTCTGAGTCATGGGGAGGGTGAGGGGTGCTGGTCACTCTTTCTGGACTTGGGCGGCAGAGAGAAGAAACAAAACCTTCTCTGCCTGGTTGGGCGGCTGCTCGGGAGGGTTTCTGTTTATTCTTGCATCTCCCTCCCTGCAGCTCTGCCCCCCTCACTACTGGCAATATGGGGGCCTGCTCACTGAGGGGCTACCTGCCAGCCCCACCCACTCCCAGGCCCAAATATAACTATGAACTAACTGGCATGACACAGGCCTCTGGGGCCCTGTCTGAGTGCCAGGAGCCAGCTGTAAGCCTTTAAATGCTCCCTGTCTTCCAGAGCCAGTATTTAGGGGAGAAGTTGGGCAGCAATGGGGCCCGAGAGCCAGCCTAGGTCTGGTTCCACCACTTAGACCCTGAGTGCTGTGTGACCTGGGCTAAGTCACCAGGCCTCTCTGATCTGCGATTTTCTCATCAAAGAAGAAAACAGGCTTAGACTACATGCCTGGAAAGGTTCGACTCCAGGTCTGAAACTGGCTCTGTGACCTTGGACAAGCTATTTAGCTTCTCTGTGCCTCAGTTTCCTTACCTGTAAAATGGGGTCAATTGCAATACCTCCTCATAAGGTCATTGTGAGGCTCAAAGAAGGTGATGCTTGTTAAGCACATTGCAAGGTGCCTGGCACATAGTAAGTGCTCAATAAATAATAGTTATTTATTATTGTCACTACCACCTTCTAACACTGTTTAGAAGAATCAGTGAGAGTTTAAAGCAGTGACTAGCACACAGTAATTATGCAGTAAATATGAGCTATCCCCAGTGTCATCCAAAGAGACCATTACAAATCAGAATTCTCGGGCCAAATAACAGATTTTGAGACTGGAGTGGAATGTAGTAATTGTCTAGTTCAATTGAATCACTTCACAGATACAGAAACTGAGACTGAAAGGGGTAAAGTTGGGGTGACTATACGTCCCAGTTTTCCCAGGATAGTTTCATTTTATGCCTGTGGTCCCAGCATAATTCTTTTTTTTTTTTTTTAACATCCTTATTGGAGTATAATTGCTTTACAATGGTGTGTTAGTTTCTGCTTTATAACAAAGTGAAACAGTTATACATATACATATGTTCCCATATCTCTTCCCTCTTGCATCTCCCTCCCTCCCACCCTCCCTATCCTACCCCTCCAGGAGGTCACAAAGCACCGAGCTGATCTCCCTGTGCTATGCAGCTGCTTCCCACTAGCTATCTATTTTACGTTTGGTAGTGTATATATGTCCATGCCGTTTGTTAGTATATATATGTCCATGTCTCTCTCTCGCCCTAACACACCTCACCCTTCCCCCTCCCCATATCCTCAAGTCTGTTCTCCAGTAGGTCTCTGTCTTTATTCCTGTTTTACCCCTAGGTTCTTCATAACATTTTTTTTTTCTTAAATTCCATATATATGTGTTAGCATACGGTATTTGTCCTTCTCTTTCTGACTTACTTCACTCTGTATGACAGACTCTAGATCTATCCACCTCATTACAAATAGCTCAATTTCGTTTCTTTTTATGGCTGAGTAATATTCCATTGTATATATGTGCCACATCTTCTTTATCCATTCATCCGACGACGGGCACTTAGGTTGTTTCCATCTCCGGGCTATTGTAAATAGAGCTGCAATGAACATTTTGGTACATGACTCTTTCTGAATTCTGGTTTCCTCAGGGTATATACCTAGTAGTGGGATTGCTGGGTCATATGGTAGTTCTATTTGTAGTTTTTTAAGGAACCTCCATACTGTTCTCCATAGTGGCTGAACCAATTCACATTCCCACCAGCAGTGCAAGAGTGTTCCCTTTTCTCCACACCCTCTCCAGCATTTATTGTTTCTAGATTTTTTGATGATGGCCATTCTGACTGGTGTGAGATGATATCTCATTGTAGTTTTGATTTGCATTTCTCTAATGATTAATGATGTTGAGCATTCTTTCACGTGTTTGTTGGCAGTCTGTATATCTTCTTTGGAGAAATGTCTATTTAGGTCTTCTGCCCATTTTTGGATTGGGTTGTTTGTTTTTTTGTTATTGAGCTGCATGAGCTGCTTGTAAATTTTGGAGATTAATCCTTTGTCAGTTGCTTCATTTGCAAATATTTTCTCCCATTCTGAGGGTTGTCTTTTGGTCTTGTTTATGGTTTCCTTTGCTGTGCAAAAGCTTTGAAGTTTCATTAGGTCCCATTTGTTTATCCAGCATAATTCTTAATGGCACCCCTTTCATTCTCAGAAAAGACTCTGTTTGGATGATCAATGATCTGGTCTCCATTGTAATGGCCTGGGCCAGGTACCATAGCCACCATCACTATTGATACACCACCCTCGGGGACAGGCCAGGAAACACATTTCCCTTTCTCTCTGTCCCACGGCAGCCGTGTACATACACGCACTTACACAACCCTTTCTTCTGAGGGGTCCTGGTGGATGGGATGAGGACGGGCTGTCCCCCGGCCCCACTGCTGCTCACATAAACTGGTTTAGAAAACTCCTTGGCTGCGGTTCCACATGGTACTCTTTGTGGGGCTAGAGGCGCCGCAGAGACCCCCCTGGGTAAATGGCCCTGGAGACCTGAGGGGTCCTGGCCACTACCCCGACCATGGCAGTGAGGGCCTGGGTGGGGTGGATGAGGGGAACCTTCCAGAGTCAAGCCTTCTATTAGCTGCATAAGGCTTCTTTTCACTGCTTCAGGATGACCCCACTCTCACCCGACCCACCTTCCCAACCCTGGCCCGCCTTGGGGGAAAGCAGAGCTTTATTCCTTAACAAGAGTGGTGCTTGTCTGCTGTGGTCTGTACCCCACAGCAGAGCCTGTCCGGACTCGAATTGTCAGGGTGAAATGCATGGCATCTGGGCATGGGTGGGGTCAGGTCACACACCCCATTTGCTGAATGACCTTCGCCAGCTCTCTCCCCTCTCTGGGCCTCAGTTTCCCTGAAGAGGTAGGACAGGCTGATCATAAGCTAGAATGTTCCAACACTAGGGCAGGGTGCTCAGGCCAGGCCTGGGGTCGGGGGCTGACCAAAGCCAGGCCTCAAGGCAGAAGGCCCCGCTTCCTGGTATTGTTTCTCAGCTTCCCCAGCCCACAGGAGGGTCTTGGTAGCTCAGACAGGGAGGCCACAGTGCCTTCTGTGGCTGTCCTGGGGGCTGTGGACATTACCAGGGCAGGTTGGCTATGGTTTGAGATAAGTTGGCAGAGACTGAAGAACAGAGATTAGTTGCTGGGGTAAGAAGGTCAGCTGCCTGCCTCCCCCATGGCCCCAACCCTGAACTTGGGGCCTCGTGACCTAGTGTCAGGCTGCCTAGACAAATGGAGAAGAAGGGGAAGGAAATTCGGACACCTTGAAGGTGAAAGAAGGAAAAAAAGATGGGAAATACCCAAGTTGGCAGTTCATCGACCATCCATTTCACAGAGGAATAAACTGAGGCCGGCAGGCACTTGTGGTGAATAAGTAAATGTCCCTGCTCTCAGATCACATCAATGAAAAGCCTCAACTCTGGGGTCAGGGTTTCAATCCTGCTGTGTTCCTAACTTACTGTGCGACCTGGGCAAGTAACTTGACCTTTCTGAGCCTCAGAGTTCTCATCTGTAAAATGGGTGTTAGTTATGCTACCAGAACAGAAGGATTCAGGATGAGTATGCATACACCATAGATGTGATTTTCATCAAGCCAAGCCTGACACTTCTCAGGGCACCACACCCAGCCCTTAACACTCATGGATTCAGCCTTCCACTTTACAGAGGGGGAAACTGAGGCTGGAAAGAGCAGAGATTTGTAGGAGTTCCCTCAGATTTATTGGAAGAACCCCAAGGATGCTGGGTATGTGTGTGGGGGGGTGCCCTGGCTAGTAGGTGTGTTCCTGCCAGAAGGGAAGGGGGAGGAAGGGGATATCCGTGGCCGGTCTGCAGGCACTGTGATAAGCTTTATCAAATGGCCTCCCAGGTAGTACGGGCCTCAGCCTGCTTGCTCTCTGGCCTCAGAGACCTCAGAAAGAGCTAGAGCTCACCTTTCCCACACTTGGGCCAGAGTCCCAGCCAGGCGGCCCCTCTCTGACCTCAAGGGAGTGGTTCCCATCAGAAGCCAAACCCAGGGATTTGGCATTTAAGGCCACTTTCCTGGGAATAGCAAAGAAGACTGGACACTGGGCATCTGGGGACGGGGTGGTTGGGGCCTCAATGTCCCTTCATCCATCACTGGAGTCCCTGGAGCAAGACCAGTAAACAGCTGCTAACATCTGCAGAGCACTCCCACATGTCAGGCCCTTCTCACCTAACTACCTTCCACCAGGAGTGCTTTACCTCAGAGAGGCTAAGCAACTTGCCCAGGGTCACACAGCGGGTAGGCAGTCTGGTCTACACCAGAACCCAGGTCTGTCTGTCCAGCTCCTGAGCCTGAGGCAGCCTCCCAAGGCTTAGAGAAAGAACCAGGGGAACGTAAAACTGCCCACTCAGAGGGCTGGAGCAGCTGGGGTTCTCTCCACCAACCAGACCTTCTTTGGGCCTGATCCCAGAGGTTTCATCAGGTTGCGTGGATTTGCGGGGGCGGCTGTTGATAAGAATTGGGAAGTTGTTCTGATGTGGGAAAAGGCAGGCAGGACCTTGATGGACCCGTGTGGCGGCAAACCTCCCCCTCAACCCTGGTGACAACAGGTTGTCAGGAACCCAGGCGTCCAGAAGCACAGACTTATCTATAAGACTGAGTGGCCTGCGGAGACATCTCTGCACTCTCTAGCCTCAGTTCCCTCATCTGTAAAATGGGGTATGACTGCTGGGAATTTCTCAGGGGGCGAAGAGGAACGGCATCACCTGTCCCATGGTCTGTCAGGGGACGACGAAATCACAGAACAGGGAGGTGCGGGCGTGGGACTCACCAGTCACGGCACAGAAGGTGAGGCTGTCCACGCCGGCCTCGTAGTTTCGGCCCTCGAAGTGCAGCGTCAGCCAGAAGGGCTGGCCCCGTCGCACCACCAGCTTCTCCTTGCACAGGTCAGCCGTGTGGTGGTCACGGCCATTGGCCTCCAGCTCCAGGTCACATCTCTCGAGAACAAGATCTGTGGAGACAGTGAGGGGCTTGAGCCCTGAGCTCCCTGGACGTGAAGGGTTCAGGGCGCCCTCGGGAGCCAGCCTTCCCAATCTCCACCTGCCCTGTCACCCAGGGGCTAACTGGGCCTGAATCTCCCCAACTCTTTTTTTTTTTTTTTTTTTTTT